>NW_027210647.1:1095000-1172500 GCF_029030835.1 Brachyistius frenatus
CCCTGTGCCAACTTTACCAGTTGCTGTTGCCCTGTGCCAATCCCCCTCCACCCCCCGCCCCCCTCTCCGACCCTCCCTCCCAGTGCCACGCCTGGGCAGTGGGCAATGTGACAGCAGCCAGACGCCCATCATGTGTCTGCACCAGGCAGCGTGCCCTCTTGCCCTGATCCCTGGGGCAGTGTGGGTACTGTCCCGTGCTCTTTGCAGGGAAGATGCCAGGGATTGTTGGTGGTGCCAGGCAGCAGATATTTCCTGCGCTACACACACTCTGATGGGCTTTGAGTAGGCCGGGTGGTTGCATGGCAGTTCCAGCTCAACTGGGAATTATCCTGGCAGAGAGGGTTGATTCTCTGCTTCTCCAGCCCTCCAGTAATCCCTCTCTCCTTTTAGTCGTTTTTATTTATTTATTAGTATTACCTGTAAACAGGTGCTGAGTAAAGATGCTCTATATTGCCCTAACTAGTTTTTTTTTTTGTAACATATAGCTATAAAATTGTGACTAAATATTAAAACATGCCTATTTTTTTTTTTTTTTTTTTGGACAGATCAGATAATATGAGTTCATCCACAAATCAAATCCATACATCCCCATCTTGACTTGAAGACACAGGCCGTTTACCTGCCTGCGTGCTGTAGCATCATAGACAAGTACAGGTTTAGACAGTGAGGCAACAGAGAGAGACAACAAACAAGCATGCTGCTATTGTGATGGACAGCCTCCACTGTGAGGTTCAGTATGTCAATGTGTTCAGCGTGTGATGTAACAACTTCTCCAGCCGTGGGGGTCTGTAGGAAAAAAATAAATAAAAATAAAATATGAATGAGCAAGAAAGAGAGATTGTGGGTGAGAGAACAAGAGTAAGAGAGAATGAGCAATGAGCTCAGGTGGATCTGACATCTGCATTCACTTCCTGTCTTTTTCCAATGGGAGGGAGGGGAGAAAAGGAGGGGGTGGTGGGGGTGGGGGTTGTGGTGGTGGTAGTGGTGGTGGTGAGGGCTCCAAGAAAACAAGTGCGAGATGAAGGCCTTTCTGGAGGCTACAAAGGAGCTGTACACTGGAAAAGGGCCGGGGAGCTCTCAATAGAGCTGAAGAACACACAGACAAAACTTGGGAAGGAAGAAGGCATGCCTTACAATGGCATCGGGCCCCATGCTTGCTTCAAAGATCCAGTCAGAAATACAGAAAGAGGAAGAGAGTGAAAGACAGAATGGAAATGATGGACCTGCTGGGAAGTATAGCAGTTGCAGCAGCAGCAGCAGTAGAGAGAGAGAGAGAGAGGGGGGGGGGTTACTGGTATATATGCTGGGCAAAAGGCCACCGAGTTTCTCGGCTATTCATCTGAAAACAAACTATGCAGCACAGGCAGGCGCAGTCAAACTGCATCTGTGCGTGGAGTGGATTTTGTCTCGGGCTTCAAAAAGATACAAAATAAAAGGCCTACTGGTGCTCCATGTGTGGCCCCCATGCTAAAAGTCAGGAGACAAGGAAGTGAAAACTAAAGAAGAGAGCTGGTGGGAAAGGAAGTGAGAGTGAACAGGCGATTGGTGATGTCATACCTTTGCTGCAGTGATGTAAATATCTATAACTCTCTTATTTCTATAGCACAGGGAGCCCCGTCATTTGATTTTAAACTTCTGCGTCGTACCAGTAAGGCAGTTGGCTAAGGTGTTTACTGTAGACACAGCACACAAAGAGAAGCCAGGTGACAGTGAGCTGTTTGTATGTCCTTGGTGTGCCAGTGTCATTGTCAGGGCTTATCAGAATCTAGGGGCAAAGAATGAGCAGGGAGGGAGGGAGGGAGAAAAGGAAAAAAAAAAAAAAAAAATGCATATGGCTTTAATAAAACTTTATCAGGAGTTACCTTAGCGCCGTTTCCCCTTCTCCGTGTCACCCCCGGCCCCCTCCTCTGCCACCCTGTGACACCCTCGCTCTAATATTTAAAGAGCTGCGGGTACGCGACTGCGGGAATCGCGTTTAACTTCACCAATTTCTTATTGCCTGTCAGTCTCTCTAATTTGATCTGGCCTTGGACAGTTACCATTTTGGACAGCGGAGTCACGGCACATATTGGCTGGGAGACTGGCAGCTAATAAAAACCAGCTTGGTATTTACTCCCCTTTTCCTTTTATTTATAATATATCTCAATATTGTTATTATGAATATATATGCATTTAAGCCTCACGTATCTCTCTGGGTGGCCTCTCAGTTAATAATATGTTATTGATTTCCATAGCGGACTGGCTATATATCTGTTTTAATTTCAAGGCCTTATCGCTCCCTCTGTGATTCACGTGAACCCTTCCTTTATTTCTTTTTTCTTTTTTTCCTACAGGCATTATTAAGTCTGTGTAGGAGTATAGGTAACATGTTTTTTACAGTCCGACTGGTTACTTTATGTGAGGGAGGGATACTCATTACGGACCCCCACATCTTCCTCAAGTCAGCCTTCATCTTTTCTTTGACAGATTGGATCAGGGGCAGATAGGGTCCGGTTGTGTGCCCAGATTTAGGTGCTGACAAATTATAAGAGAACATAAAAGAGGAGAACAAAATAGGAATGAATAGTTTTAACAAATATATTTTTATAAATATGGCCGAGTTGTTGATAGAGTGAAAGTGCTGGCCTTGTAGTAACGTGATGAAAGTCATTAATAGTTCATCCAGATTGTAGACTTTCTTACTGGTTAATTTCTGCAGAGGACAACAGGGACATGCTGCCTCACACACAGAAACCTTTGGCCAACCTTATTGGATGGTTAGACCTCTAAGGGCACCGCCTCGCCCTCCTTGGCCCATCTCCTACCACCGGAATGATAAAGGGATGGAGATGAAGCCGAGGAGCAGAGAGGAGGAGGAGGAAGACTGGGAAGGGCTCGACGAGGAGTAGGAATAAGCAGTGCATGTATATATGCGAAATATATGCGCCATCAGCAGAAAAAGAGTCTGAGTCAGCCGTTTGCTGGGCCTTGCTGCATGCTAAAACACATAGAGGCAAAGCCCATTAAAAATGAATGCCACGCTATAATCACATTCACACTTAAAATTTAATGTTGGTACACGGCGGCTGACAAAGAGAAGGCGGCATAGGGCGCTGTGATTATGACCATGTCTCCTGTACGTCCTACTTTGAGGTGACGCCTTCGCGTGGCCCCGGGAAGTGCTTTCTGATTCAAGGGAAGCCAGGGGCAGGTCTTGTAGTCTAATTGTGGCAATTAGCTTAAAGGACATAGACCAGACTGACATCTTCATAAGGGAGAGAAACTCTGTTAAATTAATCTGTGCAGAGCGAGGACATATCCCTCACAAAATCTTTCCCCACGTTTTTTTTGCATGTCGCTGTCCATTCTCCTGATCTGATGATCATCCTCATCCTTATTCCTTTTTCCCCTATAAAGTATTTTTGGAGAGTATTTCCTTATCTGAACCGAGTGTTTAAGGACAGATGTTGTCATACGCTTGAGTCAGATTTGGGATTTGGAGCTCCATAAATGGTCAAAAATAGCTTTTTATTCAGTGTCAAATTAGCCACATACTAAGGCTTTTTATATTTTTACACTATTTTTAAACATTGTACAGTACAGATATACAGTATCTGATATGTCCAATATTTTCCATTATTTATTTTTATACAGATTGATGATAAAAAGCAATAATTATTTTTGCGGTATAGAATGAGATTCAGAGTAGGCTCTGTGTCACCATGCGAGTTGAATTGGTTGCTTCACTTTTACTTAAGTGCTGCTTAGACCTTTTGATTTTGCAGGATAATGATAACAAATACTGAATTCACTACTTGAGTTTTGCTCATCACTGTCCACTATAACAAACTTTAAACAAGTAAAGTTTTTCCATCAGTGACAGTAGAAAGAAAGGACAAGTACAAAATGGTACCGCTAGTCCATCACCCACTACAAGACCCAAAAGCTTGCATGTAGCAGGGAAGCCCCCCCCCCCTGTTGAGAGTACATGGGGGCCTTTGAGGCCCTCATTTTGGGAAGCAGCAGAGACAATGAGTGGGTGGGTGGTGGCGGGAAGGACTGAGGGGAGGGTGGGACTCCACTCCAATTCGAGCTCAAGTGGGCTGAAGATGGCTGAGAAGTGCACTTTCCTTCAAAGAAGGCAAATGAATGTTCTTCTTGGCCAAACATAATATTGTCAGAGCGGCGCACAATAGGAACCTCTCACAAGTGTTTTCCAAGTGTGTGTGCATTTACAGTGTGTGTGTGTGTGTGTGTAAATGTGTGGCCGTGACAGCCCCACTTAACCTACCATCCTCCGTCCATAAGAGAGGAGGAACCTCCTCCTTCAAGGTCAGGCTGGAGTTTCTCAAAGACACTCTCCCAGTCAATTTTACCTCCTTATTCAGGCAAAGGATATCTCTTTTAACCTTTTCCCCTGCTCCTCCATCCTCCCGTCAATTACAAAAACCCTGGGCATCTTCTTTTGACAAAGACTGGGGTCCTTGGAAAGAGAGGAAAAGACAGAAAAAAGGATAGCAACACACTTTTGAATGAATAAAGAGCGACAGCAACGCAATCTAGGCTAGCCAGAGGTTGGCTGGTTGAGTGCAGCTAGTCGTATTCATCTCTCTCCAATGTGGATTACTTTGTGGCTCCGTTAGTCTTTTCTCATTGTGAAACGTTTAAATTTAAACCTTCAACGCATAAACAGCGACCTGGAAATAACAAAAAGTGAAATTTCTTTTCTATATCATTTGATTTAGTTTTTACAACAGATCATTCTTCTAATACCAATGTATTGAAATCATATGTAAAGGTGAAAATTATGCAAAAGTCTTCTATTTTGAGGCAACTAGACCAATAAAATGAATAGACAAGTGTCAAACACGGACGAAGGCAGTGCTACCTATGACTGAAGTTTTTTTTCTTTATCTAGGTCACAATATGTAGAGCAATTTCAACAGATGGGCTGCAGAGTACTCCCCAGGCGAACAGAAGTTAGTTTTTCTCTTTCTCTTCTCTTACCGTTGCCCCTGTGCCCTTCCTCTGCCGGAAATGATTCCATCATCAGGAGTTTGTCGCAGGTGAATCTGAGTTCATGTCACACACATGCACACACGCATGCATACGCACAAAACACACCGCATGGACGCTGTGAGGAGGAAACGCATGCGGTCAAGAAGGTAAAAAATATTAGACTAGTAATGAAAATATGACAAATAAATATACAAATATGCAAATTATGCTTTTGCAATTTTGATAGATTTTGGTTGACTTTATTTAAAGTGTTATTTTAAAATCTAGTTTTTAGTTTTAGTTGTCGGAAAAAAGGTGGATTTACACTCCTACCGCTCCATACACCAAGAATGAAAGAGAGAAGAAGAGAGAAAAGTACAAATTTTGTGAACATGACATGATGTTCTGCATATTTATACAATTTCAGTTTTTCGTTGAAAGTCAAATAAGACGTCAAGAAAAAATGAATGAAAGCCAAAATTAGAGAGTCAATGATGGGAAATTATGGTGGGGACAGAAAATAGCTTTGATATAGATCCACTTGGGGTTCCCTGAAAACCCCTCTTACACACACACACACACACACACACACACACACAGAGCGCATGGACAGAAAATGTCACAACATTTTTGGGAGAAAAAAGGCACCCTGGTGAGATGCTAGATTCGGCTTGGAGGTCTGTTGGTCCAACAGCAGCAGAGACAACACAGAGATAGCTTAGGAAAACACACATGCACACACACTCGCGATGAAAACGGTGGTTGGTGGTGGAATGCAGATGTGTGTGTGGTGTCTGTGTTTACATGCGTGAGAGACAGCAACATGGAAAAAGACAGTTGAAGGTGGGGAGTGTGTGAGTATAGAGGAGGTCTCATATAATGGAGAGGCTCCACCTGTTTACACTTCTTTGCCCCCCAGCATTCTTCAGCGGGCCCCTTTAGAGGGCCTCATTGCTGACAGCCAGCTAACTGCTCTTTGGGAGCCCTCCACAGGGACCACAAAAAAACAGCTGAAGCCTCGAAGGGCTTCCTGAAAAGGGAGAGGGAGGAGTGCGGGGAGGTGAGGGCATGACGAATAGGCAAGATAGAGCAAGAAGAATAGCAATAAAACTAAATGGAGAAAGCAAGCAAACAGACGGAGACAACTTAAAAGAGTCTATCACCAGTGAACCACTTCCAAACAAGCCTCTTTAATGAGGTCCGCTATTAATACAGAAAAAAGAAAGGAGAGAAAAGCAGTGAGCAGGAGGGGCGGGCAGCGGGCGAGGAAAAGAGTGAACGAACGGGGGAATGTGTGTGAATGCAGTTTGTGTACTGAATCATTTTATCTTTGTTTTTCTGCGACTGTACAATGACCTCTGTTTGGGGCAGTGATGAAGACAGTAGCAGGATGGGGATGGGCAGGAGGAGGAGGCGGCGGCGGCGGCAGAAGGGGGTGTTTGGGTAGTGGGGAGGCTAACAGGCTAGACACCAAGCCTTTGTGTGCAAATTTCCCAGCAAGCGCCTTACCAGTTAATTAAGGAGGTCAGTGAAAGAGGGAGAGAGAGAGGGGTAGAGAGACGGAGAGAGAGATGCAGGAGGTGGGGGTCAGCCCTAACGAGCTGTCCGCAGCACATGAATGAGGGGTTTGTCCTAAACTAAGCAGCGAGAGACCAAACAATGTCAGCAGCAATTAGCAACCAGTGGTGGGCAACCGAGGGCCCTGTTGACTGAGCAAGCAAAAAGATGTGAGAAAGAAACGGGAACACGAACGTGCGGACACACCTATACTGTAGCAAAAACATCCAGCGATAAATAGGATGGAGCCGAGCAGAGGGGAGGTGGGCGGCGGTGGAATAGGCGGAGGCGGGTCATGTTGCCTTCACCTCTCCACACAGGGAGGCCTTGACCCAGCTGGCTGAGTGCTTTGAATGTACAAAACTGGTAGGAGGCAACAAAGGCTATAGGTGTAGCAGTGTGATCTGTATGCTGAAGTTAAACTCGGTATGGTCGATAGAAGCACAATGTCTACACACAAAGCTCAAGTAAAAAATAAAAAACAAAAAGGCTTTATTTTTGCATAGAGATCCTACCTTTTGAATTTGATTGATTCGTCATGGCTTTTTTTTTTTTTCTTGTGAATTACCTCATTAGAGGAGTGTCAAATTATTTTTCCTGGACAAGTCACTCCAGTCAGCTCTCCCGGCGTGTCTGTTTTTGGCTCCTACCTTTTCTCCTCTCCTGTCTGTTACCGTTCTTGGCACAATATAAAGACTCCAGCCTTTGTTTCCTTCTAATCTTCGAGGTGAAGTGGCCCCTCTTGTACCTCGGGCTCTAATCGCTGGCTGAGACAGTGTTCTGTAGTGGTGCTGGACCGCGGTGAAAACCCGACATCCCCACAAAGAGAAGGGAAAAACTGCTGCGTTCCGGCTTTGTGTGCAAATATAAAAGCGCACAAAAGCGGGAGCCTGAGATAGTGTCAGAGTTAGAATGTTTTCACTATCCAGTTCTAGATATGGATTCTATTTTTTTTCTAATATGGGGGTTATTTGTTGTGCCACTTTGTGTGGGGAGGAGGTGGGACTCGGTGGCTGTGAGAAAGTGGAGCCTGCAAACTTTGGCCTGTGAAGAAAGTAGGTTTTGGGTTGTGTGGAAAAGGCGAGAGGGTTCACTGGCTGTTGAAGATGGTCGCAGGAGGGCATGAGAAATGTGAGATTTGTAATTTGTAATTGCCAAATGAGCTTCTGAATGTGCTTCTCAGGCTTTTTATTTTGTGCAGTACATGCCCTGTATATTCTCATGGAACGAGTCTGAGTAGGTATTCTAACTTTTCACCATGTATTATGTATCAGAGTAGATATATTATGAATGCTGTCTCCATGCATTTACACAGCTCATTTATAGTAATTGCCCAATTCTCTCCCTCAGATATCTCCGTATGGAGATACTGTAGATATTGCCCAAATGTGCTGATAAACCAGACTCCGATCCGTCCAATCAACAGACAAATAAATCCATTCAAATTCTCACTTTTGAAATCCAGTCCCCGGTGTGCTCCAAAGCTGGAGAAAGATTCACTGGGATAAGTCCCCCCTGTCCTTCAGAGCAATCCATATGGCTGCTCAGCCAGTAATCAGGACATATAGGGGCTGGGTGATCAGTGACAAAAGCTAGGCAGGGAGACATCAACCTGCTGGAGGAGAGTTGGGGAGAAAGGGAGGGGGGCTGGCAGGATGAGCGTGGGGACGATGGAGGTGGAGTAATCAGAATCCCATCCAGCCCGGGTCTCCAGAAATTGCCATGCAGATTTAAAGCTCATAAAGGGAGGATCCTTGGACTGCTCCTTCTCGCCGCTGCTACTCCAGCACAGCGCAGAGCTCCACTCCCCTCCTGCCTTTTCTCGCTCCCTTCTCTCCGCAGTGCTAATTGGAGGCAGGTAGCCCCCCAGATGTGGGGCCCAGGTTACGGTAACCTTGGTGGTGAGATCGGCTGCTCGCCTTTATGCAGCTGGCTATTCATCAAAATGGAGGGGTGGGGGGTGGTGATGTGGGGCATGGCGGCAGAGGGGCAGAATATGCAGCAGGGGGAAATGAGCGTCCAAGACGGAAACAAACAAATCACCCTCTTGCCCTGATCCACTGAGGAGGGGGGACGTGATGGACCAGTGGTTATAATATGTAATGGCAGAGATCTACGGGTTTGACAAATCAAATGTATGGGCTTATTTGGGATTAAAAAAAAAAAAAAATCAGCTGGTAGTACTCTCTGAAATGCTGTCTGATATACTGTAGCACCGCAAAGTGCAGTGTAACAATTAGATGAATCTTTATTTTGCAAAATAATCAACACTGTGCAAATATTAGAACACATACCTACAGACGGCTGCAGTAAATGCAAATTGCCATGCAACGCTGTAGAGCAAGAGCCTTATCAGCAATATCCCGCTGATCGATCGCCGTGGTTGCATTATCAATCATCCGTCATCGCATTGATATCTCTGCAATACCTATAATCTCACCTGATCAGAATCATTGATCAATACTGAAGTAGGATTGATCTCCCATGCCAGCTGGACCGGATGACAGTGACACGGGAATGTTGGCAGAGATGTAAAACATTTGCAAATGAGCAGCGTCGACCATTATATCCCTCGCGCTAAAAATAAAAGCAGCAAATTGAAACCCGCGGCCCGCAAAATATAGCAGCCAAGTCGTGTGGAATATATCTTTTCTAAATTTGAAGTAAAGGGGATCCCATTTCTGCTCCAAAGAAATATTTCATGTGGCATATTACAACATAATTACCCCTGATCTTGCATTTGTGATGGCGGGTTTCCTCCCCATTGGAGAATACTGAGCTAGTGGCTTGTATTCAGCAGGGAAAACAGGCATCCATGGCACAGTACCACTCAGAATCTCTTCTGCATAGGACCTTAATCATCCTGGCTCAGTGTGCATGTGCATATAAGGAGATTTGTGTGTGCAGGTGGTGTGTGCACGTGCATGCATGTCTTGCAGTGGGTGTTTTCCAATAAGTGTGTTATATTTGTGTGTTTCTGTGTAAGTGTGTTCTTGCTGCGTGTGTGTGTGTGTGTGTGTGTCTGACACAGAGAAGAGCGAGAGAGACTGAGAGAGAAAACCCGTCCCTCCAATTCCCCTGTGAAACCCACTACACCAATTTCCAGCCATGGGCAATCACTCACTCAGCATACACATCTACATAGAGGCTGATGAGATCCTCCGTGGGCTCTACCATGTGACTGGAGCTCGTCATCTACTGTATGTGCGCTCCTATTCCAATACTATAGTCATGGGGGGAGGGGGGCGTGGGGGCGTGGGAGCGGTGCAGATGATCTACATACAGTTATGATACATAGGTAATCTCCGAGGGGCAAATCAAAGATGCTCCGCTGTGTTTCCCTTTGAATCCGAGAAGAATCTGTCATTTTTGCATGGCCATTATTGGTGGAGGTGATATGTCTTCCAGTTTTAGATGTCCTTGCACATGCATCGGGCTTCTTTAGTGTAACTTGCTAACCAATGACTGATATGAATGGATGTAGGCTCGTGGACTTGGCTGGATAGATTAGAGCTTAAAAGAATGTCCACCCTCAAGCTGTGATGTTAACATGGGGCACCATGTGCCGAGAGTTCATTAGTGTAATTGCCAGAATATTACCCATTGGCATGGTCATAATGTATAGAATATGAATGCTATAAATCTCCATTCCTCTTCCGTCCAGCAGGCCAAAAGTCGAACCAACATCATCGCATATTAATGAACAAATGAACTTTTTGAGGTGAGGCAGTAAAATGACGGTCTCTGCTGGCACTAGTCTTCTATTTCTCTACACCGACAACCATTTATATCCACATCTCTTTTTTGTGTGTGTGTGTGTGTGTGTGTGTGTGTGTGTGTGTGTGTGTGTGTGTGTGTGTGTGTGTGTGTGTGTGTGTGTGTGTGTGTGCGCGCATGTGTATGTGGTGTATGTGCCATGGCTGCCTTAGTCTCCTGGGAAAAATACTGTTTTGGTGGAGGAAGAGAGGGAATTTCCTCAGAGTTGCACAACAGGGCACCCCATCCACCTCCTTTTTCTAACAACCAGCCCTCTCCTCCCCTCTCTCAGCTGATGTCAGCACATATCTCGCCATCGTTCTGGAGCCACAATTGCTATTGAAAGAGCAGACAGATGTGTAGGTGGAGAGTCAATACGGGCTCCCGAAATGATCCTGTTGCTTTTTTAGAAGAAGTGATGGAATACATTGCCACTGATGGGTTTTGTGTTTGACATTGTGGTGACCACCAGCAATGCCATATTCAACAACTGCTCACTCAACTCAGTGGACTCTATTATGAACAAGCAATATTTTCATTCATCTAGGAAGTAGCACTTCGGAATTCAATATATTCCGACTCTTAACCTTTGCTCCAACTCTATCTTGCAGGCTTCTAACTCATCATAAACTTCAGAAGTAGCAGACACACACTCCGAGATATTTAAGTGGCCAATATAAATAATTATTTTATCTATCTCTAGGTTAAAGTATAAGGACATGCATCTCTATTTATTTAAAGGCCAGAGCACAGTTTAAAGGGACATATAGTTCTTAAGGCATTTATGGTGTTGCTGTAACATTTAAGTCGGTATTAGAGACGGCAGGCTGCAGAAGCATATTCTGCATGCACCCATTTTTTGTTTTGTTTATTGATCTGACCTTCTGTTGCCCAGCCACTGAAAATACCTCCACATTTTCTTTCACACACTCCTGCCTTTAGCTCACCGGGTTTTTGTACATACATGCAGTGTACATGTATTATCTAAAGCTTCTGAAAGTAGTACGAAAAATGCATGTGGAAATTTAGAGGAACCGCCATTTGCTCCCCAAGATTCCAGTTTGTTTTGATACCCGTCGTCTACTTTTGATCAGATCTGAATATCATTTACGATGTTTCACACCCAACCTAGCACTGTCTTTTTCTGCTTTTTTTTTTTTTTTTTTTTTCTCCTCGGGTCTTGACCACAAAGACTTTTTCCTCATGGCTGCCAGCCACTTGTCTTTAGCCAGCTGTTAATCAATACCGAGGAGCAGGTAGACCATAATGGAGGATTTATTTCAGTTCTTCGCACTACTTAGTGCCCACTGGACACTTCCATACCTCCTCCTCCTCCTCCTCCTCCTCCTCCTCCTCTCAGTACCTTCTCACATTTTCTCTCCACTCATCCTTCCACCCCACCCCCGCATCCCACCCCGCCCTTAGATCCCCCCCCCCCCCCCACTCCTGAGAGAGTTGTGGAGGCGGAATGAGAATGGGTTGGAATGAGGGACAAAATAGGTTGAGAGGGCCGTTAGATAGTGAGCGAGGGAAAGGGGTCAGAACAATGTTGCTGATACGGTCAGAACTGTAAGTGCACCTGAGGGGTCATTTTTCGAGTGAGCGTCTGACCTCGCACCGATCATAATAGTCATTTTCAGCCGGGCCTTGGAAATTGAATAAGTTGACGTGCACGTTATAAACACGGGGGCCCCTTATTTATATTTCATTAAGCAGCGTTTGACACAGCGTTTTATGCTGGATTCTTACTATACAATGCACAGGCAGACTAGCTTTGGGGGGCAACATTATCCCTGATGAACTACTGGGTTAATAGTCCCATCAGGCTTAACACTGGTTAGCGAAGTTCTGGACTGTGTATTGTGTTTGTGACGTAAGGTAAAGCTATGAGAAGGAAGGGCGTGCTTGTGTTTCCAGAGTACAGAAGGATTTCCATGCTTTCCCCACACGCACGAGTTGGTCATTTCCTGGCTGCTGTGCTGAGCGATACATATGAAAGAAGAGCAAGTTAGATCATTAGCTGAGAAGACCTCCTTCTTTGGTTGTGCGCTTTGTTTACATCTTTACCTTAGCGCTTGTCCAGTTCACACTCCTCATGTACGGGGGCATGCTGTTGCTTGTATACATCCCTTGACTTTTCATGCAAATTTATGTTTAAACATAGTTGTTTGTGTGTACGATGAGGAACACACACACACACACACACACACACACACACACACACACACACACACACACACACACACACACACACACACACACACAGGGGTGGAGGGGAGACCTAGAAGGGGGATTGTGTGTGTGTGTGTGGGGGGGGGTATTGGTGGTGGTGCAAGGCGGTGACAGAAATTGAGGGGGACGGGGTGGCAGCTGCAGGCTGCTCGGTGCACTGTCAGAGCGGAATGATTAATGAATGGCGGCCCCAGCTGAGCCTAACCTTTGGAGAACCGCACAGGACATCTGCAGAACTGTCAGCGCTCTGACAAGGACAGAGCTGAACAACCAATTATTTCGCCATCACTAAGGTGGGCTGTCAGCTTAATCCTAGCCATTCACTTAGGCAAGGACAGGCAAATTTCTCCTTTACATACATACACACACACACACACACACACACACACACACACACACACACACACACACACACACACACACACACACACACACACACACACACACACACACACACACACACAGACCCACAGAGGCTGAGCAGACCACGGTCCTGCGTGGACACACACACACACACACACACACACACACACACACGTACACAAGTGAACAAACAGGCACGCACGGACAGGAACACATGCCTATGTGGACGTGTACACAAAGCGGACTGGTACACTCGCGTAAGCCACACACTCGCATATTCACGCACGCAGGCATGAGGTCCTGGACAAAATAGAGTTAACCCCTCCACTGCTGGCAGTGGCAACCCCATGCAGGTGACATATATTAAGGAAAGCAGGGCAAGCAGGGGAGGTTTAATGATGACAAAACAGGGCTGGCGGATGCTGGCTGGGGCTGTGAGCTGGACATGGGTGGGGCTGCATGCTGGGGGAAGGCACTACGTCTGGTACATGCTGAGAGGGAGGGAGGGAGGGAGGGAGGGAAGGTGGGAACTGGAGAGGGAGGGGTGAACGCCCTTCTGTCTGTAAGGTGTATTTACATAACAAAATAGGAGAGAATACAGAAATATGTTAAATTTACAAAATATTTCAGCTGACCAGGAATTTAATTCTCTGTGGAAGTCTACACATTTTCTGTCTTTCAAGATGACTGACATATGAATTAAACAACTGACAAAACATAATTCTTCTATACATTTAACTGTGATTAAAACACATGAAAGATGAAGTGCCTGTATGTAGAGGAGGTCAGACATTCACATTCTGTGTGTCTCTCTGAGCGTGTACATTTTTAAATCCCAGTGTGTGGAAATAAAGTATTGATTGACCTTTTGAATTATACAAAATGGATCCTGTTGCATTGAGGAAGATTAAAAAAGAGTATTTGAATAAAACATGATGATGATGATGAAAATCATGATACCTATTCATGTCATTTGAAGAAAAAGTTGTTGCAGTCTTCAGTACGCACGTGCATTCAGTTTGCAAACCATTCAGTTTGAGAAATATTACGTTAGCACAGGACAATCTTACAGCCAGAAACTGGTAATTTAAGATTCAAAGATGTGATGGAATTAAGACACAAAGAAGAAAACATTACTTTGTTTTTTGGCTGAAATTTTATTTAAACATCTGTGCCTTAGGCTGCTCCACTATGAAACTTGTACCACCGTCTTGCTCTACTATATCAAAACAGGAACTAATCCTTTTACTGTAATTAGAACTAATGAGTATATGATCACAAGATTTATTGATTGGCTAGTGGGACTTCTGTAATAACAGAGGTGTATATGAGTGTAAAAGCTGTTTGCATTTACATTCTTCATTCATCATCTGTATCTCTGTTTGTGTGCTGGTGCGTGTGAGTGTACTTGTGCGTGTGTGTGTGTGTATGTGTGTGTGTAGATCCTGGCCTGAGTTGGGTGCTGATGGGTGGTATGAGTGACTGATTGGGATTTGATTGAGGCGTTTGTGAGGCGATAAAGGATCGAGCGAGACCACGAAGCCTATTGACAGACTGCTGATGAAGCCAGAGAGAGAGAGAAAGCTGAGGAAATTAATAAGGGGATAAAAATCAATTAACTTAAAAATTGTCCCTCATCAGCGGCTAACCACATGTGTGTGTGACTGAGCTGTACTCCTCTCCATATTTCCAGGACCATGCATCTACCTACAGTAGCTGCACACCGCAAGACTGCAATGTTTTTTGGGTTGATTGACCTCCTGCTCGTAGACAATTAAAACATAAAATGCCAAGTGGAGTCTGTTGAATCCTAAATGCTTCCAGGCTGTGTATATTCATGAAGTGAGAAACTCTGTGTGAATGGTGAGGACTTTAAGCAGCTCAACTCATTTGACCAGGAGAATCCTAATACCGCTTTTACTATTTGCAATTCAAACAATTATGTTGGCATCATCTACAACTCTGTTGTCTCTCCTGTGAATGCAAAACCCATTAGCTTTGTTTAGAAATACTTCAGTAGTCCACAGTTTGAGTCTATAGGGAGCAGTCAACACAAATTGATTTGAGTTATAATGACTAATCTTTGCTATAAATGTGATAGAAGGGAATGGATTTACTGTGCAGTAATAAAGAGACAGCTGTGTTTACAGACAAGTGTGTGTGTGTGTGTGTGTGTGTGTGTGTGTGTGTGTGTGTGTGTGTGTGTGTGTGTGTGTGTGTGTGTGTGTGTGTGTGTGTGTGTGTGTGTGTGTGTGTGTGTGTGTGTGTAAGATGAGGTTTTAGGAGTTTTACACTGGTGCACACTCATAGCGCACACACATGCACACACATGCACACACACGGTGAGAGTGTATTCATTAGAAGCCTAGCCCTACTAAGAGCTGTCTACTATCCCAGACAAACTGCAGGAGGAGGTGTCTGGCTGCTTGCTTATAAACTGGGTTAGTGGACCAGAGAGGGAGGGGAAAGAATGAGAGAGAGCGGGCATGACATGCAGCAGGAGAGAGAGAGAGAATCTGAAGTCTAAAACTGGGACGGGGTACATGAGAAGAATTTTCTTCATCAATTGCAGTGATGCACTCCCTACTGTGTACCCCTTTATGCCACATACGTGAGTGTGCGTGCGTGTGTTTTTTTATGAATGTACTACTATGTGCGGCTGGATGCATGCACCAACACGTCTCCTGAAACCGCTATTAATTACGGAAAAGTTTGAGAGATGTAGTTTTTCTTTTAATGTTTTCATACTTCCTATAATGAATGGGATATTTGTCTTCGGCTTTTCCTCACTTCAGTCTCCTGCCCTCGGTTGATTTAGGAGCCAAATGGCAGCCCATTAACATGTGAGAATGATTGTGGAGCCTTGGGGTTGTAGTGTGGCAACCCACAGAGAGGTTTTTTTTCCTTGCACATCTCTATGATTCTCAGTCTTTGCACCCGTCGACGAGAGTTAAGCATCAAAGGCAAGGACTAACTATCCTCACCCTCAATCGCTCCCTCTGTCTCTTTTTGGCCTCTGGGTTCACACTGTAATTTGCTCTATCTCTTCCTCTTTCTTTTTCTCTCTCTTTGTCTCTGTCTCTCCCTTCATCTCTCTCAGGGCTTGTGAATGAGGAGAGGGAGGTGATGAGGTCAAAGTGAATCTTCTCCTCGCCGAGGATGATTATGTCTTAACCTGCCGTTATTCAAAGGAGCAGACCCCGTGGCCATGAGCTGGCCTGCCAGCCACGTGTCGGCAATGAGGGCTCGACACCGTCGCAGGGTAGGGAGATAGAGGGAGAGAAGCTGTACAGTCAAATGGACTCCCGGGGTCAAATGTACAATGCCTTTCTACGTGACTCACCACCCCCAAAGAGCGGGTTAGTTGATGGATGCTTGTCAGTTTTCTGATGGCCTAGGTGTCCAATCGTCGATCCCCAAATTGATTACGGATGTGTGCGACATCACTGAGAGCCGACATTAGATTTTAAAGTTGCAACAGAGGTTGATATAAAAATTAGTCAAATGCTCCAGAGCAGATTTGATGTACCGTAGGATTTTGAAGGAAAGTGGTGATGCCAGTGGTCATGCCGGGGGTGTTAATTAAAATCCAGCTAATTAGCAGCGAGCGTTGTGTAAATTGGTCAGTGTTGGCTTGTCGAGGTAATATAGAAACAACGCCTCAATTGTGCTCCGTCTCAATGAGCAGGGCTCAAGGCTTCTCCGAGAGAAAAATGTTGAGTCTTCCACCTTTATCTTTGTCCCTCCTGACTTTTCTATAAGCCTCAGACTTCATATTCAGCAGCCCCGGGCTTGAGCTATCGGTCTCTCCTTTTTTTTTTCAATTAATTCTTTGAGGTGTGACACGCTTTAATACACTTCCTCAGATGGACACATCCTGGTGATACAGGACACAAATACACACATGGACAGATGTTTTGTGCGTGGCTTCACACGCACACACACACACACACACACACACACACACACACACACACACACACACACACACACACACACACACACACACACACACACACACACACACACACACACACACACACACACACACACACACACACACACACACACACACACACACACACACGGTCTTGTTTAGTGTGGGTACCTAGGAAGTCAGTGAGCACTTAATCTGGGATCCAGTGGCAACTCTAACAAGCCTGGTGTGTGGTGTGAACACAGCTGTTTGAGTCACAACAAATCTAATGCGCATTTCATCACTTTTTAAACAAGCCATCAGCAAGTCTAATGCTCTGGTACGAGAGCTGCACTCTATGATACATGTGCCTTCAAAGTATTTTCTTAAACATCAGCATTTAGCACGTCCTTCTCGTACCTTGGCGTGATGCATCTACTGGAAGCAGCGCTGCTGATAACTCAAATTTATAATTTTTTTCGCGATTCAGATTTATAAAACTAACAATGTCCTAATTGATAAAAAAAAAAAAAACAACAGCTGCCACACTGTTGCTGACTCCCGATCGGTGTGAAAATTATGCCTTAATCAGCCATTATCAAGCGGCATGTGCCAGAAATTTGAACGCAGCTTGATTTTTTTTTCTGCACTTCTTCTTATTTTTTGGAACAGGAAAATACACCAGAGCCGTCAGTGTCACTCACGACTGAACCAAGCGAGCTGTAGGGAATCACCCTGCGTGTCTGTCTCAGGGCTTAAGAGTTACTCTCTCATGACGCCTTACCATTTTAAACCTTATTTGGTTTGCAAAAGTGAAACTAAGCTCTTTCTGTGCCACTCTTTTTTTCCAAGTTCAATTTTTGGATTGCATAGCTTGAGACAGAGATAAGGGGGGATAAGGGGATAACTTTTGGGGACAGTGGGCAGCGGATTTTAAGTGGGGGTCACGAGGGGAAGGGAGGCAGCAACAGAGGGAGAGGAGAGAGAGCACATGGGAGGATGAGGGGGATGGAGGTGTGGAGCCCGGGAGGGGAGGGGTGAGGTGGAGGTGGTGGGGGCTCTGAGGTTGGGGCAGCGAATCACTCCAGAGAGTTGACAGAGCTTCAAAGGGAAGTTTTCTGCTTTGACTGACGGGTCCCTAGAGCGAAGGGGACCTGGTGGCAGGCGGCGTGCCCCAATCCCTGGATGCCCGTGCGTCTCCATGGCACTCACCCAACCCCCCAACCCCAACCCCCATCCCACTATATTCATCAGAAAGTGGGGTTGAAATGATGGGGGGTCAAGATGTGTGGAGGAGCAGCCGTAGATCATTGGCAGGCTCTGTATTTCATGGTATTTTTTGCCCTTGAACCAAGTGTGTGAAGGCCATTACGACTCCTCTCAACTTCCAAATGGACATTTATGTGTGTTTTAGTGGCTGTTGTTACAGAAGCCCAATAAGCCTTGTTTTTTTGCATCAATACAGAAAAATATGATAAAGTCACCCTTCAACAAAACACATTTTTACATCATGTCTCAAATTCTGTCTCCTTTCTATGGCCTGATCAAATCTGTCATTGCCCCAGTGCAGTTTTCCATCAATTTTTAATCTAATGTCAGAAAAATTGTCCTTGATTTTCACCCCCTTGGCTAATTTGTTTTCACCTCATCCTTTCCCGTATTGCACGTCGTCACTTTCTGAAAAAAAAAAAAAAAAAAAAAAGAGCAGACATGTAAAACAAATCTATGCAATAGGGCTGCATCTTTTTATATTTACAAAAATAGCACCATTACTGGCTAATTTGCACCTGCAACTACATTGAAAGAAGTTTAATGACATCTGGAGACGTACCTGTCGTCTTAAAATCTGTGAAAACTGTAGAAATAATGTACTCCTCTTGTCACGGTATTTCTGTGAGTGCATCATAACCTCTGCACAGTAAACGTCCGCTCCGGGGGCAAGACAAATGACACCACTGCTCGAGGTCCTTTACCCGCGCTGATGGACGAGAGCGGGCGGCTTGTGTTTAAAGGTGTCTCGGTAAACACTGTTAGGCCTGTGTAAACAGCAGAACATTGATCAGCCCTCTATTTATGATCAGCATGTCTGCGCCTGCACTGGATTAGTCAACATACCGACCGGTCTGTTTGCTCCACTGTAAACTGAGGCCAATGTCAATGCCAAAGCCTAATTGGAATACTACTCACAGTCGGGGCCTGGTTGCATGGAAACTACAGGCTTGTACTTGTCTGGTGTAACTTTTCATTTGTAAAACATATATGTTGTCGACCATTTTATTCCGCAAAGTAATAAACTTAATGATTAAGATGCATATACATAGTTTACAGAGCGTGCAATCTAATGTAAAGCAGACAGTACAACCCGCTGCTAACAAATCCTAACAGACAATCCAAATCCATGTAAATTTCCATCTTTGCTTATCCGACTTCTGTAGTTAGTATAACAAGTGTGGCATTGTGTCAGTGGAAATATCAGGCGGGTGCCACTAACAGCCTCTCATCTCTCTGAGCTCCTTGGAGGAATGGACAGCACTGGTTGGCCAGGCTCTGGCTGCTGTTTATGGTGGAGAGAGTTAAGAGTGTCAGAGATGGAGGAAAAGAAAGAGCAGGAGAGAAAGAGAGGCATCGGAGTGTGGAGGGCAGCTGCATTGTATCACCCCACTTTAGCCCATTACACTATGTATGGGGGCCTTTTTCCCCCCTCTTTTGCATGGTAATTATTTTCCAGCCCAAAGGTAGCTGCAGGCAACGTCAGCCACTGCGTCAGGGCCCACTGCATTAGCCGGCCATTGCATTATTTATTTGTGCACGGGTAGCTGGATGGATACCCCGAATCCGCCGAGACTCGGGGGCCTCTCAATGTCACCTCGCGCATTGCAGGAGGCAGTTGTGGCCGTGTGGACTTGCACCGGAAAAGCTTAGGCTGAGACTGGCTCAAGGGCAAAATGGTATCTTGGCGTTAGGGGACACGTGCGTGGGAGTAGTAGTTAGGTTTGTAATGTATTCAGAAATGGGTCAGAGGTTTAGTAACTGCCCTCGCTTATGCAAGAGTCAACTGTGTAGGGTTCATTTTGACATACTGAATGACCAGCCATAGGACGTTAGTGAGCTCCAGTGTAGTAAAACATAAATAGAGGACCATACAGTTCACACTGCCTTCAGGCGTTTTGTAGCTATAGGTGGTCATATGCAGCCTGTTACCCCTGGGTTTCATAGGTAAACAGACTTGATTTCACTGTGTAGGAGCTGTTTTTACATTATGCCACTCTCCCTTGTGTATCAATAAAAGGTTATTACACGCAAATACCAGAGGGCTGGGTAAGGTCACAGCGTGTCGGGCTTATGTGGAGAGGTAGAGCGACACAGCTCAGTGATTGTGACGTTTGGGAGGTAATACCCTCGTGTCTTCCTTCTGTAACACAGCGTGCACACACACACACACACACACACACACACACACACACACACACACACACACACACACACACACACACACACACACACACACACACACACACACACACACACACACACACACTCGCAGAGAGGCGCCTACATGCTGCGCTGTTGGACACGAACCCCCCTGACCTGTCAGCCCCAGCCAATCGCATCGTAGCACCCGAAATGACAGCTGAACCACTGTCCCTGTCATGGCTCCTCAGTGTAGAAACACACACATTGCACACAAACACACAACGCGCACACATGCCACTACATATCCGCTACAACAGCGGTGCAACATCAACATCAACTCCCGCTGGCCCTCTTTGGATCTATCTCTCTGTCTCCCCGCTTGCCAGCCGGCTCGACCGCACGAGACGCTCAGACGGCCTTGTGACATGACAGTGACAACGTACTGATGCTGCAGAGAGCGCCCACAACGCTGTCCACTTCACCCAGCTCCACATGCCCCCCTCCCCCACACCTACACACCCCCCTTGTCTTGTCTCTCTGTAGACCCTTTAAGGGAGAAGATCCATGTTTCCTTCCCTCCCTCCTCTCTCTAGTCCAGACGCAGAGGGGAGACAGATACGCAGCAAGTTTCTATTGTTGTTAATACGTTTTGATCTTTCAGTTTCTTTGGAGTTTGATGGCTTTCAGATCAAAGTTTAACCCTTTTTTTTTTTTTTTTTATAATAACTGTTGACTCTCTACATAGATGGGTGAGAGAAAGAGAGAGCGAGAGAGAAAGAGAGAGAGAGAAGAGAGAGAGAGAGAGAGAGATAGTTAGACTTTGCTCTGGCACCCGGCCTCCCCCCTAATGGGAGTTGACATTGCTGAAGCGACCCGGATGGACGGAGGGGAGGACCAGCGTATTGCAGGCGGCAGACCTCCCAATTATTTTTCTGGCTGATAAGTGCTGGTGCTTGTTTAAGGCTGCAGCATGGTTGGAGGGAGGGATGGAGAGAGAGAGAGGAGAGAGAGAGAAGGAGAGAGGGAGAGAGAGGGGAGAGAGGAGAAACGGTGGGGATGGAGCCGGGGCTGGGCTCGCATGGCTGACGGGTCTTGATCTGGCAGGATGGCTGACTGTCACACACAACTTAAGACAGGGTTTCTCCCCAGGGCTTGTACAACAACACACAACTTGCATGCACTTATACACATCATGCAGCATGTGGATACGGACAACAATGCTCACGCATGTGTTTACAAACACATCACACACACACACACACACACACACACACACACACACACACACACACACACACACACACACACACACACACACACACACACACACACACACACACACACACACACACACACACACTGTTTACATATCAGTGCATGCTGTATGGACTGCTCTGAATGTCATACATGTGGACTTGTCATGTACATACACACTGCATTTGTAATATGTAATTGTTGCTGCATTACATGTCATTTACAAAGACAGAGAAGACGTTTGATCACACATTTCCTTTATATTTAAGAGGCCTTTTATTAAGTTGACGATGCAAATGATTGATGAGTTCAAAGCCCTTGTTTTGATTTGCCAGTTTGTCAGAACTTCTCTTGGATCTAAAAAGGTTTCAAGGTATTGTATCGTCTTCAGAAATACATAATAGTGTGTTGTATTCCAAGTTATTTGTACCAGAACATGGGCCTATTCTTTGTAAATACACACTATTTGATTTGCCATTGTTTTTGTTGTTGACCACTGCAGTATCCAGGATTTGTTAAAGGTTTCCGATGCCTTGCTGGACAAGGGAGAAAGCTTTGCTGCCGAGTAGCGAGCCAAACAAATAAACTATTTATCTGTGCATATGTGTATAGAAACAGCATTGGCAGCTGCATATGCTTGAAGGACCTGGTGCTGCCACTTATTGCCAGCCTTTTTGAGCAGGAACAGAGCTAAAACGAGCAGGAAGCGAAGACTGAGAGCATTGAGCCGTTAGGGAAAAAAAGACTCTCATTTTCTCCCTACAAGGCGATCTTTGTGTTTGTTTTAGCGCTAAGTATCACGACGTGATTATGTTTAAAATGATTTAATGATTCTGAGAAAAAATACAAAGTTTGAGGGCAATTCATTCTAAAATAACACTTTTCAGAAATAATCATACACTCATAATATAATAATATCCTTCAGATCAGTGATACTTCACATTAGAGAAATTGTTGCATCAATCACATCAGGCCAAATCATGCAACAGCAGTTCCTTCAGTGTCAGCGCCTGTCTAAACAGCCGGGGTATCTGTCATGACAGCCTATAATTTGCCTCACGTTAGCTTAAATGAATGCCCTAATAAGGGTTATCTAATCCATGCTAAGTGTCATAATCTTGAGCAGAATGGCTGCATTACATTGGTGTCATTGCTGTGCTTTTAATGCCTCAGTGGTCACTGGTACTGCTGACATGACCCGCAGCCAGAAAAGATTGAGTAGCTTCTGTGGAGAGGAGTTATGTTTGATTTTGTATCAGCCAATAAAATCTCTCACTGGTTTCTCTTAAAAAACTTTTTTTCCAAGATTTCCTTTTGTTTTTTTTTTTTTTTTTTTTTTTTCTAACTTCACCTCCTTTCTTCCCAGCACAGAGGAGAAAGGCTTGTGTATTTATCGCAGCTCCTTTCATTATCACTTTTAATATTCCTTATGCATTGCCGAAGGAATTTTCTTTTGCCTTAGTTGGGTTGCAGCTTCAGCAATTTGCTGTGCTCCTGGAGTGGCTATAGGGGTTAAATAAGTATCATTCAGGAATTCTTCGAAGTGTATGGCCACATTGAGGCACCAATCTGAGTCCCGCCGGGTGGAAAACTCACTAACCACAGCACTCACCTGCAACATTTACTTTTTGTATAGCCCCTTGTATTTCTATGTATAAAAACCACTTTGGGATACTTAGTTGTGCGGTTTTTCGGTCCCCCTAGTGAGGAAGCCTTTATGTGTTTCTTCTCTCAAGCAAGAGTTGCTCCTTTTTGCTTTAATTACAGTAAGTACAGCAGACCCCCCAGGCTTGTTTAAATAGATCAACCAGCAGAAGAAAGAAGAAAATGCTAATTAGTCCCTTAATGTTGCTGACCACGCTAGTTCCTTAGCACTGCTGAGTTTTATTGACATAAGAAGGACAATAGGAATCTGTATTCAAATGATTCGCTCTGCCCTCGTGTTTGGGTGCAGCTGCTGCTGCTGCTGCTGCTGCGTAGACAGCTACCTACCACATATTTTATTGTATTGTTTGACGGAGTGAAATTAGACATGACAATATGAGGAAGTCGGTGTACATTTGCGTGTACCTGTTTGCTTTAAGCGTGCTGAAGCCTGCGGGATTTCAGAATTAGAGTGTGCTTTGCTTTTTTACGTATATTGGGGGGTGGAGGGGATGCAAGTGCGTTTCCATTTTATGTGTCCACGCGTCTGCATGTGTTAACTCCCCATCCACAACTTCGGTGCAATGCAGAAAGCCTCTAATGCATTCCATGTTTCTGAGCCGAGAAACTGTGTGTGTTTGTGTGTGTGTGTGTGTGTGTGTGTGTGCGTGCGTGCGTGCGTGCGTGCGTGCGTGTGTGTGTGAGAGAGAGAGAGAGTCAGAATCAGGATCAATACTATTGACCTGTTTACCTTGGTGCCGAGCATACGGGCCAGCTCCCCGGTTTACCACTTGAAACATTAAAACCAGGCTATTAGTAATACTTTGGTCCTTCTCTTTACTGATTGGACGGGCGGCACTGGGGTAGTCCACCTAGCACACATGAAGAGCGAGGCGGGGTGGGGGTGGGGGGTTGGGTTAAAGAAAGAGAGACCCTGAATCTAATCCTCTTGACTTAAAACCATTGGGTTTTGCCCGTGTCTCGCCGCTTGCCTCTGGACCTGATGTGGTCACTCAACCCTATCGAGCTGCAGGGCATTGTGGTCCGCCCGTCTCTGCCACACTCACACCCTTCCACCCTCAGGCGCTTTTGTGCTCCCGCCCCCCCCCGCCCCCCACACACACACACCATTCCTTTTCTCGTCCTCCTCCACACCACCAAAACAGAATTTCTTTAAATGCTTAATTTTCCCCGCTTTGGCTTCCTTTTTCCAAGCGCCCTCTCACTTGTTTGTCCATCGATTTTTTTATCCTTCTCCTGCCACTGCCCCCCCCCCTCTGCCTCCCCCCCCCCCCCACACACACACACACACTCTCCCCGGCTCTTCGTCTGCATCTCCCCAGTCTCTCCCGCTCTCCTCTGTTGTTGATGTAAACTGATTTATTTATTTATTTTAAGCTTGTTGCCCAGGTAATTTGTGGTAGGTAATGACTTTCAGTGAATCTACTTTGCGCTCTTTGAATTATTTTTCTGACCTTTGCATCATCCAGGCCCATCTCCCTGCACATCCCCTTTGTCCCATTTGCTCTCCTACTTTTTTTTTTCTTTTTTTCCCCATTCCCTCCTCTACCATCTCATTGTCTCTCCTCCTCTTCCTCTCTCTCTCCCTCTCTCCCTCTCTCCCCCCCTCTCCCTTTTCTGCTCTTTGCCAGTGTGTTTTTAATTCCCCTAGATATCGGTCGTGCATGGTACATGTGTGTGTGTCTCCAAAGCCCACCTGAGGAGGTGATTGACACTTGGCCCTCTGCTGTGGAGGTTTCTCACTCCTGTTCTCCTCCTTCCTTCCATACCCCCCCCCCCCCCACACACACACACACACACACACTTCTTGAGCCATCGGTCTTGTGGCCGTTGGGGCATTGAATGAACAGTATAAGTCTCTGGGAGGAAAACAATGGAATGTAGGGGAGAAGTAGTGGCTGAAGATTTACCTGCAATAATGTGCTGGTGTTTTCCTCTGTGGTATTTTCTTGAATCTCCCTACTTGCCCTGCCTTTCCAGTTAAGGAAAGTTGTACAAATCTTCTGGCATACTGGCCTGGACACTTACAGAAAGCAAGCTTGTACTGGGAGGAAACAAGGACCAGGGCAGGAGTTGTAGGGAGATGATCCCGAATGTTTACAAGAAACAACCTTCATTTGATGTGACTTACAGTACAGCACACAAAGCCTTAATGTACAGTACCATGTTAAAAGGCGGCACTGTCACCCTCTCTTGATTGTAGACAGAAAATTATATTTTAAATGAATGCTTTCAGCAAAGATCTGCAGTTATGGTACTCGTATTTTATTATTTGAAGGATGATAAAGCAGGTAAATGAAAATAGCTCAGTGTGGAAAAATAAACACTTCTGTGTTTGGTAATCAAAAGACAATAAAAGTTTAGCACGCAGGGGTTTCTTCCCTCTTCCTATTAATACAGACATAAACTCTGGTTTCTTGCAGTGAAATTTCCTTCTCTGAAACCCTTGAAATGAGGGAGGGAGGCATTTCTAATATTAATCCAATATCTTAGAGGAAGCAGCATTACAACAACACAGGTCTGTATTGTTTAAATTCTGATACAAGTGCAGGGTCCTAATGAATGAATGAGTTTCTCTGCATTGTGAATGTGATGGGCAGGTGTCAGTGTGTGGAAACTAGCTGCCTGGTCCCTCCAGGAGGGGACAGTAGAGAGCAGGGAGACCACAACTGAGTCCCCTTAATCCAGGGGAGGGGGAGGAGCAGCAGGAGCAGGAAGAGGAACAGGAGCAGGAGGAGCAGCAGGAGCAGGAAGAACAGGAGCAGGAAGAACAGGAGCAGGAAGATGAACAGAAGCAGCAGGAGCAGCAGGAAGAACAGGAGCAGGAAGAACAGGAGCAAGAAGAACAGGAGCAGGAAGATGAACATGAACACAAAGACCCTCTTCACCTCACAATGTCCAGCACAAATCAAGGAACGTGTTTAATGTAGCGTGGAGGAATGGAAAAAAATATATAACAGCTATTTTATATTAAAAATAATGCACTATAAGTGAGGAAAATGTACTAAATCTCATGATTTCAAAATAATATTTCCAGTTGAAAAAGGACACATTGGTTGTGTACACCAAGGGTCACACATACACACTCTAGTATTTCCTTCTGGCATAATCCAGAGGTCAGGGCAGATTTCATCTCCCTTAATCATGCAGATGAACATGACCTTGGCCTGCCTTGGCACCCGGTCACATTAGCACCCTTATCCAGCCTTGCTTTGCATCTCTGATTGTGTTAAATCATGTTTCCCTATCATCAGCAGACACTGGATGGACAGCATCCTTCTCTAAGCACATCCAGAAAGGGATAATTGCCAAGACCTTTAAAAGCCTTTCAGAAAGAAACTGGAAAAATCAACATAATTCAGATGAAGGGGAGTATCGGAGACTTAAAGTAAAGTATGCCAGGCAATATTTGGCTGTGGTGGAAAAAAAAAAAAAAAAGATGCAAGAGTTTTAAAACGGTGGGTCCTTGGCATTATTATGATGATGCGTTTAGCCATGCAGAGTGGGCTGGCTCATTGGAGGGCCCCTAAATGAAGAGGCTGACCTTCAACAAGCCTTCTCTCTGTTCATTAGCCACATGGTGCTTATCTACAATAATACTGCTGTGGAGAATATGAGGCCGGTGGGCCCGGCCAAAGTCAATGACGCACTACAGGTGGAAAGATGAGTGCCTGAATTTAGGTCAGGGCGCCATACTTTTACCCTCTTACCCCATACTGCCTCAAACTCACCCATTTAAAAATAAAAATAAAAATGATATGCAATATCAAGTTAACTTTTAACTTTACTAGTGGAATTATGAGAGTATTAAAATGTAAGAATAAGTGCACTCTGTCGTGTGCATACTTTGTACTGTACAATTACATCAGCAGCCATGGTTACAGTATTTTTAGGGTCTATTGCAGTTTAAAAGGTGCAACCTAACCTGAAATAGCAAAGGTGCTTTTACTCTAAATAAGCACCTTAAACACTTGCAGCTTTTGTGGCAGCATCATGTTAGATGTATGATCTAAGAGGAATGAGCTGTTAACTTATTCGTCTCTCATCTTTTAGATACAAGTGCATCAGCCCACACCCCCATTCGAGGTGGCTCCATCTTGGCGTGACGGTTGGAGGCTTCTACAGGACTGTGGAGGTAAGAGCAAAACGCAATGCTTTTTCGACACCAACAATCCAGCAGTCTCATGTTGCATCTCAACAATCATTCCCCTCCTCTCTCTGTGTTTTTTGGTTAGAAAAACGCAATATGGAATTAGAAGTAAGTCTGGTACGAGCGGGAATAGGCCCACTTCAAGCACTGATATAGGGGGTTGGAGGGTGGGTGTGGGGGTAAATAGATGAATAAAGAACAGAGGGGGAGAGCAGACACAGAACGTGGTCGATAGTGTCAAAAGCGGATGACAGATCTAAAAGAATGAATATTGATCTTTAGGGGGCCTTTACTCAGGCGACCTGTGGGAGGTCAGCCTGTGTAATTAGACCAGAGGAGGTGTAACGCGGGCCTGGGATGAGGCTGATGTCGGAGAGGAAGGCTCCAGCCAGGAAGGCTGTTGTACTTGCAACTGGAAAGTGTGCATAAAAGCTGTGCAAAATGATTAGAAAAGCTCAACTTTGCCACAACTACATTGTCTTTTAACCCATTGATTTAACTTTCACTTTCAGATTTCCCAGAATTCCTGCATCCCTCCCTTTCGCTTTTATCAGGAACCGCTGCAGTTTTCATCCCTCGGTAAGCTGTACAAAATGTTTGTTTTTTTTATATAAGAAATTAGTGCTGTGCCAGTGGGTTTCTGTGGCGGGAGTTGAAGTGGTAAATGTGGGCTGAGAAAGACACGGATAAGGTGATGTTTATTGAAGCGGGCCGGCTGTGGATTAGAGTCCATACAACCCGAGGCTACAGATAAAGCTCAAACAGGGTCCTGCTTGATGATGGCAGTTAACTCTTGCTCTATATGTCTCTCTCTCTCTCTCTGTATATCTGGCTGTCTATATCTCACTTAGCAGTGTCAATACACACTTGAATGTACGGAAGTGTGTGGTACCTTGGATCATACTCCTGGATGCACGTGGACAGACAACTTCTGAAGCATACTCGCAACATGAACAAACACGCAGACGGATACATGGAGGCACCGGCCCACATAGAGTCCTGTATACACCCACAGACACACACCCACACACACACACACGCATGCGTGCGCCGTCTCTTTATCTGTCTGGCTGTGGATAAATGCGGGCAGCAGAGACTGAGTGTGGATGTAATCCGTGTATCATTGGCTTTATCCACTGCAGTAGCACTGCTGATTTAGTGCTTCACAGCCGTAGTAATGGGCCCCTGACACACACACACACACACACACACACACGCACACGCACACGCACAGAACACACCATGTCAGTGCATCCACCCCACATGCTTTGTCCTCTCTAAGACGTTACTGCTCACTTATTGACCCTCAGTTCAGATGCACATATGCACACACTCCCATGCGCACATGTTTATGTTCAGAAAAAGAAACACGGATGTACTCATAAGCAGTCGCATGAGGTCGCACACACACACCACACACACACACACACACACACACACACACACACATACACACACGGGCTCGCAGACACACATCAGTAGTAGTGTGGTTGTCGCCGCTCGGGGACGTCTCATGGTAAGGTGAACTCAGAGTGAACCTGCTCCAAACATAAATAACATCTCTCTCATCTCTCCCTAGCCCCCTCAGCCCTTCTTCCCACCTTCACTCTCTTCTTCTGCTTTTCTTTCTCTTAAGTCCCTCCCCGTTTCTCCTTTCCAGTTTTTCCTCCCTCTTTCAGGCGAGTAGCGATACACAAAGTATAAGCATTAACACAAAGGGATTGTTATGCATTCTGCCGCTCACCAAACCCACACATAAACACAGTCTTGGAAACACCTGAGGTCTTGCCTTGGAGTACCCGCGCTAGCACATGGCAGCTACAGTATATACCAACATCACCGCAGTCACTTCAAAGTGACTTTCAAAGACTTCAGATCATATTTTATTAGATGGGGTCTTAGATCTTTTTTTTTTTGTTGTCCAAAATTGCTTCTGCTGCTCGAGTTGTCCCTGCAACAGTACATTCACACCACCTTTAAGCAAAGTGCCCAGGAAGACAATCAAAGCCCACAATGCAACATCTATCACTAATAACCCACCACCTTCCCGTGTTTACAGCTATTTATATCAGAGAATTCACTCCTTCCCCCTCTTTATTGCTGTTGGTCTGTATCTTCGGTCCCCTTGCTAGCACTTCCTGTTAACACACAAGGCATTTATTGATAGGCCATTCCCATTAGTGCTGTTTACCTGTCAGGGCTCACTGCACTAATGAGAGAGCTTTGGGAAGGAAAAATGAGTAGGGACGGTTAACCGCTAATGGATGTTTACAACCTCCCTGGATACTACTGTGCTGGCTGCTGCCTCTGCTGGTACCACTATCACCAGCCCCAGACCTGCTCACCAGCTAATTGGTACGGCGCTCAAGAGCCGGCCCGGGCCTATTTGATTATCATGGGATTAAGGTGGGTGGAGAGAGCATGGTAAAGGAAGGAGCCTGATAAGTAGGGAGGAGGGTTGGTATATGAGAGTGGGGGTTAGCAGTTGGGGTCACGGGCCCTAATCGATATCCAGCGATCAGAGGGCTTTGAGGGGGGTGGTGGCTGAGAGCAGACGTCTGAGCGGGAGCTCGATGGGGGTTTGAAGGGGTATGTACTAGGGTCGTAACATCAGCCCTACGTCAAAAGGTTCTCTCAGAGTACTATTAGTGCTAGTGGTGAAGGGTAATTGTGCCATTAGAGCTGTAAGTGATACTAAATGGTGCAGGTATGGTAAAGGAACCACTGCGTAAAGTGAGCAAGCAAGTGATCTAATGTAAATCTCCAATCAGGCATCTTAATAGCTGGTGTATCCTTGAGAAAAGTGCCCATCATTGTTTCAGTTTGACAGATGTGCTTAAAATATCTCGGTCCGACCTGGAACAACATGGCTGAGTCATTCAGTTTGGTCTCGGGAACAGACTAGATTTCATTCATTTTATTTGCAACATTTCTTCGTTATTTTTAAGTGTTGAACTTGGGAGGCCAATCTGTAAAAGCACATACACAGAGGAGCGTTCACATTGGGCTGAGTCTGTGCCTTCTATATTGCTCTACGACTGTGTTGTCCCGAGAAGATCAATATATGCTTTTATTCGATTATTGCAGAAATTTTATAAATGCCGGATTATCTGTGGAAGGTATTTATCTGTTTATCAAATGACAGGGATTATACACTTTTTCTATTCTTCTGAACAGGCTAAGTAGATGCATGTGCACACCGTAAATTCTAGGCAGTTCTTGATGAGTGTCCTCTTTTAACAACCTGTACATTTTAAATGACGGCAGATTATGACTGTTGCTTCCCTGATACAGTTCTTTGTGTCAATTTGTAATCCCTATTTACAGTTGAATGGATTAATTTGACTTATCCATTGTTAAATAGGGTCAAAATGACACACGGGAGCAAAAGACCCTCACCTTCTTTCTGTAATTCACTTGCTCATTCTCTTTTTCTCAGTTGCTTATCAGCTCTGTTTCTTCACTAATTAAAACCACACATGAAACAAGGGGATTGTAGACTGACAAACACACACACACACACACACACACACACACACACACACACACACACACACACACACACACACACACACACACACACACACACACACACACACACACACACACACACACACACACACACACACACACACACACACATACTCTGAAAGAGAAGGAGAGAGAGAAAGAGTGGATAGAAATGTGGGAGCTACAATTACCAGGCAAGCCTCTAGTGTCTCATTGGGTGTCTATTAAGAGGGGGGCCTGGCTCATTGTAATGATGGCAGAGTTTAATTACTTCCACCCGGCGCCTGTTGTAAAACATGCTGATAAATGAGCCAACAGGACGGCACATCATTATTTTTCTATAGTACCAGGCTGCCCGTACATGATTATGAGAGTGGGAGGGAGGTTCCCATACCTGCACAAGCCTGAGAGCGTATTCGCAGCACGGGGGAAAGGAAAAAGAAGATATGTGTCAATGTGTGTGTGTGTGTGTGTGTGTGTGTGTGTGTGTGTGTGTGTGTGTGTGTGTGTGTGTGTGTGTGTGTGTGTGTGTGTGTGTGTGTGTGTGATTTCTCTGTGTGTTAGTGCGTGTGTACATGTGTACAGGCGGAGGGAGTTGAGATATCTGATGGACCTGTAGATGCCGAATCAAAACACAATAATAAGCAGTTCCACCAACCCATGCCAGCGCGATGATATCCGGCCACCCATGAGATAGGTATATACTGTATTCACAGCACACAATGGGCGATGTTATTCACAGAGCAGCAGACTGCTATTGAGCACCGTGTTCAGCAATGCAGCTCAGACACAAGAATGCAAACGCTATACACTGCTAACAAACAAATATACATATTCATAGTCATTAATTCTACACGTTTTTTTTTTTTGGAAAGGGGCATGCGTGGACCCCCTCTGATTAATTGCGTTCCTCCTCTACCATTATTAAATCGCTGAGGCAAATATCCCCCGTACAATAAATCCCTCTTGGCCCACGATTAATCAAAAGGCACACAAACCTGAGAATGGTGGCGGGCAGGTGGAGTTGCAGCGCTAAATCATCTTTATTGCACGACGAGCAGCTTTGTGCTGGTACATCGGGGGTCCGGTGCCGAAGTGGAGCATTTGCTCGGCCTCCGGTCGGCCGCCTCGGGGTCACGAAGGCAGCCATTTTGACCCGTGTTTCATTGATTTGCCAACCTGACCAGGGCACAAAGGTGAACAAGGTGGTAGCGAAATAGACTCTGAAGAGGCCCAGTGATTAGAAGGACTTCGCAGTTCCATCGACAAGTTTACCCGTCATCCCCAAAACTACAGTCGGGGTCATGAGGCCATTTTATTCGTATATGTAGGAGGCGGTGTGTCAAAGAATATTTAACCTCGCCCACCTTTGCTTGTACCGTTAAGTGGTATCTCCTCCCAATTAGCTGTAGGTCGCACTGTGATAATAGTGGGTTACATAATTAGGGTGGGTATGGAATCACATGAAGCAGAGAAGGGGAATCTACCAATCCCAGCTTTCTGGAAACCTCAATTAACCTAAATGATTAGCTGTAGCCATCTAGCCCCCATCACAAGCTTGACATTTCTCAAACCGAGCTAATATTAGCAGAGTGACTTCATTCTGTCCTGTTGTACTTCATCACTGTCCTTTTAGCGGGAGGTCTTTCTTATTTTATTGATCGAAAATGACAATGTTTGTTGTGTCCGGGCCTCGTTATTTCCATTGAGCACAGAAGCGCCGATGCTAATTTGGGCGATGCATGATGAGCTTTACGTGTATTTGATGAATAGGGCGTAAGGTGGTGGTACAGCAACAGAGGCTACGGCGGTATGGTTTAACGTCACCTTATGTTGAATACTAAATTGATTCCAATGCATTTTTAATCACTTTCTAATTGGTGATTACACTTTTTAAACGTGGCCTGTTGCCGCTCCGGCAGAGTCGCGGGGTTGTTGGAGTGTGAAGATGGAGTTTAAAGGGCACGGTCGTCGTGGCATCCACAAGTAAATGTCACAGTTGTCTGTTAACGTGTCAACCAAAATCAAACATGCACAGTGGTCGAAGGGTGCTAAGTGACAGGTGACCTTGGTGGCGTGATGGAAGACTGGGCTGCTGTTTGAGCCCTCTGATCTCGGAGCGGGAAACCCTGTCTGGTCTTGTCTCAAGATGTACGCTCAACCAATTAGACATGGAATGGCAGTGACACTCACTCCCCACTTATCAAAACAGTCTTCAAGTGTGTTCATGAATTCAAATGAAATACGCGTCTTTGCTTCAAACGGGCAGGCGGCGATGTTCGAAGTTCAGTCTGTATTATTTGTATCTAGGTCAACATGTATTATGATTGTTGCTGCGGTCAAAAAAAGGTTCTTTTTCAAGTATTACCCTTTTGAGACGAACGACCTTACACGAAACAAAATCCACCCTATAACCTCTCATACTTGTCTTCTTGCCCTGTCAGGTTTGCATAATATCCAAGAAAAAAAACTATCGATATTCTTGATTTATTTTCTATTCTTCCCTTACCCCTTAGTTACCCCTTCATGGACGGCCATCCCCATCCCCGTCGGATGAGTCACGTAGGGTCCAGACACCTGGTTGGGTCGTCTGCGAGTCATCTGACCTCCCATACACAAACCTGCCCCCCCTCTCTCCCCCACATCTATTACGGGGCCCCACAGTGTTCCATAATGTTCTGAGTAGTCAAGCATATAAATAAAGGTGAAGCAAAATGACTGCCTCTGTCTTGACAGAAGTGCTGAACCACAAAGAACACCTTGAAGGGCATGTTAACTGTCAATAGAGTTCTGTGTAAGCCCCCTTCAATTAACATAAAACTAAACAGCTCCCCAGTAAGCCGCTATATAACCCTGGCGCTGTCTCCCCGCACCCATTTGCTATTTTTTTTACCCCCACGGTGTCGGACGCTGTCATGCAGTCTAGCCGCCGAAGAGGCAGTAAACAACATGTACTTGCACAGAGGTGGTTACAAACGCGCATACGCATAATGATATTGTGACACACACACACACACACACACACACACACACACACACACACACACACACACACACACACACACACACACACACACACACACACACACACACACACACACACACACGAAATTAAAACACACACTAGTGAGGCCTCCTCACAGTCTCTGCAAATTACAAACCCACAGAGGCTGTGCTCACATTGTGCACTCAAGCACACGCACACAAATGTGAAAAATCCCATTTGCTGTGATGTTACGTGACTGAACATCGCTAGCGTAGCATAGCTTACCCTTCTCTCCGAGGCCCATGGTAATACTGCGTGAGATTTGTGATGCAGTGGGGAGATGCATATGGAAGGCCCGTGCTCAGATCTCTCGGTCATGCACCCCATTAGGTCCTGCTGTTGATGCTGTTGCTATCAAAGCTGGAGTAAACTGCTCAGCAGTCGGCTGTATGCCTAAGCACAGAGACAGAGACAGGCCAGCGATCACACTATACTGCCAGGATGGGCCTATCTATCTTGTAATTAGGATGTGTGAGTGGGCTACAGGGAGGTAACGTCAGGCTCACAAACAACAAAGGAGGTGTTCTGGTGTGAGATCAGCCTGATTTGGATTCTGCAATGTGCACCGAAGTGTACCTTTGCTGTGGACATGTAGAGCATGCTGTCGCGGGGGAATTTTAACTAATGGTGCATTCCTTATAGGATTTCAACTGTAGTGAAGTATTTCATCATGTAGATTCTCAGACTGCATAGAGTCAAAACAAATCTAAAGAAGACAATTTGCCCTAAAGACAAACAGAATGATGAAAATGCCCAGAATGAATGGGCTGAAAGATTCAACCCTGTATATGTTGAATAGCCCCTAATGTGTTTGGGTTTTGAGATAACATGCAGTAAATACACACATTCTTCTGCTCGTCACAAAAAAACCAATGGCAGCTTTCACATTTGCTTCCCATCACCGGTGATTCCTGGGGAGGCGTTATTTGTGCGGCACACAACAGTGCTGCTCTGTTGTAATTGTCTAGGTTTTGCAAAAGGCCACTCATCTTTCATTCCCCTGCCAACACACATGCATATTCGTGGAGGTGAAACTAACGTGCTTAGTTGTTGTCTTCCTGCTTTGCTATTCTTTAGGGAGACTTAGTTCTGGTGTGGATTTGCTCCCTTTGCGCCCGCAGCAATATGCCTGTGTCTCAGGGAGAAGGATGGCATCAGCTGGCATCTGATGGCAGCAGTTCAAACCTTGGTTCCTTTTTCTGTGGGCGCTCCTGTTCAGCAAAGTAAATTGCTGGGGGAGGTTGCTATCTACCTTCCATCCTTTATGTCTTCTTCCTTCTTTTTTTTTTTGTTGATTTTCTTTAATTCCCTTCTTTATCCCCACCCTGTGTCTGCGCCTCATCCCCGCACAAATATCGTTCTGCTCGCTCGACTCTGAGCATCAGTGAAAAGAACAACGGATATAGAGAAGTAAGGTTTGATAAAGAAAATGAAATAAAACACAAAAGTTGATAGTGAACAAAACTATCAGACTGAGATCAAAGACTAGGGATAAAAGGTGACGTGAAAGAGGACGGCAAACAAAGATGGTGTTCGCCACTGTTGAATGAGACCAAGAGGGGCCTGCGAGTGACAAAAGGTTGCTCATCCTATTGCCACCCGGCCTTATCCCTTTAGTGGAGCACGCTGGTTTTAGGTTTGCGGAAAGACTCCGCCGTGAAATTCTGCTAAGCATGGTCGGGAGCCGCGGAACATGGAACACGGATGAGCCGGGATTAGGGAGGCCCAAAGCCCTCCCTTCATCTGCGCCTTGTAGGGCGTCTGTGATCTGGATGGTGCTCAGTAGGCGACACATGCCTGTCAATGTCCACCGACTGCACACACAACGGCTCGAGATCCGCGCGGTGACACGGCCACACGCCACCTCCGCAAATCCCCCCCCCGCTCTCCCACAGTGCCGCTCATCCACACACCTCTGTCCGGCGAGTCCCCCCCCCCCCCCCTCTTCCCGCCGCCTCACCCTCCATTTCCAATCCCCGTCTTTATCTCCCCTCCTGTTCCCGCTCCACATGACAATGTGTTCTTACTGTGATCTCATCACGTCTCAAACCGCACCGGGCCACTTTGTCAGATGTTTGTGCGTCTGGACGCGTCGTGTGTTTACGGGGGTCTCAGTGTTTGGCTCGTATGACTGTTTCAGGCTCGGCCCTACGTAAAATAACGCAGCACAGCGCGTTGGGAGTGAATTTATTGTCCGAGTTCAGTCTCTGTGCGTCCGTCTGTTTGCACTGATGACCGCGCATGTCAAGGGCCCATATGCTCCTCATTGAGTCCTCCTCGTCATCTCCTCTTTCTTTGTCCCGTCCTTAAGGCTGGCCATACTTGCACACGCTTTTCATCTGCAGTCAATACCTATTGAGCTGTTCATGAAAGGGAAATGACAGCCCGTTCATAACTTCCAAGCTGATCGATAAGTACCTGCACTGGTTCAACTCATTCCTGAATCACTCCTCTCTGCAAGAACTCCTACCCCAGAACCTCCCTGTCAAGCACAGCGTACCTGACTAAAAAGGAAAAAAAAAAACACAACTTGCATGGTAAAACACTTTACGTGAAGCTGGCTAATGTGTTCCTTCGATTTATGAATGATACGCAGTATTTCAATACAGAAGAAAGCTGTTCTACTTCACTTCACTTCGCAGGTGACACGAGTGGTTATTGTAGAGGTGTTTCGGGAGGATATTTTCGACCTACAATTAAGAATGTGAAGTGCTTTATATCGTGTAAATTTGTGCATGAGTTTTGAAGGATCCAAGGGCACATTTGTAAATATCATGAATTTGCAAGGGAGCCCATTGCAAATATTTTTTGCAGTAAGTGTAAAAACAAATGAGAAACAACTGTTAGCCAACCTGATGAGGTCCGGTTAAGTCTTTGATCCTGTAAATCCATGTTGAGTCATAAAGGGAGGATTGAATCAACAACTGGGATATTTGTTGTTGAGCTACCCAATATAAATAAGATAAAACCAATATTTTGTGTAGGTGAGCAGTGCTTTTGATTTTATAGGTATGTGCGCATGTACTTTGAGCTTGTATTCACTAAAAAATATTTTCTTTTCTATACACGCTCATTCTGTTTTCTTTTTGTGTTGGTGTGAGTCGCTGTATTTCTGCACTGTGCTTGTATGTCATCGTTAAGAGCCCGGCGTCTGAGAGGTGCAGTGCATTCACAACAAAGCCCGCAGCCCTCAAAAACACACACGCTTGTCCCCCGAGTCCATGGATGTCGACACAGAAGACAGAGCAGTCTTTGAGGGCCGAACTAAGAAAGCTCAGGGCCAGGAGCTATGGAGAGGAAGAAAAAACTAAGGTGTGAAGGGGGTGGGGGGGGTGAATAAATGATAAATATCTTTGCTTACTTTTTTCAAACATGAGGAAGAGGGGCAGGGGGACTAAACTAAACCTCCCTTGCGGAGCTTGAAATGCTGAACTTTGTCTAGGTCCAGTTGCGACCAGCCAGCAGGCAGCTGTGGCTCCAACACTTCGCTCTGTATCTCCCGACTCTCTCTCCCTTTCTGATGCTTTCTCCCTCGACCTCCCGTTCAAAGCAAAGTTGGCTCCTTATTTATGTGCAAATTTGCTCTTAGGCCCTACGAGGGTGGCGCGCATGCTGAATCTCTCCTTTCTGGGCTTTAGCAGATTATCCCGCTGCTCCCTTTGGTCCCTGTCGCCCTAAGCCCAGCTGCCCCGACCTTTTGTCATTGAGACTTTCTCTTCTCGCCTTGGTGTCTTTCTTTACCTCTCCCCTCCTCCCTCCCTCCCTCCCCCGTCCACCATCCCTCTGTACACCCCCCCCACCCTCCATGCCGCAAGGCCCGAACTCTCCTATCCTTCTCCAGACACCACAGACATCACCCTCCCCACTGCCTCCTCATCCTCCTTCCCCCTCCTTCTCCATCTTGTCCCTTGCCTCTCTCCTACATCTCCTGCCTCCCTCCTTCACTCCCTCTCAAAGGCCCATTATATCGCTCTCTTCATGGACAAAGGACCCTGGAGAGACAGAGGGAGAGGGAGGGAGACAGAGGGAGACAGAGGGAGAGGGAGGGAGAAGGAACATGGCTAGTGCTTTGCTGGTCTCTCACTCCTAATCGATGAAAGTGGCCCACGTGGAGCTCTGAAGGCTAATCGATAGTCTTTTTTCCCTTTTTTTTCTTCTTTTTTTTTCTTTCCCCCCCCCTATCTTTTTTCTTGACCGTCCGTTTTGTTGCTGACTCTGACAAAACACAATGGCAGAGCAAAATAAGCAAGGGGGGGGGGGGTTATAGCGGGGGAGGGAGGACATGTTTGGAGGGGACACCCCCTGATCACTTCTCTCTTGGGGGTTCCAGAGGATTGGTATCTGTGTGTTTTGAAGATGTGTGTGTGTGTGTGTGTGTGCGCGTCAGCCTGCGCAGAGCAAGTTTATGTGTGTATGGGGAGGGGGTGAGCGGTAGAAAAGCAGAGCTGACAAAAAATAGAGAATGAAATCAACAATGTGACCTCGGCCAACCCCGTCTGTATCCCTACACCATCCCATCCCACCCGCCCCGCACATTTGCCCCTTTTTCTCTCGCCGTTGCCTCCCTGCCGGGTTAGGTTGCTGAGCAAACAGAAGGCGAAGAGTTGACTTCTTTCTCTGCCTCAGCTTGCCGTATGAGCGCTCGGGACGGATTTGAGAAGCCTCAGGCTGTTAAGCCACTTCATTGTATTCTTCTCCATCTTCCTTCCCTCACCTCTCCCCTCTCTCTGTCTTTTGCTGTTCTCACACTGTCGACGTCTGGGATCTGTATAGTCCTCCGTAATATAAAAGCAGTGTTGTCATCTTAAATATAAAATGGGAAAGATGAATATATAAATTCTATGACACCAAAGACAAAGTTTGAATGGAGGTTGACTTCATTTTGTCAAAGCTGTGTCATTTTGTGTTGCGTCTTGCGCAGGAGTATAAATTCATTTATTCATTAAAGAGGCTTTTAATGCGCAGAAGACATTGGAATTATAAAATACACATTTTTGTCTCTGGAGAAGTGAATGCGAACACGGGTAAACTGTTTAATTTTGTCCTCCAGTTCGTGACAGGTGCTTCCTGCTCCATTCATCCAGATCATCTGCCTGATGAAGGTCATTTAGACTAAGTTTGCTAAATAGTAAGAGATGCAGCATGCAGGAGTTTTTCACTTGTGTCAAAAATATTTCAGTCAAACTTGTTTTGATTAACTGACGATATACCGTATAGTAACCTAAAAAAAACACTTGTGTTGGTATTCATGTGCATGTGTGCACGCGCATATACAGCAAAGCTGAAATAAATTTGTCTGACTATTGTGTAAGTGAACATTTACATTGAAAAACACACAAAACGGACTGAGATATAATGTTTGAACAGGATCGAATCAGCTCAGTAAGTTGACAGTTCATCACAGCTTGCATCGCAATCATCTGGTTGTTCCAAGCTGAATATGACAATTAACCACCAATTGTCAGTTATCGTAATCAACTATTCAATACCTGATGTTACATCGTAATGGTTTTAGGTCCACAATGGTTTCCTCTGCAGGATTCTCATTTTTATCTTGCTTCATAATCCTTCATAAATGAACACATGAAAAGAATCGGATAATTTAATTAAAATCAAATGAGGTAAAATGGGTTTAGACAGAGGAGAAACATGTTAGTTTAGTCGCGCGCGCACACACACACACACACACACACACACACACACACACACACACACACACACACACACACACACACACACACACACACACACACACACACACGCCACAAATAAGTCAGTGCACCTCCAGGACCTCGTGCCTCCCTCCTCATTGCTTCACACACTTGTCTAACTGGATGTCTAACAGCTTTCCCCCTCTCTATCACCCTCCCAACACCAGCAGAGAGAAACAATTACGCTCAACTCTGCCACTGAAATGACAATGCGACATCCTCTTCACTTTACACCACCCGACTGTTAACCGTATGTGGTAATTACCTTTCTGCAGCATCTTCACAGTCACTTTATTAGTCTCCTAACAAGGCTTTAAAAATATAAATAGCAGCCAATGAAATGGCAATTAACCTTGCAAATAGGTATAAATGACTGTCCAGGAGATAAGGGTATTGACGGGTACTGTCAGAGGGAGCTGGGGAGGGAAAGAGAAGCAGAGGAAGAGGGAGAGATGGGGATAAAGAGGGAAAACGCAGATGGAGAAACATGCAGGGAGTGGTGGGAGATGATGCAGCCCGTAGGAAAACTGCTCCCACGGGCCATTGTTTGTTGTGTCTGCGCTGGACTATTGTTTCGGTCCCTATTAACCTCTTGGCCCTCAGTGTGAGAGCGGGAAAGGATGGGCGGATTCAAAATGACAGACATGGCCTCGTGACATGCGAGGTGAGGAGTGGTTTTAACAGGAGCTTAGGGGCAGCGGGGACCCTTGCTGTCCGACTAAATGAGGAGGAGGGGGGTGGGGAGGATTCCTGTGTGTGTGAGCGATAGAGAGATTGTGTGTCTTGTGTGTTCTCAGATGGGGGTATGTGTAGCTGACCAGAAGGGGGAGGAGTTGGTCAGCCCAAGACTAGTGTGAGTATTGTGATCTCTGCTGTCTGTACGTCTGACAGCTTCTCCTGCCTGGGAATGTGCACTCAAACTTGTAGGATGTCAAACTGTACAATTTTACATTCAGCATGAAACTTTTTAACCGAGTATAATGGAAGTTCCTCAGAAAATATTGTCAATTTGCTACATTTTTGCGCTTTGAATACAGACTCGTCTTGTGCTATATTGTCATTCTTCTATATTTTAATTATCTTTCACTCCATGCTGACAAATTACATCCATGTCAGCCCCAAGTTTCTTTGGAATTATATACATATTAAACAAATCTGGACCTCTTGCTTTACATTCACTGCCAATGAAAGAAGTACTCTGCCATTTATGACCTAGAAAGTAGGAGTTTGGAGGTCAGGGTGGTGGTTTAGTAACTGTTACCTAAACATATTTTATTTACCACATCCAGGATCATTACATAGTTTTAATTGTACTGTAGTTGTCATGTGAGGATACTGAGGGAAATTACAATTTTAAAGTTTTGAAAAAGTTGTTGTGTATTGATGTTCCTGTCTAGCGACAGTGTTGTGGATCTATACCATAGTTTATTAAGTTATTCTGTACTGTTGTCTTTTTTCATAGCTTTTTATACCGTGTTTTTGCAGTTGTATAAGTCTTCTGCCTACTCTCTACGTGTGTCTCTGTGATATTTCCTTTCTCGCTCCAATTGAGATTTTTGGTACTTTGTTCTTTTTTTTTTTTTTTCCTGGATCTGAATCAAGATTTTAAGGACATAGGGGTCAAGGATGTTATGCAGGTTACACAGCCTTCTGATCCTGTGATTTAGGAATACATAAACAAACTTCACTTGATTCTCACATTCACACAAAGACAGTCAGACAGTCAGCTTAGCACCCAAAGCTGCCTCTAGGTATACTTAAAGGATCTAATTGAGGCCAGAACAGAAGGGAATTGACAATTACAAAACAGGGCTGCAGCTTGCATAACCTCTTCTAAAATGTTTATGTACGTCATATTTTTTTTTATTATTTAAAGGATTATACTCAAAGTCTGTTTTAATTATAGCCAAAACGGATAAATACAAAACCGTTCAATACCATATTTTGTCAGAGGATGTGAGATGGCTTAGTTAGAATTTTCAAACATAGGAAACGTATACATTGCAGCAGGCCCCTTTCTCACTGTGTCCCTCATGAGTCACCGTTCCTTCATTAATACATGTAGCGCTGCATGAGTCGCTGTGTCACACCTAGAAGTCGCTACGCAAAGCTTCTGTCGCTTTACATGGGGACACACCATTTCCCTCAAACGGAGGATGCAGTCTCCGCCTCAGTGTTCAAGCATTACAGGATTGTGAGAACAGGCGAGCTAACCCCTGAGAGCCTTACCTGTGCTGAAGTCAGGAGTGAAACGATAGCTCTTTGCCACACATTGAGAGCCAGTGGGAAGAGGAAGCTGGAGGAAGGTAGCCCTAAGAGGATGAACCGTGGGATTTAGAGTCCTGTGGGTAGGGCAGAATGCCAGATATACTAGCTGAAAGTCCTGTGGATCAGATGAAGCTGTCAAACAGGGCAGCGAGATGAGAGAACCATTGGGGAGAGGGGAGCTTGGAGATGGAGGCCAGGCAGGGAAGCTCGACGGATAGCAGAGACAGAGAGCTTAGGCTGAGGATCAGGGTTGTTTTACACAAAACTGTCAAAGGTAGGAAGAAAAAGGGAGCTGAGATAGTGTGTGACTAGAGAATCAATGTGAAGAAATGAAAAGTTTAACACAAAATAATTCCCACAAAAATCAGATTAAGAAACTAGGTTGAACTCGGTTTTGGCTTAATTTATATTGCGAGCGGTTGTGGGGATACACGTATGTGGAAACAGGTTAAGTTCCTGGAATCAGCTGCCAACTTGAACCGAAAGCCACTTGAGTAACGAGACGTAAAGGGTCAGGCGGTGAAAATCTTAGAGTAGACTCGACAAGACGTATGAGCAGTGTTTAACATGTCCTTGTGTGTCTGGGCTTCACTCGATCGGGGACCCTGGGAAAGCAGTGTTAAATTACGCAGAAGGAGGTAGCGGGGACCCTGTCAGGAAGTGGCGTGGCGTTGTGGAGAGAGAGGCGGATGGACGTGGCACTGGTTTGTGCCCCCCGGAGTGCCCTGTCAGGCCTCATGACCACATTGTGCAGCCACACACACACACACACACACACACACACACACACACACACACACACACACACACACACATTACAATAGACGGAGAGATTTTAAAGGGAAGGGAGGGAAACAGAACCATAGACTCTCGATCTCCTTCCCAGTTCGGCTCTGGAGTTTTGCACACTAAAGAGTCTTTCTGTTTGTCTGTACGTTTTTATATTTCAGTGATGTCTGTCCTTAATGGCAATAAAATATCTAAAGTTATGAAATCCGGTACATGTATGTGACCGTCGCAAGCTTCTGCAGTTGTCATTGTACCACTCAGTTTTCTCTCTATGCTAAATAAATGTCGTACTGATATACGAGACGTTGCCCAGTACTGATATATTTGTCATTACACTTGTTCTAGTTATGCTCTAAAGTGTTAGGTGGCTTAAGTTCATAGAGAATCAGATGCCATTAATTAACACCTGTCATTATAATACAGCCACCTAAAACAACAATTGTAACAACAAAATGTTGTGTTCACACAGGAATCACTAACAGTGTTTGTTTTTATTTTGTTTCACAACACATTGCTTTATTTTTCATCCAAAAAAGGAAAGTTATTAACTCTCATTGAACATGAATTTTGACTATATTGCAGCTGCCGCCAAGTCTGAAACTCCATATACAGTCCAACACTCTGCTTATTGATCATTCAGCTTGACAAAACTGTCGGACTACTCATTAATCCAGCAGTGAACATTAACATGCACTAATAGTGCCATCTGCACTAACTAAAAGCAGGTGTTTTCTTATTATTTACCTCTAGGTAAAAGCATCCGTCAAGCTATTAAAGTAGGTTTCTGATAATATCTGGTTTGATTGTGATCAGTGATGAGGAGCTGAGATGCCTCTGGATTGTTTTGGTTCGCAGTTTAAATCATTTTTCACACATGATTGTTCTCTTCTCTTCTTTTCTTGACTTGTTCCTGTTCCTCAGTTGGTTTGTCCCAAAAGTCCACTGCAGGCTGCTTTTTACACAAATTTGACACCTGTTGTTGGGCTGTTCACACACAACTTTCAAGACTTGTCAGCTGGCTTGCAGCATTATTTTTTGTAATCATGAAGGTTACCAAATTCACGTCACCCTAACAATGTATTATTTGTATTCAATTTAGGCTGAAAGGATGCTGTCTTGTATTGCAGCTTTTGCTCCTAAACTGGATGTGTTTTTACATCCAAGGTGTTACCCAGACTACTTTCAGTGAGCATGCAAAGTTACTTTAAGTTGATTAAGACTACATTAGAAGTAATAAAGGTCTAATTCTTTTTACACTTTGCCAGTGTTTTGTATCCACAAGAAAATATTTTTGTGGATTTAAGTATCAAACAATCTCAACATAGTTTTACATCGCCTGTCTCTGGAGCAATACCAAGGACATGCGCTGTTTGTATTTTTCTTCAAGGTGCATTCATATCAATGAGCCTCTCTCCTGATTGGCTGAGTCTTTTCCACGTGATACACACCCCGGCCAACCACAGGTTTTCTTCTGTTGTGGAGCTTGATTGCTACACAACTGAATGCTTGCTTGGTGTTTTCTTCTGCATAAAAAGTTTGTGACATCACCAGTTTGCAGATATTCAAACAGCCTAGTTGTTGAAAACAGAATGTGTGCATTTCTCCAACTGAGCGTTTTGACCGTAGACTGTATATAAAAGTGGGCAAACCTTCCGGGTCTGACATGAGGTCAATGTGGAAGTGCCATAAAGTGCAATACCACCGAGGGCCACTACGGGTTGGCTCCAAAAAGCCTCCAGCTCCATAGACTCCGATTTAAATTCTCTCATGAAATACAGTCGTAGATTTTTTTTTTTTTTTTTTTTTCCAGGAGTCATTATAGTATCATTTGCTGAAGTCACTCCTCCTTATTCGTTTTCTGTCAGTTCATCTGAAAATATTTGCATCATTAATTAGATATTAGGCCTCAAAGCGGTATGTTTGGGGGCGTGTCTGTTTGATTGACAGGCCTGTCGTACAGTGAAGTTTCCGTTATAGATGGCCGGGCATAGTGTTTTCATGTTCTCCATCAGATCGAGTCACATCCACCGCCCATTCCTCCTCAGCTCGTTCACATACGGTCTCTTCTGGCTCCAAAATAGCAAGATGGTGACAGCAGAAATGACGAACTGAGGCTTCAGATCAGCAGTTCACGAACCAATATGTGACGTCACGGTTGGTTGACACTTTCACACCATTTATTTATCACCTAGGCCGGCTTTATGATCAAAAAGAAAAGGTAATCAGAACTTTCACAATATGGGACTGATAAACGCGACCTATAATGGCGCTACAGGTCGTTTTGTTAGAAAAAAGACTACACAGAAACTGTTATTATAATATGTTGAGGCACATAAACTGTAAATGCCCTTGTTCTCTCTCTGTTGTTCTCTTCTGTCTCTGTTGATGGATTCTATCTATTGGTCTTCGTCTGCTTCAAGGTGCAACAGAACGTCATTCAACCCTCAGTCTGATGTTCTTTTGTGCTGTGTGGAGCAAAAAAAAACTTTGGTCTGAAAGGTTGCTGCTTAGCTGATAGACATGGTTACACTTCTTTGGTTGGGATTGTTACGAACAGCAAGTTGGTGTCATCCTCTGATGTGTCTGCTGAATGAGGTGTTGGGGAAACGGCATCGAAGTGAACAATTTCTCTGATGGTTCGCGTGAGGAGCCAACTCCATTTTGACATTCAGCATATTCTGCGACACTTCAGGGGTTACAAATCGGATTAATAAACGCCTAATTACTTTGAAAGGAAATTCCTCTGGCTTTAATCGAATATTAATCACTGCTTATCGTTGTCTTTTAGTCTCACTTAATTACCATGCTTTCCCGCATTTTAGCCTCTTTCTTCCTGTATTCTGGGATCTGCACAGATAAAACGGTTCATAATTCGTCATGGATGAATCACAGCCTTTATTTCTAATACACTTGATTATCCTTCTATTTATTTCTTTTTTTACTCCACCTGAACCGTGTTTTATTGTAGATTGGTAAGACCTTGAGTGCATGTTTCATGCAGCGCCATACATTAAAGCATTTGCAAACATAATATAGGAAAACAACACAGAAAATGTGTCTTTACTGTAAAGCAAATTGAAAATGCTGAAAACAGGAATTTAAAACAACATATTCCTCGTGTGAAAGTATGTAAAAGTACAGTACTTCCCTTGATTTTCTGGAGCACTGTACCTCAAGGTTTCATAAAAGTGATTGAGTAATTTCAGCAAGATAAATATAGCTGAGCACACGTCAACCAAAATGGTTTATGTTTCTTGTTAGATTACACGGTAAGGTTCATGCTCGCTTTCAATGCCCATCCATTACCTGTGGCCATGCAAAGAGATGGACATTTTTGCCAGCCTATCACATTTGGAAGCGGAGGCATTTGTCTCTAGGGCACTGACTGACCACACGAACCAAGCTTCGCTGTGTCCAACCCGAATCTCCCCTGACATGTCGCTCCGGCACCTAGAGAGTATAATTCAACCTGATTGGCCGGCTCTGCTGGAAGGCATGATTCTGGCCTGTCCAGCACCGTACATCACTGTGGCCCAGGGGCATAGTGGAAAAGGGGGAGCAGCGTGTTATCCTGGTCCAGTTAACACCGGTGATTTAGATGAAGGAAAAGCCCATCGCTTGAAAATAATCAATATGATTTTTTTTGGTGAAAAGCCTGACGACTCCAGCATCTTCTACCAGTTGGCATCCACTTTAAGACCGTTTTCTTTCACATCTTCGTTGTCTTGCTACTTTTCCGTGTTCTCTTCATCCCACAGTTTCGTCTCTCACACTTCACATACTTTCATGCACATATGTGCAAACGGTGTGCGCTCTAGCATGTGCTCCTCTTTTGTTTCTCGATTGTGACACAAAGTGCTATGGGCCAAACTGAGGAGCACGAGGGATGCTTAGCCTGATTCTGTCTTTCTCAGTGCCTCCGGATGCCCTGCAGGGTCAGTGGAGATGGCCTGGGAAACTTTGCCATGTGCCCTGCCATGTGACCAGTGTGCTCCCTCATCACCCTTTCTGTGTCATTGTAAAAATAGATCAATTAACTGCTTTATATGTATGCTAATGTTCTCTAATGTTTAAATTAAGTTCTGTATTATTGCCAGAGAACCAGGATATATATATATATATATATACACATACCAATTACTTTTTTTTTTTTTATAATGTCACAAAATCTAGCTGCATCTCTGATATTGGTATCGGTAAGGAGTGGCATAGTGCGCCAGCAGGAAAGTGATTAATGTACTGCGTTTCCTCCGCCACATCCTGGCATGATGCATCCTCTGGTAGGTACTGCCAGCTGGTTCCTTTTCCTTCCTGCAGAGAGTACGAGCATCAGTCTCCACTGTAATAACAGCAGCAAATTATACTGTCTGCAGATGAACTATGCCCCCCCCCACTCCCCACCCTTGCCTTTACCATATCATCTGTAAGGTGGGGGGAGAGGATGTTGGTTATGGTGGCAAGGGGAGATGTAGAGCACAGCCGATTATCCCCTAATTAACGCTGATACCTCCCCCATGGACAATGTCCCATCTCATCAGTGGGCTGCTGCGTCTTAATGTTAGGTGCTAACTGCCTCGCTCGCATATGTCAGTCCTCGTTAAGGGACTATGTCGCACGGTAATGTCCTCCCGTTTAATGGCTTGTAAAAAGATGGTTAACACTCACTATTTGGCTTCCCTCCTTTTTTCTTCTGGGCGCCACAGCGAGATGACAGATACAGCATGATCGAGCACTCTTTGGGGGAATTTAATTGCCGGCAGAGTACCCTGGTATTTGAAGTCAGACAGTTGATAGACAGTAAATGATTGGCCCCTTGGCTATATGTTACATAGTTAAACCAGGCCTAGTCACAATTTGGTTACAAGCGACTTGTTAGGGTGAGTGTCTGGCCAGCCACAGGCTAAATTGTTATTTAAGGAGAAATTATTAGCTATCCTTTACTCAATTATTCATCAGTCCAGGTTGATTCATTAATAAAGTACAGTTTTACCACAGCTGTTCCTTAATTGTTAACAGTGACGGGGGACACAAGTTCACAGAGGCGAGACCTCATCAGCAACTCCCCTCTCTGAACAATTAAATGTTTTCCTTTTGAACTTCACTTCTGCATTCATTTATAAATAACCACGTCTTAGAAATCTATTACGCAGCATAAGTTTATTCTGCCATTAGTCTGCAAGGCAGTAAAAGCAAATGAACTGTTACTTCCTCTGTATGCGCGTCTTCACCAGTACAACAGTAAGGATTCTTCTAATGTCAAGTGCACTGCTTTTTCTTTTTTCCTCTCAGCATCTCCTCACTCACCCCCACCACCTCCTCCCTCCATCTATGCATTCGTGTTGTATTATGAAAAAAGCAAACACGATTATTTTTGATTTCCCGTTTGCCTGAGCAGTACATTTGGCCCACCCCTCTCTCCCCCGACCCTCTTGATTGAGGGCTAATGAAAAAGCTGTCCTGAGCGTCGCTCCCTCCCTGTATCCATTAAGAATAATTAGACGGGAACAATTTTGATGCCTGTAACCTCGGCGAGTGTGGCTAATGGTGTTATAAATTGCTCCTTGTCCTGGGCCCTGCAAGCATTGGCGTGCGGCGGTGGGGGCGAGACGCTTAATTCAAAAGCACTCTGTCAACAGCACTGATTTGTGTGGTTAATGAGAGCGTTTAAAACAACAGGCGCAGCTCATGCATCCTAATGCTGATGGCAGGAGCAGGTTCGATAAAGAGGCTTGTCCACCATAATTAGCCGCGACAAACGCCCAGGATTAAGAGACAGGGGACAGAACATAGTGTGCCCTCTTAAAATGAGCCCCGTTTGCTCTCACTCTCCCTCCGTCTCTCTTTGACTGACTCTCACCTTATATCCTCTTTAACAGCACGACTAACTGCATTTTTCTTGTCATCTGTCTCTGCTGGTCAGACAACTCGACTGCCATCTTTTCTTTTATACTTCACTGTAGGATGTCTTTCTTTTTTTCCTGTATGTATAAAACTGTATTCACAGGCAGTGGAAAGACGTAAGGCTCTCTGGAGCAGGGGCTGCTGGCTGAGATACTCTCCTCCTGCTCTCTCTTGAACTGCTCGGTCTGTGTCCCTCCACCTGTTCAGTCTCTGTTTATTCTCTTTTTTTTTTTTTTAACCTGTCGTGTTGTTTTTAGGGCATAGGCTTTTCTCCCTTTTCAGTTTTTGTCCACTTTTAGACATCACTGCCAGCTTTTACAGTTTAACAGCGGAGGGGTGAGATGGCTGTATGCCTCTGGGTTAAAGGCCTCAGGCTAAGAGGGAGGAGAGTCATACAAGTTTGGCGATGCCTGAAAGCTGTCCCTTTGTGCTGAGTTGAGGAATGGGAATGATATTCTCAGACAAGAACTTAAAGAGAATGTGTGTGTTTAGATAAACCATTTTAATAGCCAAGGAAAAGAGCTGAAAAATAAAGAAAAGGAGAGACATATTGGACCAGATAGAGAGATTGACTCTGGCCTCAGGTACTTTGATTGCAGTCCAGAACGGTATAAAACGGTTAAAACTAGGGTAACATTTATCCTTGCCAGTGTTGTGTGTTAAAGGAAACTCTAATATGTTTAATCAGCTGCATTCTGCAGAAGGTCTTCCAAAGGACTGTGTCTGTGTCTCTGTAATGGATGGAGAAGGGGAGAGTGACAAAGCCAGGCCCACTTTAAGAGGTGTTCAATTCCCCTGTAAATTCATGCTGACAAGATTAATTGAGCATTGCAAATGGTAAACTCTGAAACCCACACCTCCAAAAAAAAAAAGAAAGAAAACGTGAGCACAGATGCAGGTGTTGACACAATGATGCACACACAACTACACCAACAGACGTAAACACATACCCAAACACTGGTATATGCATACAGTCACTTACATATTGTGTTCATAAACACACATTAATGTGCACATACTAACGAGACTGCACACCAGTGAGCTGGCACACACACACACACACACACACACACACACACACACACACATATGCACGCTCACCCCTGCTGGCCTCCCTCAGCCTACTTCCATGTGTCTTGCCCAACACAAATGACTTGATGGGCAGTTAAATGCAGGGGTCGAGGGTTAAATGAACACCGTTGTTTATGAGGATGCGGTGTGAATCCATTTGCATTCTAATATTCCCTCTATTCTGAAGACACACACATGCACACACACACACACACACACACACACACACACACACACACACACACACACACACACACACACACACACACACACACACACACACACACACAGGGCCCGTTACGGGCAAAAGGGAGGGTGTGAGAGGAGGGGAGATGACTGGTGGACGGCTTGTTTTAAAATCCCATTATCAAGTTATTTATGGAATTCATGGCCTGACAACCTCTGTGACCTTGTTTTGTTAAACATGAACCAGACACGATTCCAGCACGTGGTGCTGCCTATTAGCTTTTGTTTTCAATAGCCTTAAAATGTCAGCAACTTCAATCACCCTTTGGGCAGCTTTCCACTTTTGTGTTTTGGCGCTCATCAAACGGACACGTGACACAACTAAGCAAACACACTCTCACACATTTAGACCCACATATCTAGAAGAGCACACATGCAAACACGCACAAGGATTCACACACATAGCATGCTTGAATGTAAACATGTGCACTTGCATGGAAAAGTACACACCACATACACACATACAATCCACAATGCATACATCCCCTCTCCCTCCAACTATCCCAAAATCAAGGCATCCAGACAGACTGCATCTCATCCCAGACCAGACCCCATTACTCCCCGTCTGTATTTGTGTTTGTTTGGAATTTAACCCAATTTCTATGGCTCGTCATGAGCTGACCGACTCACGAGGAATGAAATCCATGCAAATCCCAACAACCTCTTTACCCTAATGCTCCTGTTAAAACATGGAAGCGCCCTTCCACTTCCCCTCAGCTGTCAGTGCCACACATCAGTCAGTGACCACTCATTATGTGTAAACAAACCGAGGGATTATTCAAAACTGTTCAGTTTGCAAGGTTGTTTGCAAAAACGGACTTGGTAATCAACGGACTTAACTTTAAAAGGTGAAATTGCATTTATTTGTATGTAGTTCATGATTTTTTTTTTTTTTTTTGGGTGTGTTTGTTGGGTGTTTACACCATCAGTATTCCGTCATTTTCGACCTGAGTGTAAGATGACCTTGTTGACTGTGTAGTGGCTGGAATCAGGGCTATTTGAAGATGCACAAAAACAACACTAATAGGATAGTTTGGAAACTGAAATCCAGTATTTCGAATCCCAAACATTGTCATCTTGTATTAAATCCAACTTTCTGTTGCAGTTTCTACGCTTGTATTCACACTGAACTTCATGCAACTCAAACAGCTCAGCCTGGATGTGCGTATGATCCTTATCGTTTTGAATTTTATTGATCACTACTTGTAGTGACAGATCTACCCCACTGTTCATTCCAATTAGCCAGACAATGAACTCTCCATTGGGTTTCAGTGCACACTGTTAATTGTTTAATGCCACTTAAATTCGTTTAATTCCAAGTTTCCGCCCATGTTCCCTCATTCCTCAGGTTGCCCCACTATTTAATTACACCATTCAGTGTATAAATATGTTATGAGTGTGCCTGTTTCAATGAAGAACAGAGATCTAACAGTTCCACAGTGCTCCCTAGCTCCATCATCTCTTGTTATTTGCCTACAAAACTCTCAGCAATGCCATTGGCAAAGAGCAAGTATTTGAAGAGGGCAAACGTAAAATCGAGCCACAGACTGCCCCTGTGTGTCTTACATTATTTAACGAGGCCCCAGCTGTGAGGCATAGAAGATTAAATCCCCCACATTCTAACATATGCCAGCTAAAAGACTTTCACACCAGTGTGGGCCAGTGCCACCAGGCAAAAACAGACTAAAACAACAACAGTTAAGCAGCCCGCATGTACTTCATGAGACTTTCCTAACCCTTTGAGAAGATCAAGCCGAACACTGATTAACATTTGGTGATCAAATGTGGCAGCTATAGGTCTGCCACAGGCCAAACTTCACTGTGCAGTGTCAATCCATTATATATTGGCTAAAAAAATATAGTTAATGGTGTTAGAATTGAATACATTATCCTTGGGTTTTAGTGCAGCAAGTAACATAAGCCACACATTAACAACTATTTGAATGTTGATCATCTTTAAAAAAAAAAATTGTATGCTGTCTCTAAGACTTAAACACAGACTTTTTTCAGTAAAAGATAAACTTTAGTTTTCTTAAATGCCACTTAGATGTCTTACACTACTTAACTATCACTCAAAACATATTGAATTTACCAACTGTGTATTAAATCTGTTTTTGAAAGGGAGAGCGCCTGCATTCATAACTGTAATATGTATAATAAGAAGTAAGAATTCTTGGCTTATAGACACTTAACAAATGCATTGCAACATCATGTCATCAAGGACATATATTTACAAAGGTAAGTATAACCTAGCATGCAGGTGTTCAATCAGATAATATTACATTTTGCTTATCCTCAAAGTATTAAAAATATTAATATTAACTAAGTTGGACCTGCAAAAAAATCAACAAAAAAGAAGAGAGCCATAATACAGAAAACTGAACTGCAGCAACAACTGAATATAACTTACATAGTAAATAATACTTCAGGAAAGATATACATATATATATTTTAACACATGAAAGGTAGACATCCCTTTGACTAAAATAACTTTTGATAATCACTTCAGTTTTCTGAGCTCAATATCAACTCAACATCAGCAATAATGGTTTATCTGTGGCACTCGCAAAACTAACTTCAGAATAAATAAGATTTCTGTCGCTCCAGCATTTCTGCTTCTGTAGGTTATCCACAATAAAACACACATATATTTATGAAAGAAAAAAAAAAAATCTAAATATTGATAACCATAGTAAGAAGTTTTTCTACCAACCACATGCTGCTTTCATCCATGTAACAGTTTTCTGCTTTTAAATGTGGTTCCACTAAAACCTCACTGTAAAATAGTTTGTCAATGAATGGATTCAGCAGACAAACATCTCTCAACATGACTAGACATTTTGTTGAACAAATTTACCCCATGTTGACAGCACAAGCAACACAATCAACAAACCACTAGAAGTCCATTAATATCCTGCAGAGCTGAATGACAGGGACACTCAGCTGATGTGTGGACAATCAACAAACTTGTGAACGTGGCTCAGGTATTCTGGGTCATCAGTTGTTGAGAGCTACTCTGTGCTTTTTGTGCTTCCTTGTGTTTGTACTCCTGGAGATTTGCCTCATTACCAATAATTCTGTGTTAAAAGGCTGTGAGAAAGCTTTCATCCTCTGCAGGGGTTGATTGTATGTGCTGACATAATTGTATTGATTTGTTTTTCCAATTAATACAACCTAATTAGCTCTTGCTAATTTGCTGTTAACTCACAACAAAGTAACTTAAGGTCAGATTGTAGCAACACATCAACCGGGGTCTATTGCTGCTTGAATTCAAGGATTTTCTTTTTTCACTTTTAGTTCAAATAGTAAATTATTTTTTTATAGCTTTTATTTTTGTTTAATCACCTTTTATCTTTTATTATTACGATTTTTTTTTTTTTTTTTTGTCTCATGATGCCTCTCGATTGCACAACACAGCTTTATACCGCAATTCTTGCAGATACAGTGTGTGTAATGCAGTGTCTGATAGTAACTACGGTACTGGTAGATTTTTCAGGGTCAAAATAATAAATTGCCTATTTTTCTGGACATTTCATTGAGATAATAAGGTATGTTAAATACAACTTACTGAAGGAGCCCACATCAAAAGGTGAAGCAAAATAATTTTAATAATTTTCAATAAGTTATTGATCAACAGATAATGAATTAAAGCCTGAATAGAACTAAAAAAAGTCTTGATCACAAAATTCCACTGAAGTGTTTGCTATTAATGTACTTAAGGACTGGAGAGGTTTTGTTAACCTTTCGGATGCTCAATCATTTTAATCATCTTAAACCTCCTCATCAAACTCCTGACTCTCTACTGCAATCACCCGCTTTGCACAGTCCGTGATAGCTATTTAATTAGCCTGACGGTTGCTAGCAGCAGACCATGTGACAGTTTACTGTATGTAAACATTGTTGTAAAGGGGGTGCTTGAAACAGTCTGTGGCTGGTGCCCCTTCACCTCAGACAGCCTTTCGTTTGGCACGTAGCATGAAAAATCTATCTGCATTTGACACGCAACGGGTGGTAATTTTGAACTGTGATCAGTAGCATCTTTGACAGTGATTCCTTGCAGATATTTTTGTATAAAGAGTATGTATTATATGAATTTACCCCTGAACATGCACTGACATGTACACACACACACACACACACACACACACACACACACACACACACACACACACACACACACACACACACACACACACACACACACACACACACACACACACACACACACACCAACTCTCACAGAAAGCCCTGGGATGTGGTGCAGGTGGCTGCCAGCGCCCCAGGAAAGAGTCATTCACACTGAGGGAGCGGTGCTAAAATAATTGAGTCCAGGAAGCCGCTCTGTAGAGAGAAGAGAAAAAAGAAAAAGGAAGAGAAGTTGATGTGTTGGCTACAGGATCAACTAAATCCAAATTTAAAGTAGTTATTCTTTCCTTTGATTTCAGTAGAGATTTTCCTATAGATTTTGATATCAAAGTTAAGTGTGTTGCAGACAATACTAAGATGTTCATGAATTAAGTGCTCTCAGGTGGACAAACTATGTAATGGCAATGCTGCTGTCAAACCTTTCTCAAACATACAGTATCTTTAACATTTCTGTCTAAGTTTTGTTATTTATTGACCAGCATACACTGATATCCATATATATGCAATGACATATTATGGGCTGTTATTTCTGCCAAGCAATTTATTGATCTGGCTAAACAACAATAGGATTCAGGGTCGCATATCAGGTCAGTGATTAATTTCAGATTTACTGACTTTGGCTACTTCGCTTACAAAGTCAAATGTTTTAGACCTCTTCTTTTATTTTGCTTTTTTTTTTTTTTTTTTTTTTAAACATTAGGAACACGTATATATCTCCCATTTAAAAATATTGTCAATATGAATATAAACCTGCATAGTCAGATTCTGTCTTCCATCTTCGAGGTGTTTTGCTTTACCTTGGCTGGTGCTCTTAGTTTTTCCTGTGGCTGTTCACAAACACTTGCATGCATAGATCTACTTGTACTGTACCCAACATACCAGCCTGTTTTCCAGTGCGTACCTACTGCTCTACACAACGCACTCTTGGCTCCAATCTGCACTGAAACTCCCTCCCAGATCCAATGGTGGTCTGCCGGGCCTCTTGGGCAGAGCGCCTGCTCCTCTCCCTCCACCCCGTATGTTAGTTACTTCTCCGGGGAGTGTGTATGTGTGTGCATGTGCGAGGGGTGGCGGTGCTCCCGAGTGTAGTGTTGGCCTCAGGCAGCACAAGGTAACATCAAACGATTCTTCTCTTTATGACTTATTTATTTATTATACTGGCACACTGTATGTGTAGGAGAGAGAAAAAGGAGAGTGTGAGTTCCTACTTGAACGGGCTTGTGTGCATTTGTCACCGGTGCCGGTGTGTTTTCATTCTGTCCTTAGACACCACCACTGGTTTCAGGAGCGTCCTCCCTCGTGGTGAGCAAATGAGCTGAGGGAGAGCGGGGGGGGGGGGGGGGTCCCTGTAACTCCAACCATGGGACCCCCACCAGTCTCTATGCTCCTGCTTCCACTGTGTTCAAAGGATATGGGAACCTCCCTCATCTGCCGTAACTACCTTCCCGGAGCAAGCAGATACACAAGAACACATAAAACTGAACAGAGAGGTTTATTGGCACTGTCACCTTGGATCTGAGGGATTTCCAACACTGGCTTTGTGCTACGCACCTTGGGAACGTTTCTCATATGAAACACCCACTGCTGTAATTGAGCAAACTAAAGTCACAGGAAAAAAAAAAAAAAAAAAAAAAAAAGTGAATATGATAAGGGAAATCAACCAAGGCTGGCGGACATGGCAGCAACATCCAAAGCAAACATTCATATTACCTCGTTTATTATATTTACTCTGTTGTACTTGTGTTTTTGCGATTGCTGCAATTTAACTGTTGAGATGGAAAATTTGATTTAAATTAACCACCCGGACTGGAAACGTAACATCAAGCAGAGTAGAAGGAAAAGATAAATCAGTGACTATGAAAAATAGAAGGATATATTAACGTGCGTGTGTGTGTGTGTGTGTCAAGCTTGAACATCTTCTGTAGTTTTCTTGGTCTTCCCCGCGTGCCAGACTTTTATTTGCAATTCTTTGATTAGTTATCCGGGCACTTCGTTGTCAGTGAGCGTATGGGCTTCTCGATAGCTCTTAAAGCCAAAGGGAAAAAGAATCAGGGCTCCTACCTACTTTACCTGTGATGAATTGCATTACCGCTGGACCGAGCGCTGGCCGAGCCCCGCGCTAAAAAAAATCGTCCAGCTAAAACAGGCGGACGGGAAGCGGTGTGGCAGAGCACTCCGTCCCGACACCTCCCCCACCCTCTCCCTCCTTCCAAATGAATATCCACCCTCGTCCTCCATAAAGTGCATTAGGCACGGAGAGTCATTAGTACAAATGGGCTCAAGGTACTTCTGCAAGGTGCGTGTGTGTGTGTGTGTGTGTGTGTGTGTGTGTGTGTGTGTGTGTGTGTGTGTGTGTGTGTGTGTGTGTGTGTGTGTGTGTGTGTGTGTGTGTGGGGACGGGGAGGGGTGCCAAGCTAGAGGATGCTTGTGCCTCTCTTGCCCATTGCTTGGCGTGCCCACCTAATCCTCTCTCTCGACACACACACACACACACACACACACACACACACACACACACACACACACACACACACACACACACACACACACACACACACTCTGAAACTGTGAATCCGCACCTATCCCTGGCAACCCCTACCCCCCCCCCCATTCCTGTGGAGAAGACAGGGTGCCCCCCTGCCCCTTGTTCTCTCCTGCTGCGATGGGGAAGTGCATCCTCATTTAATAATGTATCAGAGAGAAGACAGAGCGAGAGAGAGAGAGCTCTGACCCAGACGAATGCAGCCTCTCCATTATTTAGCATTTACAGACACCTTCCAGCTCATTTCTGACTCAATATTTAATATAGCGGTAGGAGAGGGAGGGCATCCTCTAATACTCACCCACTTGATTTTTCACTCTTGGTTTGTGTTTTGGCCTAATGAAAAAAGAAGGTGCATATACATATTTGCAGACAAACACGGGCTCAAGAATAGGTGATAAATGGATGATGCATGTGTGCGCAAGAGTGTTGGTTGAGCTGTAGGAATCATATGTAGAGTACACAGACAGGAAGTGAAAGAGGTTCACTGCTTTGCGTGAGAATGGACAGATGAGAGAGGTGATTATGTGTTGTGTAGGGGGTGTGTGGGAGGGGGAGAGGTGGGGGGGCCTGCACTGTCTATGTACGTCTCAATGGGGGATCCTTGGTACGGATGGACAGACTGTCTTGAAAAGCATTAACCCTGGTTTGTCGACGCCACTCTTCCTTTTGTCCGTCACAGAAATATCTCTACAACACCTCGAGGTCAAATGTGTGACCCATCCATTCAAACAAAGACAAGACTGTTGTAGGCCTCTATCTGCCTCGTTGCACACAGCTGTACTGTACATACCGGATTTTGAATGCTATGAATGTATTTAATTAATGTGATTATGTAGAATTTCTGTTTTTCTTAAAAGTACCCGAATCACAAATTCGAGATATGTGCTTGCTCTGCTGCTTCTCACACAACACCAGTGAGAAACAGCTCTCTGGAGTCATGACAGCACTGTAAGCTGTTGCTGTTTTCTTCAATACGCCCACGTGTGAGCTTTACCTGTCAAGCACACTGTGTAAAATTTGTAAAAAACTAAAGTAAAAGTGGCAGCACAACACACCTGTTCCAGCACCTGAGACAATGTGCTGTTCAATGTAATGGGAGCGTTATGTCTCTGTTCTAGATGCAAGCGGCTGTCCCAGTCCCAACGCTACAGCTCAAAAGCAGCTAACATTATTATTAATAGAATAATTAGCATTATTCTGTCTATATTATTTATGTAGACACACAAAAATCAATTGTGACAGTAGCATAAAAAGATTTGGATTGACGGTTTGGCCACATCGTGCAGCTCCTCTATGTTGGGGTATGTTACAGCCACTGATCCTGGTTTCAGGCCTGTATGGCTGTTTGGTGGAAGTAGATGATGTGGTCACGTTCACACTAGTGCGGTTACACCAGCAAACATTTGTTCAAATATGTGCACTAGAAAATGTCCATCGTTTCTATTTCCATGAACTGGATCCCACATATGATACATATACAACAGGGTTTGAGGTCGTAGATACTATATTGAATGGTGTTGTTACTCCACAATATACTGATTTAAATTTAAATGCAATACAATCCCTTTTTGCACTGTTCATTAAGATTTTTGATCCTTAGTCTAGCCTCAGGAAATGGTCAGCGGCAGTGGAATCAAAATGCAAGAGTACTTCTAAGATACAAGATTTAAATACAGTTTTTAGTAGAAACATTTACATAGAAGGTGAAATATCAAAACCAAGGAGCACTGGACTTTTACGCAGAGCAGAATCACAGTTCAAACCTCGTTAGGCCCTATTTAATTCACCGGCATGACACCTTTATTTTCAATATGTATTATACTGTTATCAATTGTCGAGTCAAAGCAGAGAAAATTGTGCTGTTGTTTATTCCTCACCAACGTTACTAATGTATTCATTTGTTAGCAAACTGAGATAGCATACAACACAAACAAATCAATGTAAGGTGTGTGTGTGTGTGTGTGTGTGTGTGTGTGTGTGTGTGTGTGTGTGTGTGTGTGTGTGTGTGTGTGTGTGTGTGTGTGTGTGTGTGTGTGTGTGTGTCCGTCCGTCCGTCCGTCCGAGAGAGGTTTCCTGTGACTGTTTGAAAGAGCTGCGAGGTGGTTAATAGGTTGGGAGAGAACATCGCCGATGCTAGCAGCCATCAGAAGGACGTTTGCACCTTTTTTTTAGGAGTGTGTTTAACAGTGGGCGCGATTCACATTAAATATTCATCACACTTAACAATTGACTTTTCATTGGAGTTAATGAATTCTCAATTAACTGCAAGAAAAAGTGTTTGTGTGTTTCTCTTCCTGTCCACAGGAATGTATGCGTTCATGAAACTAGTGTATGCATGGGAAAATATATGTACTGTTCACGTGTGCATACATACAGTATATCAGTGCTTTAATCACAACCCAGTGTGACACACTGGGCAGCAGCTGGCTTAAGACCAATGGCTTTTAACCTGGCAGATACTGTATGTCACGTTTGTGTATCATTAGTTGCGGGCAAAAGGAAAGGAAGGACATGCAGAAAGAATGCAGGCTCTTTATATGTAAATACTTGGCCCTGGCTTGTCAGGGCTCACCTCTGTCCCCGTGACAACAGCAGGAGCAAGGAAACAGAGAGAGTGATACAGAGAGAGAGAGAGATGTGAGAGGGAGGCTCGTTCTCTGGTAAGCCTCCTGCGGGAAAAACACTAGCCAATGTAAATAATGCCCAAGCACCATCTAGGAGGAAACTATATGCAAATGATGGTGAGTTTCACTGCGTGAACCTGGCTTTTATTTCTTTTCTTCTTTTTTTTTTTTTTTTTAAATGACTTGTTCTGTGTGTCTGTTACTCACCCACTCACTTATTATGTATCACTCTCTCTGTGCTGTTTTTTTAAACAAATTTTTTTATCTAATACTTTAACTTCACCTCCCTCTGTCTTGTAAATCCCTGTTTTTTCTCACGGCTCACACTATTGCGCAACTTCTCTCGTCAGTTCAGTGTGAGACGGCATAAAGGCAAAACGCTGCTCTTACAGTATCGAGTTATTTCACTTTGTCAAAAAGCTCCTCGGGCAGTGTCGTATTTCAAGTTGTGTAAAAATCACTTTGTCAGGGCTGATATAAATTACCTAGATAAACGCTGTCTGACCAACTCTGCAGTTCCCTGGGTTCTTCATTTCTAGATGGAGATATAACACAACTTCAAGGTGCAGTTTCTCTTCAACTTCTGTCTGTCTGTCTGTCAGAATTCCCCCCCTGTACAGGAAAAAAGTGCTGCTTCATAAACTGACAACACTGGAGATCAGAGATGAAACAAACAAAAAATAAAAGCAACAACAAAGGGTGAGGAAAAAAATAACTCCATTTAAAAATGTAGCCCGCCTGCAGCACTGAATTGCCACTGAGGGTTTGTCTGTGTGCGCATGTTTGTGTTTGGTGGGAATTTGTGGCTTGTATGTCAGTGCTCGGCTTTTCGGCACCGCTGCCCGCTGAGCCAAAGCTGTTAGTGTGGACCTGCTAATTATTTAATGCATCGCCTCATTTGTTTACATTGTTTCCTTGTTGAATGATTGCAAGATGTACAGTAACCCAGAGGAGGATTCTGTGCATTCCAGCTCTTACTTCCTATCCTTAGCTTCCTTTGTATCTGTCACACACACACACACACACACACACACACACACACACACACACACACACACACACACACACACACACACACACACACACACACACACACACACACACACACACACACACACACACACACACACACACAGTCACACCCTGAGTGTGTAATGCTCCAGAATGTAAATCTAAGGAAGTAAATCCGAGAAAGCAATGACTTAATTTATCAAGAATATTTTTTTCCAAGCAAAACATGTTGTCTGGAAAGCCAGTCAACCAATTTATTTTCACTAAATTGAATGTAAGTGAGTGTAAGAGGCAGAAATGAACACTAATGTGGACACGAGGTGCTAAAAATGGTTTCAGGAAATCAACCAAAACATTTTCATTTACTCCAGCTTGGTTGTGTTTGCATGGATGTGGAGGGTCATACACTCATTGCCAAACTCTAGCTCAGTAGTAGTTTCTGAAGGTTACTCAAGGGTATTTCAGCTTAGGTTGCTCAGTGAGAAAAGAGCCTCACTCATTCACTATCTCCCCAAAAAATGTTCATGACAATTTGGAGAATTCGGTGACCTTCCAGTCATAAGCCCGCTGAACCAAATTCCTTCAACTGTTCCTGTTTCACCGGATTTTGTTGGCCATTTTTCCTATTTGTGTTCAGTCCTCCCTCTCTCTTCTCTCTGTTGTTCCTCCACACTCTCACAGCATTTGTCTTGAAAGCAGAGGACACACACACACCTGGGCTTATCGAGCACAGAGAAAGAAAATCCATCCTAACAAAAAAACGAAGGGAATGAACGGGACACGGCTGCTGACAGAATTGTGAATCTGACACAGAAAATGGGAGCACGCAGCCACTGGCCGGCCCTTTGCCTCGCTCTCTTTTTACTCTCCCTCTGTCAGTGCCCACCACTGCCGCCATTTCTCTTTTTCCCATGGAATCCATTTCACATAATTAAAGACACTCAAATGAAATGGACCCTCAGGGAAAGTGGCTTTCAGCAAGGACGACGTTGTGGAGGAGGACGTGGATGAGGGGCAGAGAGCTGGGAATGGGGTATTGGTTCTTCAAGGAGCAAACCCCTCCTCGTTACCGCCCTCCCTCCTTCCCCTTCTCGACTGGGGCCCACCCCGAAGGCAGGCAGAGTGGCTCTGGCCCCAGCGTGGATCAATATCATCTTCGTTATTAATATCAAAAGCACATTACTTTGTTTTGCGTCTGGCAGCGGGCCAACGCAGCTCGAAGGCCCTGTCCCGACCGACGGCCGTTTCCTTCCTTCCTCTCTGCCCCACCCTCGCTGGCCATTTACCGGGACCATAATTTACTTTGGTGAGTTTTTAGGGTATTGTTTTGTCAGGGCCAATCAGGGCTGAGTAACAAATGATCCCAGTGGAGTGGCGGTGGCCTGGCCCCAGCAACCCCTCCTTCCCACTCCGTAAGTGACACACGTGGCCAAATTCATTTTTGAAAGTTTCACATCAATTGCTTTCGTCCTTGACTCCGGGAAGAACAGAAGAAAAAAAAAAAGGAGGGGTGAAGAAGAAATAAAGTGGGGGGGATGGGCCCGCGAGGACAAGCGGGTGCCAGGGTTAAAGTGGACAGGGTGTGCCATTCACTCCCTCGCCCCTCCCGACTCTCCCACCAGGGATGAGGTAACAACACAAACAAGCATCCGTGTAGCCAGAATTAGGCATGACGGTATCTCTAATTGGCCCATTGAATTAAAAGGGCCACGGTGGAGCTCGCTGTGAGAAACAAAAAATATTGACCACTTAAAGGAAGAGAGGGGGAATTGATTTTCAAGACGACAGTAAGCGTTTACCTCATACCGCGGAGCTCACTCACTCTTGAGAGGAAAGGCTTGCACACTGTTTGATAGCTCAGCCATCTTTTTTTTCTCCGTTTACATGCGTGCGTGTCTTCAATTTCCTGACAAGCAAACACAATGCAGTCGGCTCAGATTGTGAAGATGATGGCAAGTATTTCAATTATGCTAATTTATCTGAATTTTTTTTTTTTTTTTTTTTTATCGGTGGAGCTATTTTTTTTTTCATTGCATAACCGTAGTTCAGACATTGATAAACTTTTTCATCCAAACAGTCTTTAACAAAACATCTTGAAGTTATGAGGAGTGTAAAATCATCACAAATCACTGTCTTAATGTTCATGTCAAATACGCACCAACAGAAAAACATAACTTTTAGATTTGATCCTTTTCTCATTCCTTTTTTTTTTTTTTTTTTTTTACATTTTCACAGTAATTGAAACCCATAAGGTGGACTACATGAGCATGTGTGCTTCTTTGAGACCATGCATCCCACACACAATGCAAAGTAATCTCTCACATTCACATGAAAAGCAATCATATAGAACAAAGTATGGTCAGATCATACAGCGTTATCTCTTAATGTGTACATAAATTCACAGAGAAAAGAGGACAGTGGGACTGACAGGGATGGAGAATGAGGATTGTGTGTTTTTGTGAGAGGACATAAAATACATACAGCCCTTCCATCCCCTGCACCTCCTGTCTCACTCATGTACAGGAGTGCCACTAATGAATGCTCGGGAGTCTTCTTTGTCTTCTGCCCCGGTGTTCATCACATTTGTGGGACATATTAGATGCTCATATGCCCCCCTCCTCTTGCTCGCACTCATATTTCACTGATGATGAAATATTAATTTGGGCGTGTTTGCCATTTATTTTGGTGTTTTTGCCCTTCTTGCTTTTTCATATCATTTGTTGGAGTATTATCCACCATTTTCTTTTATCTTAACTTATTTTTTTGGGTGGCAGTGTGTGTGAGAAAAGGAGAACTCAGTCGTAATATAAATAGGTGTATCTGCATTTACACTTTCACAGATGCAGTTTGAAAACTTAAGAGACTTATTTAACTGCTGTGTTTGTGCAAATGTGTGCTTCTTTATACCGACCGATTTATTTGTATGTTTTGTACGCGCATTTGCATGCGTGCACCGACGCTTACGTGCCCATATAGCTGGAAGTCTACGTCAGTGAATATGTGCGAGTTGCTGATGGTGGAGCATTGTCTAGCAGTTGCTGAATAGTGACATCTCCTCCCAACCATTTGGCCTCTGACAGTACGTGCTCGCAGCTTGCTTCTCACTCCATATTGATGTCGCGCACCAGGAGGTTGCTTCAGGGTGCCATTGTAGAGGGTGCTAATTTATGCTTCTTTGAGGGCGCCTGACACCAGGCACTGCAAACATCGCAGCATGGGTAAACACTCAGGTGCACTTCCTCTCTCTCAAACCAAAGTGCAAACGAGAATCAATGGAATTAAAGAAAGAAGTGAGCCTTGTTGCAAAGAAAAACAAGCCACCTTGGTCGGGGTGAGATGGCTGCAGGCTATCCAGTATGATGGGGTAGATGGTGGAGGGAACACGCCACAATAACAAAACACAGAGTAAGTCATTTTTTTTTCTTCGCCTCACCTGCAGCAGAACAACGCTACTTCGACGGGTCCGTTGGGGATCCGGAAATACTTTGAAGAGATAAAGCTGTTTCCTAGAAGTTCGATTTTGTGATGGCTTCTTTGCTGCGAGACGCTCAACATCACTGATTAGGATGTGAGCTGAAACACAACAATTAAACTTGACAGTTGAGGAAGAAAAAAAAATACAAACATCACACGGTATTTTTTTTTTTTTTTCAAATTCGACTGTTTCTTTTAAAAGCACATGGCAAGCATACGCTCTCTTTTTTTGTAGCGTTTATCCAGTGAAGTCTGGCAAAGAGGTGAGAGCGGCAGGTGGAGCAGACGGCAGGTGGTTGCTGCCATGCCATGTTCTACTGTTTGACATGAGAGTAACGTGTCAATCAATGGCTTCCTCCCTGTTTCTCCTGTGGGGCCTTGTGCTATTGATTTCAGAGTGTGTTAGAATGCCAGGGGGTCTTTACAAACACGCACAAGATTCACACCACTGAAAAAAAGTCTTCCGAAAATACACTGAAAGCCCTTTGCCACACAAGTAAAAAGATTAATGGTACAGTTACAGACTCTTACACAAAGACATACAGATGAAAATGCTTTATAGAGCGGAAATTAGGCACAAATGTGTCCCATCAGGAAGGATGCCAGGAATTTAATTGATGCCATCGCTTCATGTCTTACTTACAAGGGTTTGGCAAACTACTTTTTTTCGTGTTAATTACTTACTTATCAGCTCAAGTATGTTATTTAATTTATGTGTGCCCTTTTGAGTGAGTGGAGGGCTCTAAAACAATCTTTAAATATTGCTGCACTTTGGAACAGTTCATAGGCCCACCATTTCTCATTAACCCTCTGAGGACAAATCATTAACGGCTCATTAAATCATATCTCCGCCGTATCAGAGAGCCTCGTCTTCTGGCAACAAATGCGTAAGGTAATAAATCCCATCATCAAATGACCTCAAATCATATCTGCTGTGGCGTCTGTTTGTTATCAAGGAGAGACGTTGTTTGGAGGGAATAATAAAGGGTCCTTAGTCTTTTCATTTTTGTGCAGCCTCTTGAAACTGGAACAAAAAGATATGATAGGGAGAGTCTTGTGTAGATAAAATTAAAGTTGTCTTAATTACTATACAGTTACACAGTATCTGCTTGAGTTTCCTCTCTTTCTGCTGCTAGAGATAGCAAAGACACACGGCAGTTATTCTAAAGACGCAACTTGAAAACGCTATCCAGGGGCAATTGTCTTGGCGGTATTATTAATTCAAGATATAATTGCAACGTCTTCATGTTTCACCTTGTAGTATAAAATGAAAGTGCATCTTCATTGTTGGTAGAATTCAAAGACTGGTCTCTTTCAGGGTGTTACTTTCATGGCCAAGAATCTTTGATTGTCTACAAAGGCTTCATCAACAATCACTTGGCACAAGATGTACGATGTGCATATGATCTTTCTGTTTGAATCAGCTGTGTGTCACAAAGTGTTGTTTGAATGCATAATTGGCGTAGTGTGGATTCTGTAATCACCATGCATGTCTGCTTGCCAGCCGTGGTTATCTGAAGCTAACAAGAATTGGGAGCAATAAAGCAAAGTGAGGTCACCCATATTGTTATGCAGTGGCCAGGCTTCTTCTCTTTTCCTTTTATCTATCCGAGTCTCTTTTACTTTCAATCCTTTTTTTTTTTTTTCCATCTTCTTCTTTACTTCTCTTTCTACTTCCACTACCACCTCCCTCCACCCTCCCTGTCTCTCTGCACGGTGGGGGGAAGATGTATGCCGGTGCCCAGGTGGAGAGGGGGAGAAATCAATAGTGAGGCTGTTTGAAGTTTTCTGGGGGGGGGGGGGGGGGGGGGGGGGGGGGGGGGGGGGGGGAGAGAGAGAGAGAGAGAGAGAGAGAGAGAGAGAGAGAGAGAGAGAGAGAGAGAGAGAGAGAGAGAGAGAGAGAGAGAGAGAGAGAGAGAGAGAGAGAGAGAGAGAGAGAGAGAGAGAGAGAGAGAGAGAGAGAGAGAGAGAGAGAGAGAGAGAGAGAGAGAGAGAGAGAGAGAGAGAGAGAGAGAGAGAGAGAGAGAGAGAGAGAGAGAGAGAGAGAGAGAGAGAGAGAGAGAGAGAGAGAGAGAGAGAGAGAGAGAGAGAGAGAGAGAGAGAGAGAGAGAGAGAGAGAGAGAGAGAGAGAGAGAGAGAGAGAGAGAGAGAGAGAGAGAGAGAGAGAGAGAGAGAGAGAGAGAGAGAGAGAGAGAGAGAGAGAGAGAGAGAGAGAGAGAGAGAGAGAGAGAGAGAGAGAGAGAGAGAGAGAGAGAGAGAGAAAGACTTCCCAGGGAAGACGCTCTTGTCAGGGTGATAGATAAAGCTCGCGCCTCAGTCAGCCCCGGCAAGAGGCAGCCAGAGGAGAGGAGAGGAGAGCGCCTCACCTTTTTAAGTGGGGCCCTAATAATAAAACAGCATGAATAAAACATCCTGGCTGAACCACGCGCTGCATTAGTGCTGCCGTCCCGTTATAAATGATACCGGTGGCCCCGGCGCCATTTGGGTAAAAGCCCACAGCACCGCTTTAAAAGAGGGCTGTGCACAGGGAAAGGGAGATAGATTGATATGTGTGTTCTGCACTTATTTATTTATATGTTATGGAGCTCAAGGAAGAATGAGGGAGAATTAGTAAGCTTTAGTGTTGCAGGGTGACTTATGCTGTTACTTTGTTGCTTGTAGAGACTTGGTGTGATCAGCACTGTGAGGTCATTATCTTTGCTTGCAATTCTTCCTCTCCGGTGACCTAAAAAGCAATCCTCGGAAAGCATGTTTCAGGGCGTGCAACAATTAGAGAAAGAGCTGTGACAAAAATAGTTGTTTTCCATCCATGTTTTGACTTCCACTCTTCTCCATATCTTTGGTACTGTGTCTCCACATCAGATATCCTCAAGATTTAATATCCTGAACTTCTACATGTTTGACCTGCTAAACGGAGGACTCTTTCCCATGACATGTTTATCCAGGGGGCATTGCCATGTCAAGACAAGTGCATGCAGGTATCTCCTCCTGATGCCAGAAGAGAAAATCCAGTTCACTGCAAGAAGTGATAACTCAATGTTCAGCATATACAGCAGCTGACAAGGACATTTCCCACACATTTCCCAGGTTAGTCTCTTCATTGTGACAATGTCAATACTATGGTAAACTGCAAAAACAACATGGCAGCACTGTACGAATTCATCATTCATCAGGAGCGTACAATCCGCAGCTTTCAGCGCCGTCTCTGAGCCAGAAGGCTAGCAGAGCTTCAGAGGAACATAAATCTCCCAGCACTGCTGCCCTGACCTCGTTTGTTCGGCCCTGGACGTTTCTTACTCTGGGCTTGTGGTGGAAGGGTGGGCTGCAGCCACGGGGTCCTGGACCAAGGAAAGCTCCCTCAGCCCAAGGGTAAGCAGGGTCAAGTGGCCTGTCGCAGGGGTCAACAGCTCTCAATAACCCCCCCCTGGCCCAAAAGGTCAAACCCTTGACCTCAGCTCGGGCCGGACACTTCAGAGGGAGGCAGAAAGAGAGGTCAAGCGATCTCCACCTCTGCTTTCACCTCTGCTTCCTCTGGCCACACAGGTGTCAGAGGCCCCAGTCCCAGCTAAAGGTCAGAGGTTTTGCTGCAGTTGAGGGTCCGGTTTAATGCGTCGAATTGGGCCACGAAGAGCTGCTACGAAAGCTGCAGGAGGCTGTATTGACTCAGAGGGTAGCAAGTGCTCGATCTTTAAGTGTGTGAGTTTCACTCATCTGCCTTACGGTTTTGTGTTGCTAGTTGAATCCTCATTGGCACCTAGCCATGGGGTCTTGTTTACATGGCTTAAGTGCTTAACATTGTGGATGAAGTTCTATTAAATCCAGATAATGTCTGTGGAGTAAACTTGCTCTTTATCAGTGTTAAAGACTTTGATTCTGTGTGCTAATTGCTCCTCCGTTCCTTGGAGAGGTAACTATGGCTGTCTGCTATCACTCATTATTTAGTATGTAATGCACTGTATTTAACCTTTTTCCTCAATGGAAAAGGAACAAGTTGCATCCATGGCATGTACAGTTGTTTCTGCTGACAATCCCACGATGCAATTCACGTCCCAAGTGGCAACCAACGTAACCCATTGGTTAGTAAACGGCTGTTATGAGGCCTTGAGTTTTGGATTTTGGCCGGTGCCATCTTGCTAGTTTGGAGCCAAAAATAGAAACACTGAAAAAATTATCGACTTCGAATTTAATGAGACAAGTTGAATGGAAGTCTATGCAGCCGGAGGCTTTTTGGAGCTAACCTCTAGTGGCACTTGGTAGTATTGCATCGTCAGCATCTTCCTAATATTTCAGAACCGGAAGCCAAGTCCACTTTTCTATACAGTGGCACCGACAGCTCTACAGCTGACAATGAGGATTCAAAATGGTGTCCAAAATCAGATTTTACTGCCTTCAAATTAAGTCTCTATTATGAATAAGGAAGTCATTTTCTACAGCAATGTTACGGGGAGTTTGTCATCTGTCTGCCTTGGTTTTAGTGTTTGCCAGGAAAACACACATGAAGAAATGTCAAAGGAATACTCGAGGAACATCGTGAAGGACATTGAGGAAACACACAAGCCAAAACAACAACATTTGGGGAGTGTTTGGCGAACATGTTGAGAGCGTGGAGCGAGCGCAGCTGGAGTGTGGAGTTTGTTGGATGCTGAGAGAAGATCCGTGCCTAAATCTGACAGCACCCCACGGAGACAATCACAGAACTGGGAGTCTCCTTATTTGTTTAGCAGCCACCAGATAAATAACAACACTCTGCTCTGAACTAAAACACTCTGTCTCTTGGTCTCTCTCCTGCTCAGATCTCCCTTTCCCCCCGCCGCCTCCATTGCTCGCTTTGTCTTCTTTCGGAGCCTTGACAGATATTTGTATCTTTGTTGCTCTCTACGTCTACCTGTCTGCAGCTACTCACACAGCCAGAGGCTAGCTGTTTCTTCCTCCTCTATGAATTGTAATGTCTATTCCTAACTTGCTTTCGCTGTCTTTTTGACTCACTTGTGCTGTATAGAAACCGCATATTTTACGAATCAGAACAAAGTTACTGGGTATGCAATTTAAAATTGAAAAGAAAACCAGGGTTTCAATCACATCCTCGTTTTCCAGTAACAGCTGAAAAGTACATTTTTGGTGTTTATACCGTGTCTCCTTTGGCCCTCTGCCTCTGTTTCTATCTGCTCCCTCACATTTCTGACAAGGTGACAGATTTTTGAAAGAATATCTGGGATACAGACTGGGTGTGACAGCGTGATACCTATCAAATGCCCCCAGTTGTATCCCGATTTCCTGGATATGAGCCGACCAAGTTTGATATTCAAAGTGTCAAACACTGATTCATAAAGATTTATTGTTTCTGTACCGTTTCTCTGACCGGAGAGGATGATAAGACCTGTCTCCCACCGTGTTCCGTTAGCCTTCTAAAAATTCCTGTGGCTTTTACTCGCCATTATCAGATGAATAGTTATCATATGGTTTCATCTACACATCTTCTTCTGGGCCTTAAATGAAATTTTGTTCCTATTCAAATACATCTGAATATTTTTGAATTAATACATGTAGAAAGCCCACAGTGGTTAAAAAGAGACAAAGTAAAAAGAATAATTGATTTAAAAAAGTGATAACATGACTTGCTGAGCATGTTTTAACCTTTGCTTAGTGTTTTACGTGTTTGAGGTCGCACGAGACATCACATCCCACCACTTGGCGAATATAGTTCGACCTTATGTTTCTTAGCTGCCGTTGCTCTTTTAAATGTTACCACTGAAGCATATGTAGCTTTGTAATTCACTACAGGGCAAAATACTCCAGTACACTTAAATGAGGTACAGTTAAATCAGGAAATAGAGGTTATTCCAGAGGCTAACAATGTCCTACCAGCCAAATGTTTCCCAAGCACAAAACATTCACCACAAATACCAAGCATGTGTATGAGATCATCAGCAGCACCACATTGATCGGCATTAAAGCCTTCACTCCTGAGAAGCCGCTCTGCTCGGCCGCTGAAATTTATGGACACATTAGAGCCCCTCCTATAGAGCGCGGGATACATCATGGTGAAAAGTGTGACAGTAAAGTGTTGGTGTGTTGCTTTTCACTCCTGTACAACAGGGCCACCGATGTGAGGTATGGACACTTAATTGTTGTTTGTTAATGGACGATGGATAGGTCTTTTATTTTAAGACGGGTGACTTTGTTGAAAGGTGATGTTTCTTGTTTATTCCTGGCCGTGAGATGGCTACATTGTCTTGAAATGAAGGTGTCTTGAGATGGTTTTGCTTCAGTGTTATTTAAGTGTGATCATATGTTATTGCAGCAGACATCTTTTGTTGTGAATCTTATTTGGTTTCTCTTAAACAATATGTCGCAGGGCCTGGAGAGTGCCGTTTATTGCAGCTTGCCACTTATAATAGGAGCTCTGTGTGAATGAGAGCTTGACAGGGGATACCTTGGTTGTATTGCCCCAGGTTCTGTAATTAAATATACAGATGAAATATCGAAACGGCAGTGAGAGTATAGGCCAAAACCTTCAGAGCCTCGGACAGAAAGTGCTGAGCAGCACATTTTGCCGGTTTCTCCCCTCACACAGCCTTAATGTGACCGGCTCCCGACAGATGGAGCCCGGCTAAAATCACACTGGGTGCAAGGGTGGCAGGGGCAACGGAATGGAGGTCGGTGAAAATTTATGAAGTTATTGATTGACTCGTTCAGCTATCACTAACCTTCGCCCGTTGCATGAGGGAAAGGGGAGAAAGATAATAAAGAATTTTTTTTTAGCGGGTCTTTTTTTTTGTTTTTCTCCCCACTCTACCAAATATTAATCTCCTAATTTTTAATTTTTAATCTGGACAGAGCGGGAAAATAAATGCCTCTGTCCAGCAGGCCATGGTAAATAATTAAAATTGAAAATTGATTGTTTGCACCAGAGCCGGGATTTATGGGATAGGGGCTCCACCGCACCCCCGGGGGACCCACTCTCACGTCTGCACACACCGGCCTTGTTCCCATGTGCTAAGCATTTTTTCACATTATTCCCCACCTAATATGCTAAGGAGAGTGGGTGGGGGGTGGGAGGGTGGAAAATAAGAAGGTGGGAGGGAGAGGAGCAGTGGGAGGTTTGCTTTGTTAGATGACTACTATGGTATTTTTTTTTTTTTTTCACAAAAATCAATGGATTGGAACCTTCCCCCATCTTCCACATGGCTGTAATATTTATTTCAATGTCCTGTCAATAAATATAACAAGGTTAGTTTTATAACGCTTTACCCAGGGAATTTGATTCAAGGGAAGTTATATTTGTTATGCCCGATTAAAAACAGGCAATCGATGTGGGTGAAACTACCACATAACCACCTCCCCCCCTTTTTCCTTTTCATCCCCCCCCCCCCACCGACCGCACCCCCTGCCCCCCTCCGTCCCCTCCCCTCTCCTCTCCTCCTACCCCTTTACCATTTCTCCAAAATACCTCCCCTCTTTGGCAACAGGCAATATATAATGCACATCTAAACACAAAGACACGCCTTCTGTCTGCCCAGTTACAAACGTCTCCCAACTGTGGTGGCCTACCATGTCATCCTCACCTGACTAATGAACAGTGGGAAAGCAAATAATAGTCCTCCAGTTAAATTAATGAGGAAGGAAACGCGCCTCGCCTAACGTTCGTTTTTTATGCTGCTGACTGGCTTTACAGCATGTATGTGGGTGTTCACAATAATGATAATTCACTTCATGTAGCCCTGCACATCAAGATGAATCTATCTAGTCACCTGTGGCTCACAGTTTTACTGGTATATTTCCCCAGCGTGGCAACACACAGGAGAAAAAAATATATTTTTAGTACATGTGCCTCATTGTATTATTTTATGACAGTCAGATTGAACTCGGCAATGGGCAATATTTTTTATATCATATGGCTGTTTAATTAAAACATTTTAACCGAGACGCACACATTTATATAACATCCAACCATTAAGGGCATTGAAGTGTCATTACTTGTGTTGTTTGTTTTTTTTTGGTTTAATTTTGTACTTTATTGTACTTTTTATTTTTGTTTGGAAGATTTCGAGTCCAATACTTGATTTGGGTTGTCCTTGTGTTGTGCCACCTTGCAGTGTTGCTCTCTAAGCACTGCGCTGGCAAAAATTCAAATTTTTTTTTTTGTCTCTCGAGTTGCCGGCAGAGAACAGTGAGATAACCTCCATGGTTCTATCTTCAATAATTAAAACACAGTGGCATAAAGTGGAGCGCTGCTCCTTTATTTATGAGCCAAGTATGCGCAGTGAAGTGATTGTGTTGAAACCAGGCAAGTCCTTGATCCCTGACATAAGGGTTTGTATTTTCAGGGCATATTTGAATATCAATGCTGAGACATGATCACCCCACTAGCACAGCCCGACCACACGCACCCTTGCTGTCACCCCCACCTACACACACACACACACACACACACACGCACACGCGCACACATCGCCCAGAGGCCTTCAGAGGTACAAGGCAACAACCATGATCAAACGCACATCTGTCATCTGTGCACACCTATGTATAAGCACAAACATATGCTCGTGTTTAAACATAAATGCGCTCTTCTCCGTACAGACCTTCGTACATTTGACGGGTTGTTTTTCTCACTTTTCTTTAGTAGTGTCCAGGCAGTTTTTAAACAAACTACTCTGTGTTTTCTAGATTATCTGGAATAACGAGGGTATCGCTTCTTGAAAGAGATGTTGCTGTGTCATTTTTCATAATGTGACTTCCATTAAGGAGGGAGGCAGAATATCAGATATTCCTATTTCCAAACACGAACACATAAACACGCAAAAGAAACTTTTTGCATGACGCTTTTTGCTCTCATTATGTTCGGCAGCTACGTTTTCCATGTACGGTACCTTCACAAATGACTGTCTACATGCATCACCTCCGAACATCCTGCCGACCCCTCTGCCTCTGCTCTACAACCATTTCCCACCAACAAAGACAGTGATTGTCTATTTGGGTTCGCACACACTAGCTCACTGGCAAAGTAATGCATCAATCCTGCTGGGATTCTCCCATGCATCAGACCCATGTATGTGTGTGCTGAAAACATATGAAGACCAGGAGCTTCTTCCACTGTTCCCACCACCACGACGGAGAGCTCTGAAGAAATCAATTACTCCCAGGGCGGGCGTGTCGGGCTGCCGGCGAGAGACCATACATCCAGTGGGGGAATTATTTAGGAGAGAGAAGGGAAGGTATAAAGTGGGAGGAGGGAAGAGGTGGAAGAATGTGGCTTCACTGGGGTCCCCCCCCCCATCTACTGCAGCTCAAAACTCTAATCCCTCATGGCGACATGGGCCCATCTCCTTACATTACTGCGCCGATACACTTCTCAATCCTGCTGGCCCGCCGACTCATTAGATCCGCATTAGCTTCCCCTCCCTCTGCCCGTTGCCAAATTGCCCGATCAGAAGCACAGGGGAAAACAATACCTATTCAGCAGCCTGATGCAGACACATGCATGAATGTCTTCAGTGACACGCGTGCACGCACACGCGCGCACACGCACGCGCACGCACACGCACGCACACGCACACACACACACACACACACACACACACACACACACACACACACACACACATATGTACAATATGGGATTATTGAGTATTGTGGAGTTGATTTCAATATCAAAACATAAAATAACAAGTGACAAAGATCGTCACAGTGTGATGCACATGTATGTGTCTGTTTTTAATGTAGGAGTGATATGGTTATGTGTGAATATATGGAGCGAGAAAACAGTTACCTCTGTCACCACGCACCTGCCCAGTGCATGAACTCACACACACACACACACACACACACACACACACACACACACACACACACACACACACACACACACACACACACACACACACACTCTCTCTCTCTCTCTCTCAGTCTCCTGCCTGTTTCACTGCCATGTGGCTCTTTGTGAAGACATCAACATCGCAACATTATTTACAACTTCTGCTCAAGAAAAGATGGTCGGCAAAATGTCTGACTAATGTAACGTTCTGATAACCAATGCCAGCATCTATTTTCTTAAATATGGCTGTTTGGTTTTTACTATGACACACAAATTAAGTTGTTCAACCTGCCAAAATGAATCAGAATAATCCCTCCATCTATCATCTCCACTATGTCATCGCTATGTGACACTGACCTGCTGATCTTTTTTCAGTTTCATGCCAGTCCGCTCTACTGTATACCGTTTAGTGTTGAATGATTCCCCCCCTCCCCTCCCCAACAACCGAAGGAATAGTTTTCCTATTTTTTTTTTCAAATGAAACAATTCAGTGTTTTCCATTTGTGTTTGGGCTTTGACTGAATTGAGTAACCTTGTTTACACCGTTCACACATGAATGAGTGTTACCAAGCGCGGTGATGAGCCCGGCTTTATTTCCTCTTTCTCCAGAAGTGTGATATTTTGATGTCCTTGGAAAGTTTCATCTCATCTCAGCTATTGTGTTGCACTGAACATTATCTGGCCATGTATACAGTAACTTTGTGTGTGCGCACGCAGGAAAGGGAAGGTTGCACAAACCATTTTTCTTCCGTTCGCCGACCATAAATAGATTGGCTGACTGATATTACCATTACTATATTATACTGTACTGTTCAATCCTAAATCAACCATTCTGGTTCTTATTCTGAAATCAACAACTTTAAAGATTTTATGGGTTTTAAATGAGATAGGTGTTAACTGATGAAACAAAATGCATATTCAGTCCATTTCTGATTCGCAATATCAGATAAAAAGGAAGTAGTTCATACATGAAATTCTACCATCCTGACTTATGGTTCAGTGGTTCGCCTCTCTGCTCTAATATTCTCCTTGATGCTTCTAAGCGCTTGCCATATACATTGACTGTGAGCAAAGAAGGGAAGCTTCCTCTCCTCATCGCAATGTAGGGGGTGGAGAACCAGAAGGATGTGGGGTGGAGAGGGAGGGAGAGGGAAAAGATCTTCAGGCCTTGTTGGGGTCTCAGGTCATTAAATATCCATGCCGAGGAGGAGTGTTCAACACTTCCAAACTTCCAGCTGCATCACACCGCATCATACCGCCTTTGAAACCACACCGTTTGCTTTCTGTTTTGCGCGCTCCTCCCTGTGTTTTTTTCTTCTCCCACCTTCCCCTCTTTTTCCTGCTGTCTCGCTCTCTCTCAAGCACGCACGCACGCACACACACACACACACACACACACACACACACACACACACACACACACACACACACACACACACACACACACACACACACACAGACAAAACCCACACTCTGTACTACACAGCAAGGTTCTCCATCCCTGGACCCCCTATGTGATTCTATTAATAGCTAATACACACCACCATTAGCATGCATGGAAACCTCCCCTGCACTATTAATAGGACATGTCCAAATCACTGCTGTCGCATTAGTGGCTAACCGCTACAGCACGGGGAGTTTAAGTGTTGCTAACCGAGCGTGCCTGGTTTATTATGCCTTGTGTGAATAATAAAATACTCTCTCTCTCTCTCTCCGTCTCCCTCTCCCTGTATCTCTCTCTCTCTCGCTTGCTCTCTCTCTCTCTCTCTCCCTCTCTCTCCCACTCTCTCCCCCTCTCTTCCCCGCTACACTTCTCTGCTGTCACACCACCTCCACATACACGGTGAACTTGGCAGAGCACTTTGTTTGAACACTGAGTAGCTTGCCTGGTATCGTGAATATTTAACTTTCTGTGCCGGGCTGCGGCTAATGTTGCTACAGAGAGGGGCAGATTAAAAGACTGTGCCACTGATTAGTTGAGCTTGAGCTGATGTCAGTCACATTTCGAACGCTTTCTTTCTTCCCATAATGGGTTTTCCTTTTGTATTTAAAGGTGAAAAGATTTTTAACACGTGTTAGTATCACATTTATTGTGATATCAACAAATAACAAAAAATTAATATAATTTATTAAAATATCTCTCGTCTCTTTTCTCGTCTATTATCTATAGTTTTATGTGGGTTTTTTTTTTTAAACTACACCTGTCACATTTATTACAAATCTGATACTTTTTGTAGCATAAAGCCTGAACATATTAAAAATGATTTCATATTGTACTTCAATTACTTATTCTACAGGGTGTCATTACGAGTCGAGCTGAAACAAATTGTGGATTCATCAAGGAATTGATTACCAGAAAATGTATCAGAAACTATTTTAATAATCAATTAAATCATTGTATTTTGTAACAAAACAAAAAAACACATCATAGTTCACAAAACTTAGGTTCATTTGGATTTTTCTTGTCATATATGATCATCAACTTAATGTTATAAAAAAATTAATTATTTGATCAATTGGTAATAAAAATAATGTAGACTTAAATCATTGATCGAGGCTCCAACTGTCTGAACGCTCCATTTTTAGACAGTAAATTACTGTAAATAAATGGCTCTTTGGAAGGTATAAAGTCTATAACACAATCGTTTTAAAAGTGTTTTTGATTTTGTTTAAAGTAACAAAATATTCAATTGACCTAATGTGTTTTCCACAGAATTGTCTGCATAAACAAATCTAGACATTTGAGCTTTGCTGAAAATTGGAAGTTAAGAATATCCCTGTATTCACGTGTAACATGCACATACTGAACAGTGTAAATTAAATATGCATTATTTTGGAATAAAAAGGGTTGGCAGACAAAAATTGGAGCTGACCTTAGAGCAGGATAGTAGGCCACTATGTTTAAAAAAACAAAAACAAAAAACATATTCATCAAGTGATACATCTTCTCCCAAAAAAAATCTACATACTGAACAATTGCGGAACAGAACTTTACAAACTTTTTAAACTATGTTATCACATGTTACGATATAAATTCCTGTGTCTGTATCTCATCCAGAACCTCTTCAGAGTTCCCTTTTATTTCTCCATCTTCTCCTCTAACTAGATTTACCTCCCACTCACCCTCTTCCCCCCTCCCACCTTTCTCTCCTTCCTCCTCTTCTCCTCATGTCTTCACTCCCATCTCTCCTTATCCTTTCTGTCCTCCCTCATTTCATGCAGAGGAGGTCCCTCGGGACGCCATTTTCATGTAACACGCCAACAAGCAGAGAAAAAGAGGCGAAGAGTCTTAAATGTCCTGCTAAACTGAATGTGCTTTTCCTCCTCTCTGTTTTTCTTTCCCTCTCTACCTTTCTGTGTTGCTCTCATTACCTTTTGTTTCACACAGAAAGCTGTTAGCTCTGCACATCCATTGCCACTTCCTGAACTGGTTTCTGTTTAGTGAAAGAGTAGTGAAAGCGTCCTTTTCTTTGTCTTTGTGGTTTTGTTTTGAATTTGAAATCACGAAGAAGTTTGCTATTGTGCTGTTCATATAATTGACAGTCTATATCGTAAACTTGATTTTGAAGTACCTTCAGCATAATTAAGTTGGGAATTAGAGCTAAAACATCATATTTTATGACCGTTGTGTCAACAAAGTAATTGACAACCTCCTCAAAGTCAAGTATTTTTCCAAGCAAGATGGATATTTACAATCATAAATATCTTCCATGAGAGAAAATACAAGTTTCCTGTTATCGATCACATTATCTCTGTAGGACTGTGCGGAGAGAGCCCATCAACCTTTACCTATTCAGTCCCTGGTTTTTTTTTTCATGATCTAGGGTCATGATTCTTAATGGGCCAGGACCGGTCCTTCATCCCAGCCCCCTTGGATTTGTCATTAGCCTATCATAAGGTCAAGGCCTATGGGCAAGACCCAAAACAGCAGCGGGGCATTATTTTTCAAGGAAATTGATTATTGATTGAGAGCAACAACAGAACTGATTGAGGCTGCAGATCAAAAGACAGATAGAGTAGGAGAAAAAAAGCATGAGAGAGACCGAGGGCTCAATAAAGA
>NW_027210647.1:1777500-2130000 GCF_029030835.1 Brachyistius frenatus
AAACGGAAGAAAAAAACTTGGGATTTTCTTGTCAGAGATGACCTTTAAAATACTTTTTGTCTCATTTAAAACCAAAACCCTGCTCTGTGTTATAATGCAAAACAACCATATTGCTGCCCAAAAAGCCTGTAGATCACACCCGGAAAATTAAGTGTTGAAAACTGTGTTCAGGAGTACTTGGGACATTCAGTGGTCCTGTGGCCACACATGGACAAAGACCAGCACATAGTTACATGAATAGGTCATGATTAAAAGCACTCAATTAAAAAAAAGAAAAAAAAAAGCACTTTAGTTTTAAGGTCACAGTCTCTTACCTTTTGTCTCTGTGACTTACAGTTCTTTCACTACTACTTCTACTACTAATGCCTGATCTAATGCCTTCCACCTCTGTCAATACATTTAGGTTTTAGACATGCTACCGTTTCATCAAAGGTGAGCACAAACTGTTGAAGTTGGTTCATATAAATGCTCAATATTTCTATGATTATCCTTTTGCGAATTATGCATCACCAAAGTTTGTTTTAGAAAAGACATTTGATCAGGCTGATATTTTTCTTATGCAATGATTGTTTTACATTACAGTGTTGATAACAATATTTTGAGGAGAGGTGGTTTGCAAAACCAGCGAATACTCTGCCACGACTGTGCTAAATATATATTTACTTGGATACCTTTTAACTGCAGTATTACCCTGCATGGTTGGAATACAAATATTAAAGTAAGATCCCTTAAGAGTTCCATATGAATCATTCCAATTTACTTTGCATTGACCATAAAATTAGTGCTCTAACAAGTCGACAGTTTTGGCCCAAAATGTTCTGTGTATAGTTCTGTTAAATGGTCTGATCTTTGGCAATGAAAAAGTCAACTGATTAAAATTCAAAATCAAAATCATTTGACATAAAACTTATTTTTGCCCAAATAGATTTGATCCCACATCAGCATGATCCAACTGTCCATAATGAAATCTCTTATTTTTAATATAGATATCCCCACAGTCCACTTTGCATCAGTGATCGCTTGTGTGTAACAATATAGTTAAAACTTAAATTTACTGTTTCACATCTTGCTATGGGTTTCCACCAATAACAATACTGCAGGTACTAAACTAGTGTTCCTCCAGCTTTTGACTCAAACACTACCATTCCAGCCCAACATGTCTGAGGTAACATTATTTTCTGCTGTCAAAGGCCATTCAGGAGCAGGATAAAGGTTTAGAACGTGGTATCATAATTTTCATGTGTGGCAAAACTGATCTTCTATGAAAGCCATTATTCCTTGTCCTTGTTGTATTGTGTAGCTGTCATTTATTGCCATTCTCCAAAATTCTTGAAGAATTCTGTTGCTTTAGGTCATTTTTTCCAATAAAATTTTCAGTCTTTTCAATGTTTGAGGAATCCTTGAACGTCGAGTATTTTCTTGGGTTTTTCTGTTGCGCACGTAAACATCAGACTTGAAACTGATTATTTGGGTATCCTGTTTCCTTCCTCAAGAATGGAAATTTTTCTCCCCCAAAACCTCCCCCAATATATATTTTTTTTACCTCTTGTGGTTTGGATTACAGTGGTGAATATTGTCATACCTGTGTGGCTGATGCTGCCATTTTGAGTTGCCCATGTTTTGTTAGTGTCCCCATGTCACTGTGGTTAATGGTGTATCTGGTGATCCCGTCTATGCCATTGTCTCTAGTCTCTGGCACCATCCCTGAAACGTTGCCCAGGATGCTCTTGCCCTGTGGGGAACACATTGTCATGGGAACACAGGCGTCATCCCAGTGCTGCAGCTCATGTTGTCCTTTCCCGGGAGTCGTCGGTCGTTGTAGGCGTGCATGTTGATCACTGCATCCGTCTTCACCATGACTGGAGGCTGAGGCTTGTGTTTCACCCGTCTCTCGCAGGTGAACGACAGTCTGATCTCGTCCACCATGGCACTGCACAAAGACCTCTGGGCAAAAAGGGAGGATGCGGGGAGGGGAGTAAGAAGGAGAAGAGGGGGAAAGGGACGGGGGGTAAATGCCTTAGCTTTAAAAAAAAAAAAATTGACAGCAGAGAGTGTCGACAGTCTAAAGAGCACAAATGGATTAGAATATTCCCGTTATATTAATGCTGGTGTGTGCATATGTGTGTGTGCATGTGCATCCATGGCTGTCAGCAATGTCAAACTACACCACCACCACATGTAGCCTGCACACAGTTCATTGTTGCTGCTGTGCCAGAAAGAGTGAAGTATGGTGCATGAGCATAGATGCAACTACTCACTTAGCATGACCAAATTAGTGATTTACAACAGTCAAGGGTTCATGCTATTCTGACATCCCCAATGACTAATAATGGATTAATTCTCTATGCTCCAATTTGCAATTATGAGTGTTAAAATAAGTAAATGTTGTGGTGTTATGGCCAAGTACTCCTGGGGATTAGCCAAAGGCATGCAAATCCTTTTATAACATGTTTGAACTAAAAGCCATGAATAGAGCACAGCTTTGGTTTAGAGGCTACGTGGAATAAGTATCATAACAAAATGGGCATGGTTACAAACTTCTTTGCTGAAATCAGGGTGAAATAAACTGAAATCCTATTGGAGTGTAATTAAATGAATTGTACATTAATCTCTCATCCATTCAAACCACAGTGTAAACATTCAATTAAGAAAAAAACTAATTTATGGGGATATATACCTGCTCGCGTTCCGCAGTCTTCCTCAACTTGTAGATGAATTCAGCAATTGCCACAAAAACAGACAGCACTAGGCCAGATGCCAGCACAATGAATATACCACCCAGGTTTTGGATACCCATGGGGCCTGTCTCGCGACGCTCTTCATCTAAGCAGCTGCTCCCACTCCACCACTTCTCCTTCAGCATGTGTAGGCGCCCATCCTCCAAGATGCTTAGGATTGCTATGGTGATTTTGTCCCTGTACGGGGAGCCTGGAAGCAACATAAGGCCTATTTTACTTTGGAAGAAACGCCAGCTGGACTCTGTGATAATAAGGTTCATAAACACATTGTGTCATACTGTCTGACTAGTAGCTGAAGAAAAGCACGTTTTATGCTGCTGCTGCATCTAAAAAGCAAAACCTCACCCTCATCCTTCAAAAAGAAACACATAACTTATGAAAGTGCCTAAATTTCTTCATTGATTGATAGTCTCAGATGTATTATCTAGCCATCCAGGAGTCTTACCGAGGGGAGTGCCGATGCCATAGCCTTTGCTGTCGATCAGCCCTCCCACTTGTGTCAGGTTACAGTTCCTCCTTGTGATGTAATCAATGGTGGTCGACTCCGTAATGAGGGCATAGTCTGACCTCAGCACCCTCTGAATCCCATCCTCAATAGACTTCACCAGTGATGTTCTTGGCCTGCTGCTCATAAAGGCCCACATCTTCTCAAAAGTAGAAACCCTAGATTTCTGTAAAGGATGGAAAGAGCCCGTTAAAAAAAAAAAGCCACACCTTGGAACCTCATTTAAACAATCTCCGTCGCTAGAGGCAAAGAAAAAGTAGTTGAAAAGTATACAGAGCTTTTACCACAATAAAAAGGTTGAACTTGAGCAAAATAACTTAAATGTTATAGCCCAAGGTGTTGAAGCTGGAAATAATGCTGAGCATGAAATCTCACGGTTCCCTCTGTAGCCCTGAAGAATGGCAGAATAACTTTGCACCTATGCTTCTTTTTTTTTAGGAGCTTGAATAAAAAATGTCAGCGAATACACTGGTGGTATTTGTTAATTTACGGCATTTAAGAATATGGTTTCTTTTGCTAGTGACCAAATAGATTTCAATGATTACTCCTACAGATCTCCATTGTCACAGGATTAAAGGGCAGTAAATTGAAGCTTTGCACACATCTATTCTCATAAGTGCTACCGAGGCAGTAATAATAGAATGCCTCGCCATTAGTCGTGCATCAGGCTGTGTGGTATTTCATGCAATTTTCTGTGAGGTCACATTTATGCCATGTCTAATCCTAGATAATTACTGTCTAAAGACTATAAGCCATTTCGAATTGTGAAAGATGCTATTATAAAAAGCCCTCTATTATTCTTAACTCCAGTAGAAGCAGAGTCCTGGCGACTTGAAAGTGAGATATGATAGTCTGATATTAAAACTAACATCAGAGTAATATGAACATACCAATTAAGATGTGTGGCAAATGTTGCCAAGTTGCCAACTGAGAACAGTTGAGGCATTTTTTTTTTCCCAGCATGTGTAATTTATAAATGACTCATGAGAAAGACTTTCACTTTAGATCCCATCTCTCTGAGTCCAGAATTGCTTACAACTGGCATACCACTTTACTTGGAAGCAGTCACTTAAGTGTGCCTGTCAATTCTCTCGATTCAATATAACAAACAGCTTCTCATACAAAGGCTTTCAGGTAATGTGATAACTGTCTGGACAACAATGGCTTATCAAGTTTTCTCATGCAGTTGCTAGTTTCAACATGACTATCAACTTGTACAGTATTTAGATTGTCCACACCAAAAATCTTTACGTTGGATCAACTAAAAACATTGATCCACCACACAACATAATTGACATTGACTCAATGAATGTCCCGCTGCCAGTTTATATTGTATCCAAATAAAAACTAGGTTCAAACAAACTTCAATTAGAAAGTTCCATTTAAATGTCCACACTAATTATTTTAATGAACAACAGCATTGCTTTACTTTAATTATACCTGCTCAGCCATTACTAAAACATTTTCTCTCTGATGACCCGCTTATTGTATTTATTAGAGGTTAGTTATATTGTATTGGATGCATAAGTATGAAAGAAGGAAATCTTGTGAAGGCGGTGGAAGAAATCAGTAATAACTTGGGACTGAAACCTTTTTGGATTTTGCCTCGATCCCCAATCAAAATATCAACTCGTCAACACTTGTCTCTTTGTCATAGAAATGCATCTGGCCCACAACTATCCATCTGTCATGTGATGGGTAATTATTAGAGTAGACTCTTCTTAAGTGACAACTTGCTGCACATTTTGACTACATTCAAACAGAACCACAGTCAGTTGAATATGTTTTTGTGCCATAAATTCAGGACCAAATGCATCTGGCTACATACATCTGCACAGCCTTTATCTACTCCCTGGTCTTGCCAGTATTTATCATCCTTCTCTGCCTCATTGAGTTAACATCATTAAGCCTTTCTGTTAGAGCAAGAAGGAGCAGAGGGCACTTGAACTTGGGTAATTAGCCACCTGTGTCTCCTTATATTTATGACGTGATGATCATAACCACGATTTATCAAAATGCAGATAACGATCTAAAATAACATTCATTTACATCCAGAAGAACTGATGGTTGATTTATTTTCCCTTGAAAAGCTGTATTTATCATTACAGGACATTTCTGTAAAAAATTGTCAACTGTAAAGTATCATGATTAGTACCTTAATATTTTTTTTCCAAAAACATGATAGGGTAGAGTTTCAGAAAAAAAAAAAAAAAATCTCATACATAATCAGAGCCGTGGTATGCAGAACACACACACTATTCAGCAACAACTAAGAATACAGTATTTATGAACTCAACTAGAAAAATTGGGAGTCATAGGAACCAGGGCGGACAGACAGACTGATGACCTGGAAGAATCCTTTTTTTTTTTTTGTGATTGACTGTCATAAACTTATAGATTGTCTTCAAAATGTGCAGTGTTTTCATTTTCTTACCCTGAGAAACTAACTTTGTTACATGTGTTATTCAGCACCACAGCAGAAGGAGCAGCATCTAAAGCAAAGCTCCTAATAATAAAGTCAAAGACCCTGCAGGCAAACGCTGACATGTCGAAATAAAAAGAAATCAACAGGAACACATCAAATAGTGGAGAAGTGGAGAGGCTAAATAATTTGCCTTTGTTGTGGAAAGTAAGATCTAATTGGAATTATATATTTACACATATATGTATATTTATATATATACATATGCGTGTGTGTGTGTGTGTATATATATATATATATATATAGTGATTTCATTTCAGTGACAATCTGATTAATACATCCAGGAATTATTAGTAATTCATTTATCTTGTATTACTCAGTCATAACTGTATTGTTTGTACTTCACCTTGAAGAAAGACATGGTTGCCCCATCTTTGACCACACCATACTCAATCTTGGTCTGCTTGGCAATGTCATCAGCCGAGTCCACAGGCGAGTCCATTCTCTCCACAGTGAGAAAAGCTGCTAAGTTTGCTGTATAGGACGATATGATGATGAGCGTGAAGAACCACCAGATCCCGCCGATTATCCTGGTCGACAGAGCTTTGGGCATCAGTTCTGAGCCTGTGTGCAACACAGTGAAAGAGTATAAGTAATTAATGAGATACAATTATACATGCCAATACTGTAACTGAATTAAACAAATGCAGTGAGATGATCGCTTGCATTTTGTAAATTAGCCTGCAAATGTTTTTGGCAGTTCTGCTTGTGTTGATCAAGGTACTGTCAGTGAGGAAACAGAAATGGAAGCCAGCTTGGCAGGTGAGCCAAACGTTAAGCTAAGAATTCAGCAATGGTAGATCAGACCAGTAAAAGTGTAAATTTTCTCAGGTTTTTTCACAAGATATAATATATAGTTCATGTAAGCCTTGAGATTTTAAATAGTATCTTTCACAGTGTACTATATCAAGCTATTTAGCCATTTCATGTTGCCTTAAAGTCTAGCTTGCATTTATCACAACATATGCTTACATAAAAGTCTTACACATTAAAAGCCTTTAATTATGGAGTATAATAACTATCCTTGAAACGTCTATCAATATTTCTAGTTCTAAGTTTGGTATTTGCACATATTGTATCTGCAACACAGAACATAGCGTTTCTGTACGATTCAATTGTTCTCTCAAAACGGCTGGTTCATTTTCTGCAATCCGGCAACTGTTCACTGTTGTAATCACACTTAAGAGCTTTCTACTGCTCAAGCGCTGCCAGCATTCAGTAACCAATTTAGATATATCTCATGGGGGGTTAATGGCATTTGTGGTTGACCACCATAGTCTGTTACTGAATCTTTTGTATGAAATGAATTTTGGCCAACCACCTGCCCAAAAAGTTGATCTCCAAAAAACAATACGGGAGATTAAATCTTGAGGAAAGACATTTTTGATGTAATTCCCGCACCATTCTCTGACCATGTCATTTCATATCTCATCAGGTCTGCTTGATGCACAATAATATATTTAGTTAAGAAATCACAGCGTTTATAGAAATGGATAAAGAAAAATCAGGCTATACCTAGCCAGACTGACAGTACACCTGCATCAGCCTTGACTTTGAGTGGTCCTCTGCTGAGTAATACTATGTTAACAATGGCTCACTGACTGGTGTTAAAGTTACTTTATATCTCATCTCTGACAACCTTTAAATACCCTTGTGCTTTGTGCACTCTGTTGCTTTACTGCGAAGATTTATGAGGGCAATTCTGAAGAGTAACAAACCCACAGGAGGGGGGCAGAGTGGTCAGCTCTTTAACCTGTTCTACTAAATTTGATTGGATTTGTCCTTTGTGGTTTGACAAACCCTCTACATGGTTAAAACAAGGGAAGACAGTAGCATCCCTTAATTCAGTGTGACTTCAGACAGGGAGATCCAGATGCATTCTCTGGTTGCACTCAAAATGAAGTGAAGCAATGGGTAACTCAATTGAATTCCACACTATAAAGCGCTGTCGTCAGCAGGGAACAGTATATGGCGCTGCATCAGAAAACTCTAATAAATACAAAAAAAGAAGATCAGTCATATTGTGCCGGGGAAATAAAATGGTGTCAATATACCATACACTTCTTTGAGGAATGGCTCATTTCTTGTAAACCAAGGGAATATATATTTTCTGTCAGGGAAAAAGAAATACTGACACCATTAGTAACCCAAACATCAAATCGACCTCAAGATTTGCTCCCCTATTCAAGAGCAAATATTGTTGTGGGATTTTGCTGTGACGAAAATAGACATGTTTTATTTTCTGATCGGGATCAGGAATTCACGTGCAATCAAAAACGTCACAGAAGATAAAATACAAAACAGGAAAGGCAAAAACTGATGTCCGAAAGACCTGCAGAAGGTTCTTTAAAGGGGACTTGTTATGGACATTTTTTTTTTTTTTAATATTCATATATATATATATATATACTCTGATGATTGTCTACACTACAGTAACTTATTCGCAATTCACTGTTAAAAAAATAATCAATGCTACCACTAACAGCACTATCAGAAAGTGTCAGTGGTGGATGATAACAACAGTCCACGGAGAGAAGCCAAAACTGTCTGCTGCCACTTCCATGGCGGCAGCTTCTGTGTTGAAAAGCTGCTTCACCACCGTAGCTGTGTGTACTTTGTTACCATAGCAACCCATGCAGATATGTTGGTAATGTCTGGACATACAAAGTCCAATCTGTTCACTTTCAAAAAAACAGTGTGGACAGTCTGTCTTAAAGGTCTGATTTGAGAAAAAAAACAAAAACAGATTTGCATGCAGTCCGAACATATCCTAAGATTATGAATATTATACATATTATTGCTTATTTTTGTGCCATAATGGAGGATTTCGCCTTTCAATCACATCTAGTTCACTGAGTCACTCCAGCTGTTTCCCCCTGCTACTGGTCTTTATACAAAGCCAAGCGCCTGAGCCAGCTCTCTTTCAGGCATGGGTAGGAGAGTAGTACCAGTGTTTTTATCTAACTCTCTCAGAAAGACAATGGATATGCAAAATGGTCATGAAGTAGTTCATTTTTGCTCCACATGCTAACACAACAAACAGCCATAGATATATGGTATAATAGATATAATAAACATTCATTGTGTCGTATCTTGGTATATACATCTGTAAACTCGTACAGGAACAAAAAGTACACTTTGGAATAAGACGTCAACCATCAACACTTTATATTTGTTTTCTTGCAGTCGGAACCTTATTTAAAAACCTCACTTTTAGTCAGTAGAAGAAATTGTAATGTTGTGTAGATATTAGGCTACTTTTGTATTTTTATAAGAAAAGCCATATTTTACCAAGTGATTGTTAGTGCGCTGTAGTAAGGGGGCTTTTTTCAGTTCATAGGGAGTTCAGCTTGTTTTTTTTGGCCAAGCTAACGTTAGATTCTTGAGATGATATTGATTGCTAAAATTGTTCCATTTGCAATACTTTACAAATTGCGAAATATCAGTGAGATTCTTTCGTACAGTATATCTGTAAAATGTATGATGCCTCAAAAGTAGACAGCTCATCTGGTAATATTAAATTGTAAACTTGAATTTTCAAAGTTATTTTCATTGAATTCAGCGAAAACTGTACTCTTGCATTTTTTACAACTGTTCGATTATTTTTTCTCCTGCAGTATTATGATTTATATATCAAGGTGAACATGGCGCTTCGAGGCTTTAAACAGTTTCTCTGTATTGTATAAATAGCCTTAGTTAACCAGCACACACAAAAACACAAAAAGATTTAGGTTGTCTGAAGTTGAAACTATATGTGTGTTACTATAGTTGTAACATTTCTGAATACTACATACAATAATGGAGTTAACGGTGTACATACTGTCTGTCTACAGCCACTACAAACACCTCCGAATATATTTCTTGAGAGGAGATCATAAGGAAGTCACTCTGACACTGCGTTTCTCCTTCGAATAAATGAACAGACTGTTTTGCATTAAATGAGGCCTTTTAAATTGTCATCCTGGGGGAAAAAAGAAGCTTTTCTCAGTGGATTCAGTAGTGCATTGTGCTAAATACAATGCCCCGGTTTTCTGGAGTGTTTCTCCCCACAAGCAATGCCTCACCTCAACATGACAGAACTGGGCTTTCCCATGAGAATGATTACCTGCACTTAGCATTCTCTTCTGTGAAGTCACCGCACAAAGGCTCCCTTTCAGAGCTGGAGGCCTTTAATAATTGTTAATTGCTTTAAAACAATGACACTTATTAAAGGAAATGTTTATTTCATTGCAAGTAAATCTTAATCTGAATCTGATAAAAATAGAAAGAAAAAGAAAATCCTGTTTCTTAACCAAAGACACAAATCCACAACAGGTTAGTTTTTGTGTAAAGAACAAAAAAACAAAACAAAACAAAATAAAAAAAAAAATAGACACTAATTTGGTCTTGGTAATATTATTTACAAAATACTATATTATAGAGGAGAAATGTACTTTAATAAATGAAGGAATGATGTCACGGAGAATGAGAGAACTGGGAATAAAGCAACTCATAAATTAAACATACTTTCAAAAGTTATTTTATATGGGAAACCAATTTACGAGAAATGATCAGACATATGTTTGTTGTGAGCAAAAGCCTACTGAGACCCCAAGGAATGCATCTGAAGTACACAACGTGTTTGCTTTTGCACCTCCTCATACTTTATGTTCTTTGTGTTGTCCTTGACACCTTCCTCCCACAGAAAAGCTGGTAGATTTAAAAAAAAAAAAAAAAAAATTTAGGATCTCCTCAAACACGTCCATTTTTTTTAGACATGTCAAGGAAATGGCTTCCGTCTCAGCTGCTGTCAGTGTTTGTCAGACAAGCAAGGGATGTGTGTTTATGTGACACAAACAAACTATACCTCGCCGCAGATACCACCGTGCAGCATGTGTTACAAGGCACAGTAGCACAAATATAGTGTCATGGAAAGCCAGTGTGTGTGTGCGAGCTTTAAACTTTACATACAAAATATGTTCACTGTCAAGGTATTTTTGACAATCCTTAATTCAAAGATCATGTATAAATAGCCTAGTTATGCAAAATAAAAATATGCATTCTGTGTTCATATTTATATTCAAGATAAGCCTGCTAGAGAACAAACAAAACACACACCAACCTCATATTACCTTCCATTTTCAGGGACCTATGAATAAGAGCTGATTAGCAGCAGCAGCAACAGCTTCACTAAGCTACAGCAAATAAAAGAAACATGGGAGCTCTGGCTTTTACAGACAACACTGTGTGCCGCGGTTCGAATTATAATGGAAAAAATTCTCTCCTGTTTAGTTTAATAATATAGGCTACTAACTAGCTCATTTTGTTTTGATTATCTCTCTCCTCTCCCCTCCAGTACGCTGGTGCTGCACTCATAGTTCCCCGCCTGCACTGGCAAATTGGCAGAGCTGCTATGCAGTTTCACAAGAGTGCTGCCGAGTTTCTGTGCTTAATGAATTGCTGAATGTGTTTTCTATCCTTACGGGCAAAGATCCACTGCCGAGTCACAGTCTAAGCCTCCTTGATTTGTCTTGTTACATTGAGGTTAAACATTTTTTTACTTGGATCTTTTTCTCCAGAGTTGACTTCATTACGTTATTTCTGGGCCTTCATTAGCTTACGTATTCCTTTATGGGACACCTAGCAAGTGAAACCCATTTATTTCTCTTTGGTTTTTCAGTCAAAAGGATTACATCCGCAGTACGAGCTTTAATGAAACATGCTGGGTTCTTGTACGGAAAGGAAAAGTGCTTCTTTTTTTGTTTTTTTCTCCTGACACAATATATATGTCACACCTGCTTTCAACATAATTCGGCATCAAATGATATCAGAGACATTAGCTGGTGGGCGACTTGTTAGACATATGGATTCTCTGCACCGGATCACTCTCAGTTCAAGTCATGCAGCGCTGAAAACGTCACGGCAGCCCGTTCTAGCACGGCTGACAGCTGGTATTTGTCAGACATGTTCCTCAACTTAACCTTTTCGTCCCAATGCACAGGAAGCTTTTGAGCAGGGCCAGTCACTGTGTTAAGAGGAAATAAATGCAACAATGTTTTTCATCCTTACCCGCCAATCTCTTGACAAGTGCCTGGCACCTACTCTTCCCTTTTTAAACAGCAGGTATGTGACAACAGCCTTCCTTTGTCATGTAAGACTGAGCTGTGCAGTTGTTCCTGACAGGTAAATGTCTCATGAAACAGTCACAGAATGGAAATCATGGAGCTTGTCAGTTAAAGAGGCAGGAAGTGGGAGCTAGCGACGGGAAGAGGAAAGGAGGCGGCGGTGGGGGTGATGTTATTGTTTTTGACAGGGAAGAGGATGTGCGTGCCGCCATACCTTGTTGCATTAAGGAGCCGACTCCGAACCAGAAGCTGTTGAGGAGGGTGAAGTTGTTTTCTACCACATCTGATCCGGGATTGCAGGGATGGGCGTCGTACCACTCGTATGGGCTGAACCTGGGATTGAGAGAGGAAGTTGGAAAGCTGTTTTAAAATCGTTACCGGTTAATGGATCTCAGGAAAGAATCAATCATCTTTACCCTTCTTGAACATCGTTCTTTTCTGAATTGTATTCGCTTGAGTTATTCTGAGAGTTGGTGCTATTTTAGAGCTCCAGCTTTGATTTGGATTAACAAAAGTATTGCTGACAGCATTACGACAGCAGCTCTACATGTAGTACTTAAAGACACATTAATTGATTTTTTTTTTTTTTTGGGGGGGGGGGCATTTGGGGCAACAGAACAAGCTGTAAACACCAAGTTGACAGATGACCTTATAAAGTTGACACTGGTAACTGGACAGGGTGACTTTAGCAATAATTTAGCTTGGGCTCTCTGTCCACATTATGAATGTTGATTATTTATTTGCCTTTCTGCATGGCAGTAAACGTAAAGTTGGTTCATTAAAGCCTTTATTAATACAAAAAAACAGCTGCCTGCTGCTGCACATGAGACTGAAAAACAGGAAGAGTAACCCAAAGCATTAAAACTGTGAACCCTGAAGCAAAAACACCAAGTTGAAATATACCAAAATAGTATCGACTTTAGTGGAACTGCAGAGTTGGTTAATTTGTATTTGTGTGTGTGTGTGTGTGTGTGTGTGTGTGTGTGTGTGTGTGTGTGTGTGTGTGTGTGTGTGTGTGTGTGTGTGTGTGTGTGTGTGTTTGTGCATTCATTACAATGAGCAACAGCTTTCACATAACGCAGAACTCTTTGATTGAGAGTTCACACAAAAACATTAACCTGTGCGGCTTTAATAATGTAACGTTGTCTGTAGTAACATCGTGGGAACAACGTGGCCATGAATTTAAAATTTAGTTCATATAAAGTAGTTTTACGAGTGTAAAATTACCGTCAATGTTATCAAATGTCAAATCAAAACATTTTAAACTGGTCCTGTTTTTTAAGCCTTCCACTTGAATATCCCCTTGACTTTTTCCAGCATGCTTTGTAGTTAAAGTCGACCAATGAGGCACAGAAATATAATTTTTTTCAGAGGGTATAAAATGTCATATTTGAAAATGTGAGGCATGAAGACTCCTCTTAAAGTCGCATGAAACCATAAAGCATGCATCTTTCCATATCTCTGCCATCTAATTTGACATCTGCTTTTATTGCTGCATGCTTTTATTGCACAAGTCATTTTCAGAGGCATTCACTGAGATAAAACATGGCAAATGTCACCATTTACCCCTTTTAAAACATATTTATATTATGTGAAAAAATGTTTCTAGGTCTTTATTCTGGTGCTCAGCTTTGAATAATTGTATGCTTTGGACTTCAGTGATTAACTTGATAGTGGGGTGTCAAAAGAAACTGAAAAAATATAACTAATGTAGAAACTAAAATGGTCCACTGGAACCTACTATAGTGAATCCTCATGTCCATATTTAAATGTTTTTATTTTGAAAGAATAGAGTGAGAAAGATTGACTGTAATTGATTTACATTTAATAAAAAATACAAAGTAATGATAGACTTTAATGCAATTACATGGTGCAGAGATACTTCCTGTCAGTATTATATTTTAATCAGACACTGAACAAGACTGATGGTTAATCATGAAACAGTTTTCCCGCCTTCATTCACGTATTTCTCAACTTAAATAAACAACCAGACATCTGAACTGATGAGCACTGAGACTGTTTTTGCCCAATGTGTGACTTGTCTAAATGTTGTTGCTTAAAATGAAGACTGTCGAATATACTCACTTGTGTGTCTATCATGAAAGTGTTTCTATTAAAATTCCTGACTCATCTGCCCGTAATAACATTTGCAGACATCAGAGAGGCCTTGAACAGCTGTTGTACAAATGTGGTACTCGCTACCATCTTAATGAATTCCTTCAGTCTCATTTTGTTTTACTTTAATGTTAAATTGAAAGCCATGTTCATATAATATGTGATAGTGAAGAGCCGCAGAAAATAGGAGAGACTTCATGCAAAGTGAAAATACATGAAGAGGATTTAAAACAAATGAAGAAAAAGGAATGTCTTTCTCCATTATTTTGAGTGCAGTTTCTATACTTGCAATGTAACAGCGCTGATTCAATACTCCTGGTTTCTCTGCTAATTTCTTAAAAGGCTGTGCTGTCAAGCAGAGCCATAAGTTTGCTACAGACCGCATGCTGACAACAACACAGCTAACACATCTGAAAACACCTGAGCATGCAAAGACAACACAAAAACATGTTTGCAGTCACAAACATTATATTGAATTTGAACTTATATCTACCCAACATGTACTGTCTTCTGATGTTACAGTTATGCCAATAATTAAATGACTTATTTTCACAGCCTAATAACAGTAATTTTTCCGCTACTTATTTCAGTCTGAATTATGGCAGAAACAAGTCTGCAGCAGCAATTTACTGTATGTTCTGTATGCATGTTCAATAATGTATTTTCAGTTTTTTGAGAAAACAGTGGAGCTGTAAAGCACATGCTTTGGCTACACTAGAAATAGGTTGATCAGTTTATCGACACATTTTGGTCTTTTTGTGGGATTTAATGACTATTAGAAAAACACTGAATATTCCCAGTAAAATTCCTTAAATAAATTTGACATTATTACAGTAAATATGTTTAGTAGCACAATGTAATAGATTAGTGGAATATGAATCCCTATCTTATAAAATTATATGGACAGTGTGAATAAATATATTGTTTACATTGCTACGGTATAATTTAAAATATATATACTGTAAAATATAGAAAACAAATGCTTAGTTTTGCCAGTACATGGATAGATAGACATCTCAAAGTCCATAAAAAGGCCCCATGCCTTATTGTAGATTTCTGAGAGAAACCACCTTCATTACACACAGCAGACCATAAATGCTCATCCGCATTAACACATTACCTAATGTTTTAATAATTTGTGTTCTGTGCTGTTTAATTTGATCTCCAATCATATTTTTTTCTGATGCATATCTCCAGGGTTTGAGTTATGGATGCAAAATATACATTCTCTCTTTAAACCTTAGTTTTAAGTGTTACAGTAAAAATCTACACATCTCTTATCTATACCTATAATAGAAGTTCAGTTGGAGAAATGCAGACTAATTATTGGAGCTGCAGAGCTTTTGAAAGCCCAAGCCAAAGAGTTTTCGCCCTTATTTCGTTGATGATATGTTGATACCTCTGTTTACCATTTAATTAGCTGTTTGTTCTTGAAGTAGCCATCTCATTGTTTTCCGCTTCTGTTTTATACATGATGCACTTTTAGAAATATGGCCTTTCAGCTATCTAGGCCAGCTTACAAAAGAAACAACTAATGCAGCAATTTAAGATGATTTTGTACTTATGCGAAGCCACTCCAGAATTAGTTTGGTCTCAAAACAACGCTGGAGGATAGAGCAGTGCAGCTGTTTGCTCTCAAGGCCCAGAAATCCTTTCAACGCCTGCTTTTCTAGAACTTCCTCAAGCACCACTTTGCATGAGAAGCTGCAGGAAATACACACAATGATACTAAAAGGGTATTCATTATATTCATGACCAAATAAAAAAAAAAAGAATTACAAGTGAGATACTTTTCACCCAATCAAACACATAATCTCCATAGATAATAATTGTGACTAACTTATTACAGCCTGGAATTTCATTAATTAATATGTAAATGCTGATGATCAACTATAAATAGCCTCCTCTGATGCAATTTCACATCAGGTGTATATTTTTTTGTCTTTGTGCTGATGAATATGATAATTACATCAAGTTATTCTTTTTTACTTGAGCAAAATGTCTTCCTTTTTAAAAGGTCATTTTAAGCTGCATTGCTAGTTTCAATGACATCTCACAGGAAACCAGAAATTGCACCCTGAATAGGACTTTGCAACTCAACTGGAGGCTTTTTTTGTATTCCTCCTCTCACTGCCGGGGTTGTGGAAGAGCCCATGCAGACATAACTGCCTTGGATCACTACCCACCAGCTAGCACAGTATGATAAACTGGCTCGTTTACTCGAACCCTAGACTGTAATGATAACAGAGTAGATTACCGTGTCTATCCTGAAAGACCTCATGGAGAAAGGTATGAAAGACTCGATAGGACAAAATAGCACGTATCATCTGCACTTACCTGGCAATGACAAAAAGGACACAGCTAACACCGAGGTAGGCCAGGAGGATGTAGACCCAGATGTCGGGAGTCATGGGGTTCAGGAAGGAGAAGAAGCCGTTGTTGGTGGCGTTGGGTTTGCGATACAAGATGCTGATACCCATGCTCATGAAGGGCTTGGAGAAGTCGATGAACTTTTCACGCACGTAGGTGATGGTGAGAGGAGACACTGCCAAGTCTGCCCTCTGTAGCGGAAAAAAACCATACAGTGAATGGTAACACTGTTCGATTTCTATTTTCATATTGGAAGGTTTTAATCAAGCTAACTGTGTGGCTAGAGTAATACTAATAATGTCCGTCCGGTCCACCACTTTGGTCCAGACTGAAATATCTCAAAACATTAGAATGTATTGCAGTGAAATTTGGTACAAAATTCCCTGCCAGTATTGTCTCTACTCGGTTTGACTCTACTCACTTTTGTTTTCCACGGCAGATAGAACCCCCTCAATGCATCAGCATTACTATAGCAACACTGTGTGAACCTACCGTGACGTCATCTACAACGCAACGCAGACTCTCACCAAATCCTTTTGTTAACAACCAAACAGAGGCATGAAGTTAAAATTTCTAATTTTGAGTAAAATGTCTGTAAAATAACTTTGGATTAATAGCCACAAAAATCGGTACTGAAATCAATTTACTATTAGTACTGTTCGATTATAACTAAGCTATGAAAAAACTATGACAGTGAATAACTTATAAGGAGGTTACAACAAGGCTATAAGATATGTCTTTTATCAAAAGTGTGGATATATACAATATTATATGTCTGTGGCATTCTCGTCCAAAATCATGATGTGAAAGTGATGCAGTATGTTTCCTCAATGATGGCTTTTAAAAAAGTAGAGACATTGTTCCAGGGTATCATATGAGGTCCCTTTTTTAAAGCCATTATATAGTGCTACTGGAATGACATATGACACCATACAGCATTATGCAATGCACACGATAGAGCATGACGGGATAAGTTGCAGTCACCCATTATATGTGTCTGACTGCATATTCAGAAGGTATCGGCGGCCCCCACAGCTCCCATGCACCACGGCTGGACAGGAGGTTAATGAAACCAGCTGCTTGGTTCACGCTCGGATACCTCTTTCCTCCAAGAAACGACACAACTCACAAAGGGAGGCTTTCTTTACTTCCTACACACTGAGCGGTGGGAGAGGAACAGGGCTCGTTCAGGCAACAGATCACCGCACAGCATTTTCACCAAGTTAAATGAGTTTTCACGTTTGTTATGGAATTTAATGCGAAACCAAGCACTACAGGAATTAAATCTGCTAATTGTATACACACACACACACTAGCTTTGTATAATGAAATGAAAATGAGCTAAATGATGCACCCATGCCTATGCCATCTTGTGAACTGATGCCTTCTGTTGCATATTCTTTTGTATGTTGTATTTAGTTTTTCTTTAGAAGCTTGAAGCCTGTGTGTTTTTTTTTACACTAAATTCTCCTCCAAAGACTCTCTGGCTATTCTCAATGTGAATTAAACTTTCTCTACGTCTGGGGCAGCTCTTCCCCCAGACTCATGTGATCACTACATCATAGCAGTAAACAAAGGTCAGAAAGAAAATGTTTCCACTTTGCGTGCAGCACCGCGGTTTACGTGCTCCTGTGGTCCACACCGTGGTGGGTAAATACACAGCGGCTTCTGAAGAGATGGAAAGATGGGAAAACCAATGCATCCTGCTGTGCATCTGCTGTCCCCTTTAAACTATTCAAATTTGTACATCACTTACTGCTCCCTCGGTTCTCCGCTGCCAACCGCAGCTTTGAACCAACCTGCCACTCAGCCGTAAGATCAACCAGCATGTGACTCCAGACATCCCAAGGGTGGGGCTAATAGACATGCCGCATGTCCTTGTTCGGCTTTCTGCCTAGGCACACAAACTGGGCACGAGATAGATAACCTGATAGTGCCCTGCTATGTGCCGCATGGCTCGGTGTTATCTGGGTTTGCAGATGGGCTTAGTGGTTTTCTCCTTCCGGACCTCCTCACCTGACAGACTGCCTCGAGGATTCGTGAAGTTACAACTAACATGAACCACAATACTGATGGTACAGTGTACATACAACATACTCTGCATTGTTAGTTTGTCTTTGTTTTTGTAAAATATATACAGATAGGACTATACTGCATTCGCTCCAGCTCCAAACATACAGTAATTGAAACTTGCTCACAACCAAGGCTTTTACCCTTTAACGAACATTTGCACACACTGTTACATAGTCTCTGAATGCAAACGATTGGTTATTCTGATTTTATGCAGTGCTGTCATTTAGAGTTTTTGTTCCGTTTATAGACATTTAGAGCAGCTAGAGGTGCATAGTTTGCCCCAGCACAATATGTTGTAATTGCAGAAACACTTTGCTAAACTATGCCATGGAAACTGCAGATAACAGATAGCAATTTTTGCTTTAGGGATGCTGAGGGAATATAAAAACACCCAAATAGCCAGGTGTACATCCATTTTCCAAAACTGTCGGCGGAAAATAAATGCACAGTGTGAAATGAATGTGCAAACAACATACAATAGTATGGATACGTGTGGACCGTCTTATATTACGTGGTCTGTTATCGAAATATACACGGGGTTAATTATGAAGCGTGCACAGTGTAATCTGCAAGTTCAGAATGTTGTGGACTGTAACTGTGATTTACTCAAGGGCACTTTGACAGGCAGGACAGATATGTTGTTGCTGCTGTGGCAGTTGAACTTGCATCCTTGCAGCTTTGGGTCAGTCACTCACAACACCAGGTCATCCTGCTGTGTCGGATCAAAATTCAACTCACATTTGGCCATCTACTTGTAAGCATATGCTGCCTGCAACTAGCAAATAATATTTTAATGATCATAAAAATGTGAAAAATCTGTGTTATCTAACTGTAAACAGAGTAACTTCTTCTCTAAGACATAAATCTAATTGACTATCTGTCTGCGTAGACAAAGAGGAAGTGGGCTGGCTATAACCTTCCAGTGTATCTGTTGAAGCAAAGATTAATTGCCATGACAGAAACAAATGATGTGTTAAGGACACTATTAACATTTGCATCACAGCATGATTAAAGTGATCATCTATTGTGACTAAATCAAGTTTAACAAGGCCTGTTGCATCATTTAGCACCTTACAAACAATGCCCTTTGGCATCGCAGTGAGCTTTGTGACTACACAGGGGAAAATAAAGCGCTGCATGTTACACAATGCTAAATCGTTGCACTTGGCAACACTGCAGTTTGTCATTCAGAAGGTTCATTTGCACGGGGAGTTAATATACAATACTATATCATATTCATACTAAAACATATAAAAAGGCAAACGCATATATACAACTCATCAAATTTTACTCTATATCTGTCACATCTTCTCTGTGTGCAAAGCTCGGTGAACTACAAAGATGAATGAAGGCTTACGAATGATTTTTAATAAACTCAAGTCTTGTTCTCTTAAAAAGATGTCAGTCAAACACCATTGTGTAATTCTGTAATGCAGTGATGATTTATGAAGGTGCAGTGTTTGAGCGTATAGCATAGATGTATGTCTTTTGTTTCAGGACCACTTTATCAGCTAAAACCAACTGTTTCCCCCATTTTCTCCCTCAGACCTTATCTGACTCTCTAACCTCTCTTTAAGTAAAGGCACTGATCCCCAGTAAACCAGTATACAGCTTATCTATCTGTATTTCTCGTCAGTATAACAAGAGGGGGCAACGGGTTTTTAAGGGGTCAATAGAAAGTAATTATAAATTTAAACTGAAAAGATAAATATAACAGTACACTTTACCTTTTCTATCTCCCATGGTGTATACAATAAATGGGTTTCATTTATACAATTGACTTTAATACAAATATGTTGTATGGGATACATACTTTATATAAGAAAATAGCTACTTCCTGTACAATATGTTTTACTTCTTGTCAAAGAGGAATTGGTGTTCTTTTCTGAAGAAATTGGTTTCCATACTGGTCTCTCATATAATCTCAGGGTCAGATCTCTTGAGATTGCCGTGAAGTTTATGTTTCAGGTCTGCTGGATCTTGATCAGATTATCCTTACCAACAGGGTAAGGAAAGCACCAGACCACAAAATAGAACCGACTCAAAATCCATAAAGAAGTCGTCTTGTATCATTGGTCATGTGATAAGAAGCAGTAAAAGCCACAACTAGCAGTGTAGATCCTCTGCTGCTATTTACAAGGGCAATAGACAGAAAAAGGCAGAAGTATATATTAACAATATAAAACTTCATATTTAAATGGTTGAATTTAATTCTGCTACTTCAGAACTTGTCGAATTGTCTCTAAAGGTACACAAAAGTAGAAAATGCACCTACATTGGATGTCCTGTGTGTGTGTGTGTGTGTGTGTGTGTGTGTGTGTGTGTGTGTGTGTGTGTGTGTGTGTGTGTGTGTGTGTGTGTGTGTGTGTGTGTGTGTGTGTGTGTGTGTGTGTGTGTGTTTGTTTTCAACAGCTTATGTTCATATTTACAGTCAGTGCCAAGGTCTCAGTCACCAGATGCTATAACACGTGTAAACCGTATGCCACGAACAACAAAAACAACAACAACAACACATTCTTTTTTCTATTAGTCTGTAAGCTGATGAACAGACTCTTTGTGGCCACCTGCAGCTCCTCCCTTTTAAACTAAAGAAAGGGCTAAAACAAATACTGCATGGGCAGTTTAATGATGGAGTCATGCATCTTGATTTTGTGCCGGCAATCTCTGCCTTTGGTAATCCTTTTTTTCCTCTAAAGGTTATTGTTATCAACATGGATCTAGCAAAAGGCTTGGATGGTGAAATAAAGTGCTGCAGTGGGAGCCCACCTTTTCCAACCCTTTCAGCACCAAGCCATTGACTCCTGCCATACAATTCCCTGCACTAAATGCCACTTAAGCTATTACAAGTTTTCAGCTGAGTACAGCGCTGACCTGTAGGGGCTGAGGACAAAGAGAGAACACTGACAGGGACACTTATGAAATGCCACCAGAGAATTGCCACCATCACTTCGATGTGAGGTTGTTTCATGGCCGCTGAGGCTTTGAGTTTGACACAGACAGCTGCAATTGCCCACTATCGCTCAGAAAGATGAGTGCCGGTGTGTTACCCTGAATCCTGCACTATATGCAGGATTACATGCTCATGCTCAATATCTGGTTTAATGGAAGTGGTTTGACTCACCGAATGGCATCAACAGACTTGTAACTTTTAGGCAACCTTGACATAATTGTGCCATAAATGTAACTGACAGCTTTGCAGGCTCTTCCTGACTTGTATTCAATCATAACTATATCACTGTCCACATGGAGGACATAACTTACAGTTCAGTTCAGTGGCATGCTTTTGTAAGTCTGTGTGATGATGCAAAACACTTTTACAGTGTATGAAGATGCATAATTACAGCAGATATTTAAGAAATAGTTTGACATTCGAAAGTCTTCTTGTGAAGTCCAAGACAAAAATATCTAGAATTTTGAACCTGGACCCAGCAGTTGGTTAGTTTACCAATATAGAGCATATAGAGCGAAAACAAAGGGAAACAACTTCCCTTACTTTATCCAAAGGTAACAAAATTCCTCTTCCAGCACCTTAGAATGAACTTGTTTGCTGCTATTGGAAGTTTCCGCAGTCTTTGCTGGTTGCCTGGCAACTGCTCCCAGCCAATAAATAGTTGTTAATTTTAATTAGTGGGCTTTGGAGATGCTGTGGTAGATGTGTTTCGTTACTACTGGTCAGAGCCAGGCTAGCCGTTTACAGTCTATATTCTAAGCTAAGTTAACCGACTTCAGGCTCCAGCTGCACATTTACTGTGTGAGAGTGGCATTCTCTCAGCTATATCGCTTGACAGGACAGCAAATAAGACAATATGAAGTAAGACTTACATGTTCTATAAGTTCCCTAATCATGCCATTCCACTGGCCCTTGTCATCCTGAGAGCCGTATTTCCCATCAGGCACCAGGCGGATCTCGTACGTGAAGCCCAGGATGTTCGCCAGCTCTTTTAGCAAGTCGATGCAGAATCCTTCGAAACGGTCGTTCCCAACCAGCGCCTTGTCAGACTTCTTAAGCATGACATATGGCTCCTCCTGCACAGACCCAAAAAATCAAATGAAAAGCAATGGTGAGGTCAGCTTTTTCAATTTGTTTCAGCACATGCACCTAATTGAAGCAAAGTGATGTGAGCTGACGAGTCGCTGTTGCATTAACAAGCAGCGACAGCAGATTCAAGTTCAGTGTGCGGATACAGGGAGTGTTAAAATATGAAAAAAGGCTGAGGTATTACCAACTTAGAAGTATTAGTGAAATGAGGCCTGCGCTAAATTAGGACTGCAATGTCAGTAAATATATTTTATATTGAAAAGATGTTGCTAGTGTTTTCCATTTTGAAGGTAATGCACACAGAAGGAATGTTTATACTATCAGCGTGCCTCCAGTGTTGAGCTAACTAAACCTACTGTCTCCCACACACTGCCGTGCATTGACCTATATAGCTGGTGCACAGGTCGGTTCATTTTATGGTCAGGTAGCTGACACTCTTTACTGGCCTGTAATATCCTGCCTGGCTGCTCATAATTTGCACAGTATAAAAGCTTGATTAGGAACAGAATGCAGCAGTGAAATGGAACATGCCCACGATGTTGCCTTCATCAATTGTCACCAACCTCCGAGGGAGAGCAACGGAGCTCATGCCTGCAGTGACAATGACTAACACAGAATTGCTCATAAATGATTTCCTTTATTTAGTGCCTGTTACCATTTCCCTGCCAGATAGACTCGCATATCCCGCTGTGCATTTCAAAACATGTTGATCCATTTATGCAAAAGCTGTAATACAATTTATTGCCTCCAATAGCCAGATGTATAATTTACAAACTGAGCTCAGAAGCAGAGCAATTGATTCTCTTGTGAAGGTGACCCCTTCCTTTGTGTTTCCTTTTTTTTTTTTTCAGCCGTTGCTTGTGTGGCACTAAGGAAAAAGATGCAGTCAAAGAGGAGGAAATAGGCAGTCATGACACTCTTCATTCCCTCAGGAAATAATTTTTAACGGGAAGAGCAGAAATGGTGAAGGTGTAGGTGGGGAAAACAAAATTACAACATTGTGTGCTGGTGGCATGTGGACACAGATACGTTGTCAGCTGAGGCTAGTTGTCTGTAAAGAATGGAAAAATAGGCTGTAATTTATTCTATAAATTCCAACTAAATAGGAATGCGCGGGAAAGCACAGAGTAAATGATGAACATCTTTGTTTACTATCAAAATATGAAAACACTCGGACATTACGATTAGGATGACTTCTTAAATAAATAATGAGTTATGAATACTTGATGACAATGCATTTAGAGAGCAAGTGCTTAGCTGCAAACTTTGCTCGAGTTGTCCAATTAAATTGATCAAAAAGTTTGCATGTTCAGGGAGAAAGTCATTTCCATCTCTTTCTAGCCTTCCAATTCTTGCTATTCCCCAAGGTTTGGACTCAAATCTGAATGTTTATACCAGTTCTAGCCTCACAGTCGCAGCACGGGCGTGCATCAAAGAAAGACGAGGAAGGTTGGTCTGCACAGAGGCGTTACAGGCAATGGAGTGCAAACAATTAATGTAAGGGGGAAAAACACATTAAGCGCCTTAATCTCTTCTACGAAGTTATCACTATAAAGCTGTCAGACGTCTTGTTCATGCATCACTGGAATCAGTTTGATGCAATGTCATTACACTAAGAGGGGAGATTGGTATTAAAGTTATCTTCAGCAATTTGAAAGTAGTCAGTTTTATGATGTTAAAACTAATGATTCCAGAAAGAAATAGCAAATGAAGGAGCATGTCGGAAATATGCTTTAAGACAGAAATGATCCAAAAGACTTGAGGAAATCTAAAGTGCAGCTGAAACACTTGGTCAGAAACAAAGTTGTAGTCTAATATGGGTATAATAACAGTGTTTATCACTGTAGCTTGTATAGCTCCACAAAGACCCCAACAGCCATTGATAGTGTTAAGTACATACAACTGGGGATCTACAAATGAATGTGGATCAACTTGTTCTTTCTATCAGAGCATGTAATTTATGCATTCTCAGGAATAGTTTATTGTATCTCTGACTTCATTTTGTTTATTTTTTTAAATTTTTGCTCCAGGGATTCTTGACGCTGTCACGTATGTTGTGTGTAGTTACAGTATCTAATGTTTAATCTTGGATTTCTGTGTGTGTTTGTGCTATGTTTAGATTTGGCAAATATACAGTGCATTATGTGTCAATCACAGAGATGGATACTGAGAACACCTCTTCCTAATATTTTTACATATTCAGAGTAAAACGTGGCTGATGCTTTAGAGTGAAATGAATGTGACTGCTAGAAGAACTAAATAAAATATGATATTGTGGTGGTTGGATTTGAATGTATTTGAGAGGGAAAAATGGGGAGATGTGAAGGGCAGGACATCCTATACTCCAGGCTACACGGGTGACCTACCAGGATGGTGGTGATGACGAGGGAGCGGTTAGCCAGGGAATCAGTGATGTTCATCCCTTTTCGCTTCGGCACTTCTGTGATGTTAAGACCTCCCGACACACTCCACTTCCCCACCTGTGGAAGATGAAATGTATGTGGCTAAGTGTTCTGTGTCGGTTGGCGGGCTACGACCTTAGCGGACTCCCCCGCCAACCATCTCCCACATTAGTGCCAGGTTGAACACATCTCCAGTTGCATTAGATGATTGGCTGAGTCACCTTTTATCAGCAGGCCAGGGCGTTTTGGAAAGCAGGCAGAGTTAAGTGTATATCTCAAAAAAAAAACCAAGCAAAGAAACTGGGATCATTTTAAGAATTGTATAAACAATATGACAAAGTTGTCTATTAAGTTGTATTGATTGATCCACTTATCTCGAAGCCTTGTTTTGATCCACTACTGTTTGCCCTATTAAAGTTACTACATTACGCATTAACACAAATGCATCACTTCCTGTATCTGTGTCAAAGCCCTCTAGCTTTTCATTGGACAAAAAACATTCATTTTGTGACACGGCTTTAATGCTGAAATATGTGCAGGCAATAGCACTTTAGATGAGTAATCCAGAACAACCTTTAAAATTAGCATAATGTCTCTCGTTGACTTTATTCAATTACAACAATTTAAGTATGTAGGCAGCATTTCTGACTTTTGTATGTAAACTGGCCTCCATAAGGTTCAAGCGTTCATGCGCCCTTGTGTGCGGTCGCGCGCCCATGCATTACAGGTGTACTTCGGCTTATAACACTACACCCCTAACTAACACCCCCTGGTTGTGAGATATATGGAAATATAACATATGGCTAAGCAATGAGTGCGACAGAAACAGAAAAATAAAATATAGCAAGTGTTGCAAAAAAAGTTTACAGTTAATTTGAATGAAGATACAGCATGGGCTTGCCGGTTGGATTGCATTGTGAAAGTAATTTAGCTCTGCAGTCTCAGTAAAATAAGCCAAGAGACTTGAACAAATAAAAGGAGTTTTACATGCACGAAGCCCTCAGGCACAAACCTCTGCATATTGTAGAGACACTGGAACATATCATTAGCACAAATAGTCCTGTGGCTGTCTGTAACAATCTTTGTTTGCAAGTCGAGCCCTGCACCAAACCCTCCTCCCACCCTTGCCACTTTCTCTTTTACTATAGACACAGCTTTTAACATTCACTGGGGTTTGCGCTTGAGGTGGATCCATTTAAAGACATACAACACCCCCCACCAAAAAAAAGCATGAAAAACGTCTGTTAATGTCCTCTCTGCTTAATCCAGAGAGAGGCATATGCTCTAATTTGAAAAGCACATTAGTTACAGCTTGTCACACAACCAAAGAGGACTCCAGGAGAGAGATTTAAAAATATCTGAATGCTTTCCGCTTTGCAAAATTCTTTCTAATTGTACCCAATTACAATTAGCTCAATTCATTAAACATGATTAGCAGAGGACTTGATTCAAAAGTTATTTACTCATGCAACCACACGGTGAGCATTACATTTATTTCACCCTCCTGAGCATGGCAGCATTGAGTGGAAGTGGCACTCTGAGAACCTGATCATAATTCCAGCATGCGCTCAAACTTGGGCTAATATTCAATTACAGTGGATTAGTTGAGAAAAAAAGTCCACATCTTAACAGGCTCAAACAGTTAAAGCCGATTCCACGGATATACAAGAAAGAAAAAAAAAAATCCGGCAATCTACAGCACAGTGCTGGATCGAGGCTAACACGCTCGAGCGTAGGATTTGTCAGAGGCACAATAAGAAGGCGCTAATATGGCATCAAATACTGTAGCTAGATGACTGTGCTTCATCTTAATTGACCACATGCAGGACAAGATGCCAGTGAAAGGGAGAGGAAGAAGAATTATTTCAAAGCCGCAGTGTTACGAGCCCAACTCTTGAACAGAAGGGTTACAAGCTGAAAAGCCCCCGCTATTTTATAGTCTTGAGCCTTTAGGGAGTACTTGAGGAAGTCATAATGGGACTTATCCCTATTTGATGTATTCATAATGTATAAAAGCCCTTTAGTAGAGAATAGCTGTAGTAGCCCAGAGGCCTTCCAGTATAATAAAATAAGTTCTACTCTACCAACCTTTTAGTTTGTTTTTTTTCCCCTTTTTTGTAAAACATGTTTATACAGCTCATTACCACCAAATAGCATTTTGGGCATCACCTCAAATTATCATTAGAGAGGCTGCAATTAACACCCTAATGTGTACCCTAATCCAATTTGCTTTATGATCCACTAACTTATGCTTATGTCGAAACAGCCAATTTGCTTCCTTGTTAGGAGGTAAATGATACACTCAGATTTGCATTATCTGTTTCACATCAAGAGGAAAATCTGAAATGGATTTTTGTCATCAGTAATCCGTTCAATTCTTTTTACGGTACAGTCATCACAGAAATTCTACATTTTCATACGCTGCGTGTGATGAGACACTACTGTTGTGCTTTCATTGCAAAGAATGTAGTCATAACAAACACAGTCTTTAACAAAATGTTACCTTTTCAAGTCCCTCCTCCTTCAGACTGATGATGTCCAGGTCGAAGTCTGTACGGAGACCAGTTGTCTTGTTGAAGGAAAGTCTGCCCGTCAAACCATCCCAGTGGGACTGAAAGATAATATATATTTAAAACCTATATTCACGGAAAAAAAAATCAACATTACCAGCCTATAATGTGGCCAAAACACAGCTACAATCTATGATAACCAATACAATAACCCTAATATAAATTATATTTCCTTAACTAACAATCCCTAAATGTTCCTCATGAAAATTGTTGATTTAACTTTGAAGAGTGTTAAAATCATAGGTGTGGTGCTCTTGCCTGACATTGCATTACATTGTTTTACCTAATATTTCATCACACCCATTGTACTGTTAATAAATGTTGGGACAGTCCAAAATACTTTGACAACCGCAAGAAGCAAATATGCCCAGATAAATGTAAAAGTCCTGTCAAGAAAACACACACCACGACACACTTTATCTTTTACAGAGAGCAAATTCACACTCACACACACAAACGGACCCAATGTACAAACACAAACCGTACAGGCTAAATTTCCTTTTTTAATTACATTTTACATCTCAACGCCTCCAACGCATTTTCCCTCCAGACTATGGAGTTAATTAACAACCATCTCCTTTTGCTTGATTCCCCATGAGGAAGAAAAACATATAACTGCCCCCTATTACGATTCCCTGATAGCCACCACCTCACAGACGTGCACAAGCAGGCACATGCCAGCCCGTGCTTCATACCTGTTATTTTCACACTTCTCACCATTTTTCAGAACTGATGCCACTAACTTTACTGATTGTCATTGTCCTCGTCTCTTTTAGTTTCATCGTTTGCATTTTTACTGCAGGGGAATAATACAAAATAAAAAAAATGCTGTGATTTATTTTATCTCATTTATTTACTCTTTTGCCTGCAAAAACTGATTCTTAACAGGCTATCGGTGTCACTTTCATTAAGTCCCAGTCTGTGATACAAGCACTGGATCTTTAATAGGTCTTGGTACAATAGAGTGATCAATCCTCATGTGTTGAGCTGCAGCACTTTTCTGATATTTAAAATCCACACTGTGACAACCCTAGAGGCTCGAGCTGCCTGTCTACTCTGTGACTTGCCAGAACTTGTTGTGAGAAGATCGAAGCTTCAAGGAGAAATTTGTGGTACTCTCCTTTTTCAGACCCTCTCATACCTCATTCCCTCTGGCCTATTGCCATCGAGGTGGGTGGCATGTTCAAACAGCTCTAATTCAGAGAGTGACATAAATGCCTCAGCCATATCACATCCGAAGGGCCAATTCGACCTTCAAAACATGTCACACTCCTGTCTTGAAGCAAGCGTAAATCAGGCATGAGTTAGTGTTTTTCTAACCAAACGCTGCAGTATGTTTGTATAAGAACAACCGCGTCGTTTTTCCTTTATTTTAGTCGTGATCGCAACACATTTCCAATACACCAGCCGGAGGTATATCTTTTCATTACAGCTAAGAAAACTACTTTTTTTTTTTTTTAACCTAACTACCACAGACCCAGACATTGTTTGTTATGCATTGTAATGATGTAAACCTTTGCAATACAGAGTTTGCACATTTGGCAGACAAGCAGAATTGTTTCCACATCTGACACAAACAATAATATTCATGGTTCTTGTGCCAGTTGGTGATGTGTAGTTGAAAAATATTCTGACATAAGATTTTACAGTGCACTTTACACAATCATTTCTGGGAAATTTGCAGTTTCTCAACCAAAGTGAAACCATTTGCTTCTATCCACACTGATAATCAATGAAAACGTAGCACCCACATTAATGATGCAGTATTAACATTTTCATTGAAACATCGTTATAAATGGGTGGTTACATTGCAGAGCTGAGGCCTTGATGTGCTTCACCCTTCAGTTTGCCAAATCACACGTTTAGAAAATGAATGCACAATTCTAAAACTCAAAGAAGAGTAGGAATGTTTTTTTTTCAGAGGGGCCAACATTTTTTCACAAACCCAAAGTTGTAATAACAGTTGTTCTGTAGCAATGGATTTCTCCAGCTCCATCCACCAGGTTATCCAACAGGCCACTGTCGCCTTAAGTGACAATGCATGAACTAAACCCATTATGTGACAATGCCATGAGTCAGCTCAGTGTGGATGAGAGAGACTGCTTTAGCAGAAGACACAACATATGGTGGGCAAACGCATCACTGGTCTTGCAGTGTGAAAGCACAACTACCTGTTTTCAATCCTGACAGGTCCCTTTGAGTGCAATGCACAGGACAGAGGAAAGTATTGAACACATGAGCACACATACTGTCATCTTTGCTCCTAAGCAGGGGTTTCTATCCACCTTCCCTACCTATCTTTGCAAGCAGAACAAAATTGGTATTTCACTTCCTATTCATTGAAGTGAGCTGAGGATTTGGACAATACACTGTATGTGAATACCTGTGGAGAAAACGAGCCTCATGTCATAAAGAAAGATCAGGCTTTGCTCTCTCAAGGATGCTGTCTGCTGATGAAGGAAACCCTTGGAGAAGACACACGCTATTGCCATTTAAAACCTCCTGTGCACTAACACTTTCTTTTAAAACAACACAATAGTCCAAACAACAAAGTTTATACTTATTTACTTTTTGAGGCCTGATTCTGCCCCTGTTTAGCACTGAGCTACGCTGAAAGTCAAGTCATCGATTATCCTGTACTTAGCTCCCCATATCCTGGTACTTAAGACTAGAAGAGGACTGGCCACTGATGCCATGTATTTGGGATTCACCCTGCATTTTCCATATTCAAGTGGATAGACCACATAACAGGTTGCACCCACATCTACTCTTCCCACTTTGTATACTTAGTTTAATGGTACGTGTCAGAGGTCATATATGTGAGGCAAAGTGCTGGCTCGGCAGTGGCACAATATGACAAAGGCATTATTATTTTGATGACATTTGAAAGAGGCTGGCTCAGCCACAATGGCAGCCTACTCTGACTTTGGACCTGGTGCTTCAGTGTTGTATCATTTCACACTTTAGCATGACAGTAAGGGTGATGTTGCATAGATGGATTGTGGCATCATGATTGAGAAGCAGGCTGTCATGTTAAGAATGGGTGAGTAGGGATCCGGCGATCTACAGAGACACTCTCTCTCGCTGTCATCACAGTGAAGCTCAAGAGAGATACCCACTTGACAATAGGCACAAACTATCCAAAAAAAGAAGGCGTGAAGCTGGTCACAAATGCTGACAGGAGGCTTTGCACTGAGGCATGTAAAACACCAGCAGTGGTGGTCAGCCTGAAAAGAAAGGAAAGCTTTGGAGGAAGCCAAGGATGGTGAGAAGTTGTCATTCAATTTGCTAAAGAAAAGCAGCTGAGGATTGGAGTTTAGCTCCTCCTTGTTCCTACGTTTTAGGGATCCTTGTTAGAGATGTATGTAAAACAATGAGGACCCAGGAGGTTAATGATTTAATTTTGCAGTAATAGGAGTGATTATATGTGAGAAAAAAAACAAATGCCATTTTTAACATTTTCTAAACCACACCCAAGACAAATACAAATGTTTTTGTTGTTTGAACGAATCAAGATACAAATAGCAGCATCTCTGCTCACGCTTAATCTGCCATTTTGCTCAGGCTTGTTTTTGTATTCTGAGGCAGTGTCAGACTCTCATGTTAGATGAAATAAGAGTCGATTACACAAGTTGTGCTTTCAAAAGGTTACAGTACATGCTTTCTGAAAAATAGGTTACAAATACAGGGAATTTATAAAGCTGACAACAACACTGCTTTGATGTGTCTATCAAGGATTGGTTCACTGTGTATGTGGATATGATTGATTTGGTGAGTAAATATCTAAGTTTTAAATGACTACATGGCCCTCACTCCACTCCTTTTGTCTCGTTCACTACTCGATCAGTATCTTCCAAAATAAATAACTCTTAAATGAAATAGCAGTAGGCCAAAGGTGCCCCATCACCTCTTTGATGAAACTCATGAAGCGCCCTCCGAATCTCCATGGTTTGTGGCGGTGGCACTGTAGTGAGTTCACCGTCATCTGTGGAGCGTGCTGGTATGAGACGGATACAATGTGGACTGCATCATAGGTCAGAGCTGCATCTGTCTGGAATAAGGGGTGAACATTATTTCAGCTGATGGCCGTAAAAAGAAGTAAACAGTTAGGTCAGTGTTTACACTGATATGTAAACACTGTCTACTCATATCATTCCTTTGACATATGTAACTTACATTTTCGATTTTTGAGTCACATTTAGTGCAGATGTTACATTCTCAGATCAAATATATACAGCATAGAAACAATAAATCTTTAATTTTAAAAATTTTAGACTGTCTTCAAAGACCGAACCATAAATCTTCAACAATTTAAATTATAAATAAATTCAAACTTTGAGAGGATTAAATTATAAATAACATATGAGCAGTTTGTGAGTTTCTAAACTAATAATTCAATACATAACGTTGTTTTGTCTTGTTTACATTACTGACTAGATAAACACGGTAAAAATAAATGCAGTTTCTATGGAGTTTTTGGTAGCACATTCATGCTGTGAACATTTTTCTCTGCCTTCCCCCAAAGGAGCTGTACTGAGTTGATGTCTGGACTGTGTGGGCCATTTGGGAAAGCCAAAGTCACTATCATTTTCCTGGAAACAAACTGAGACAATGGTGCATGACCTATTAGAAACTCCGCAGTTGAACAAGAATGGCTATGAAGGGACGCACCTAGACAGAAAACTAAATTTAGGGGGACTGGTGCATTCAAAGGATAACTGGTGCAAAACAGCTTAATTGAGTGGTTGCTTCACCATTATATCACTCATGCTTGTAGTGCCTGCACTGCTGAGAGCATACATCATAACTTGATGATATTCTCACCAATATCTGTCAGAACAGAGGCAGGAATTTTTCAAACCAGAAGGCATTTTTCTCTTTTACAGTCACTCAAGTTCAGGGATTTTGGCTCAGCGTGTGGTCAGCTTCTCGGTTGCATAATGAGAGTAAAAAACTGTACTTCAGTGGTTTAACGCTTGTTGAGTTTTCCTTTCTGAGATCCCTCCTAGACCGACATGGTTTGCTGAGATGGTTTACATTTTTGCCCTTATGAACCATGAGGAAATAGATGTGCACACAATTCCAGGGCAGCAGTTGTTTATGTATGGTACCAATAGTCATATCACTTCAAAAATAAATGAAAATATGTCTCTTTCTTGTATAACATTTAATCTAACAGTAGCTGAACCCCTGAAATCTGTCAACATACTTTATACAGTATTTGCAATTTAGTTTATGCTTGAGCCACAGGCTGAGACAGTGAGCTTTTGCTGTACCTTATGAACAGGTTACTGTAGTGATATTTGCTGAGTTAAAGCCTTTTGTTATGGGTTCCTATTACAGTTAAGACCATTTCCTACCAAGGGCCAAAACCATACCACATGGATAAGACAGACTGATACATAAATGTGTTTGCTCTCTGTTGATATTTTGAAGACAGACTTTGAATATTACAAGGAGTAATAAAACATACCGTCATGATGCCCTCCAGCAGGCCGGAGTCAGGTTTAGGTGGTAACTGCCTTTCCATTGACCATTTCTCCACAATGGATGCAACCTGAGGATTATCCACATTGAGGATGCGAAAGCCGGTCATGTTGACACCGCAGAAGCGATACGGCTCCAGGTCAATGGCCATCAGGTCCTTTTGAGACACAAGAAGGATGGGTTTTTATTGAGTCTGATAGCACCGAGAATCTTGGTTTTACGTATGTATTCTGGATTTGTTCTCTTCACATAACAAGAGAATGACGCAGCAGATGGTTAAAGAGATAACTATGTTAAGGCCAAATAAAGAAAACAGATGGAGAAATACAGTAGTTTTCAATGTCACATCAGGAGCATAATCTGGTTTATAAATGAAATAAAAAAAAGGCACTGGTTACATAGTTGTTGCTTGAAAATCCTTTTAGAATTGACACATTGCTCATGTTTTTCTTTGGAATAATGAAATATACTGCACCAGCTTTGAGCTTGTGATGTACAGTATTTTTGTCAATCGCAGTCATGTGAAAAAAATCTCCAAAGGTGTTGTTATTTAATTTTACAATTTTCTAATGTTTGTTGCTCAGAACAAATTCATAACAGGAAAAAGAAACACCAATTATGTTGGATTATATTAATAATTCAACACTTGCATTCCCTTGGCAACTTCTGAGCAAAAAGCAATTCAATTTGAGCCGCTGTATTTTCTGGGGCAGCCATTGTAGCTGAAGTGTGAAGTCACATGTTGACACATGTCGTGTCAGAGTGGGCTGGGGGGCTTGAAAAAGGCATTTGGATGAACATAGATATTTCATTAGCACCCTGTGGGGTTAGTGCTGGGAGAACAAGAGCGTGGAAGACACTTACGAAAGAACGGTCGTTGCTAGTCACTGAAATATTTCTCTCTCTTTTTTCCCTTTCTCTCTAGAGTGCAGTACAGTAATTTCCTTTATAAAAAGAGATCAAAATAAATCACTATTGTTCTATATGACATTCAGAAACACTCTGTAAAGTAGATCAGGTTACAGGTTTCTTAGCTTTGAAGCTAAGAATACAAACTAACTGGGACAGAACTGTTTGTATAATACAATTCATCTTTTGTGACATCCTCATTTCTATTGAGGCATTTTGGGATGTCAGAAAAGCAACTTGTTCCAATTACAAGTTCACATTTTGCATTGCTGCCGTGTTTACATACACTGTATGTAACACACACTCTATAATCCTACAATAGAATTACACTGAAATGTTCACCCGGAGAGCACACTGCATATATCTTTGAGTGCGTACACAAGTGTTGTGATGGTGGCAAACATAACAACGTTCTCAGCCTTAGGTTCTCAGAGATAGCGGTGGTAAGGTGGGAGCTATGACAGACTCATTTCAAAAGGACAAGAAAGTTATTACCCCATACCACACCGCTGTTGCCTTTTCACGCTCTAATAAGCCGGCATTTCCCTCTCCTCAGAAGATAAAACACAGACATCAGTGGATTCCATCGAGAGGAAATTGTATTGCCATGTATACCATGCAAGTATTCATCATTTTGGATGAAATCAAGCCGCCAGGTATAATCTTCTTAATGGTGTGTCTGTCAATATGACAGTATATTTCTGCTTTAGATAGATACCACACTCTGATTCTATAAAGATATGCTGCCTTTATATGAAAAAAATATTGTTGTTGCACAAAATCACAGCAAATAAAAGCTTTTAAGTTAATTCTCCAGTAAATATCTTGCGGTAGGAAACAGTTACACTTAAACACATAAACCGGTCCACTTGCAATAAAAAGGAGTTTTCGATATTAAATAGATATTAAAGCTCACACACATGACACAGGCAGAACAATGTCATTGCCACACTGTCGAGCATGGAAGATGACACACATCATGCCTGGACCTCTATGTCATATCGCATTATCACAACAGACTTGCAAATCCGGAGAGACAGTGAGTGTGTGTGCATGAGAGACAATAACAGAGAGTGAAAGGAACAGCACAGAACATGCTGGTATTCATTCCCATTCAGTCTGTTTGTCACAAGATAGCCAGGAGAGCAGAAATGGCTCCCTGCTGGGTCTGCTTGTATTAGTCAGCCGAGATCATTTTATCAGAGTGAGAGCTGGAAACACTAAGGCCGAGAAATAAACACTTACATTTCCAGGTTACAATATAAAGATTGTGTTGAACGTAAAATCATTTTGTTTTTAAATATCGACTGAAAATATGACATATTTAACTTGTGTTCACCAACTCAAACCCGTAATAGTCTAAAATCAAGAATTCAAATAGCTGTTTGTAGTCTGCCTGTTTGAAAGCCCTGTCATCGAACTGAGTGATACAAGGTTAAGATCACGTATTTAACAGGAATAGCTGGTTTATTTTGCAGTGGAGTTGTATAAGGTACTTTTCAATAGTAAGTGTATTACTTGCAGTAGATGAGGGACAGTGCTTGCCCAGTTTGGAGAAGCAGGCAGCTGTACTGGCACAGAAACTAAGCAATGTACTGCTGAATATGGGGTCAGCAACAACACATATTCTACCAAAAGGCACACCTAAAAAAAAAATCAATATCAGTTTAAGTGTATACTGTATTTAGAATTATTCCGCTGCTTTACCTTGCCATCACACAGCACTTTCCGGTCGGGAAGTGCACCATCATATCATTCTGTGCCACCAGACTCCTTTGACAAAAACTATAATTTTACCTTGCTGAACACAACAGTTGCTACCGCTGCCTGGATCGATTTGTTTGTCTGTGTTACTGTGGTGATATTTTACCACATTTGTTTGGATCTAACACCAACATTTTTGTTTATTCATAATTATATAGGAGAGCAATTTAAATGTATTTTTTCTAACTCAGAAGTTACATTCACTGTTAAATCTTAATCTTTTTTTTTTCTTTTTTTTACGCCACCTCTTCTACTTCTGTTAACTTTACTATAAAGCAGAGTGTTTACTACAGCAAGCTGAAGACTCCATTATGCCTTCGGCTTGTCAAACAAAATTGATGTTATGGACTGGATCCAAACTCCATTGGCAATTAGCCACTATTCATCAAAAACTCAAGCAGTGGGGAGATGAGAACAAACAAGAGTCTATTTGCATTAACAAGCATAGTACATTACCAGAGTGGTGAAGATATAGTGGTAATACTCTGTCATCATCCCCATGGTCTGGGCCTGGAGAGATAGGACACAGAAGATGGGGAAGAAAAGGTGTGAATGAATAGCGACAGTGTACATAAAATGGTCATTTTGTCAGGGTATTTTAGAATCAACTGTATAGTCAGAACAAACAGCACTAAAGAGATGCACAAAGGGACTTTCATCAGTAAGGGGAAAAATAGCCACGTTTTAATCAGCATATTGACTAGCATACTGTTCATTTTGTGGGCAAAATTCGGCTATCACTTGCGAGGATTTGGGCACCGTATGTGGTCTACAGAATTACAGAGTAGCAACAGTATTTGATGCCTTTCTATGCATTTAGATGGTTTGGAATGGCTCGCGGCACTTTCCCGGCCGAGAAGAGAACCTTCAATAAAAAGAGCTTGGTAATCTTTGCTTCATATACGAACACTCCATCACTGCCACTTGTTTCACTCCATCTACATTCAAAGGCACCGCATTCCCATGGCAGCTGTGCTTCCCATTTAATTGTGCCATCTGTCGTGAAAAAAAAGCTAAGGTTATGTAAATAAGATGTTATGCTTATGTGGAGGCAAATTCACTCCCGTGTGTATAGACATCAAACAAAATACATGGCATTCAAACTTTGTCTCATGTTTTGTTTCGTAAGCAGGAGTTTTCATTAATATATGTAACTTTTTCACTGCTGGACGATATGAATTTACATGATACAACCTAATTCTGTAAGCTTTTCTATTCTTTATAACCTTTTTTTTTTTTTTTTCTTGTAAACCACCATCTGCCCTGTTCCCACCAATTGCACAGTCAAATTTGAGGAAAAACACATGGCAATGAAAGAAAGATAGTCCTTCTTTTAAAATACAAAGGCAGGGTACACCCTGGACAGGTCGCCAGTCCATCACAGGACCAACACTTATACACAGACGGAAACAAAGACCATTCACGCTCTCATTCACACCTAGGGGCAATTTGTAGAACCACCAATTAACCTGATATTTTCAGACGATGGGAGGAAACCGGAGTACCCGGAGAGAACCCATGCAGACACAGGGATAACATGCAAACTCTGCACAGAAAGGCCCAGGCCCGGATTCGAACCCCGAACCTTTTCCCTATGGGGCAACAATGCTAACCATTGCACTGCCTGTCTAATGTATTCTTTTTTTTTAAATAAATTAAATCCTCACTAACAAGTTGATTTATTCGAACAGCAAAGCAAAATGCGTGTCAGAACAAAACAGCATTTCAATTACTACCTTTTCTTACTGTACAGAACTGAGCAGCACATTTGGGACTCTATATTAATTGATCAATGGTGCATGAAAATAAGTCATTGACGAATGGTGCACAACGTTCATTTCTTTTTTCCTATTTATTTATAAAAGCCGTAGTCGGTACAGTCTTCGAGGAGAGCTGCCTGTCGCAAGTTTGCTTCAAAACCTCCTCTCACTTCTTGCCTCAAGAGGACACTGATTTCTTGGCGCGAGATGTGCAGACTGGCCAGGAGCGACTATATGTCACCACAGATCCTAATAACGAGGGAGGACTGAGTTATTTAAATAACTTTGGAAGAGATGATGCATTTGGTAAACATGTTAACGGAAACTGACAGCAAATTGAATAGAGGGGGGATCCACCAGTCTGTTCCTGACATCTACAGAGCATCAGACCACCTACACACTCTCTACTCAGTACATCACACTGACAGCTCTTTGTTGACTGACGATCTTTTATATCAAAACACATGTTGGATCTTGTTCTTGCTTTGGTAGTTAACAGAGTTGCAAACAGAATCAGAACGTGTACGTACGTTTTTCATTTTAAAGATAAAAAAAAAAAAAATACACAAGAAGAATTCACAGCTTTCTATTATCTTTGTAAATATCTATCTGGCAAACAAACAAAGAAGAACACAATGATAGTCTCTGCTAAAAAAAACTAAACAAAAACACTCATAAAATGATATCGTGCACAAAGGAAGGATTATCAATTGGCCAAATTTGGATTTTAAATCTCATGCTAGACACTAATTCTCTCACTTTGAAGGTGTTTTGTTGACGGCAGATGACAAAATTGGAAATCCGTGTAATTCATGACCCCCAAATTTCACTGCTATGTGATTGTTAGTGAAACCTCTTCTGCTGCTGTTTTCCTCCCACCCAGGCAAGAACAAATCAAAGCCTTCACATTTGCAATCGTAGCAAATCTAATAAGAATTAACTGGTATCGGAGACAGCAGCACCAAATTTTGGACCACATGCTTTCATTTGTTTGGCTATTCTAAGATCTGACAAGAGCGTCTCTAAAGGCCTGTCACTAACCTGTTTCAGAACCTGTGCAGCCATGTGGTGACTGCAGTCAAAGATGATGCGGAACTCCCGACTTCTCTTCATTTCTTTGAGAAGAGGCCTCGTATCCTGGGTGTCGAGAGGTAGCTGGCGGATCTTTAGTCGGATGTTGTACCTGGAAGGGGCCATTATCAGCTCCTGTAATCTTATGAGACCTGTTGAGACATGAAACAGCACAAATGTCGGCGTGGCTTTCCTTAATATGTTTTTTTTTTTTTATTGTGTTTGTGAGAGTACAGTAACTGCATGTAAGTGGTATACTCGTCTGTTCACCTGTGCTATCGTCATAGACAACAGTGGCTGTTTTCCATTTGAGGAACTGCACCAGGTCCAGGATAGCATAGCTCAATGATGAGTAATCCGGGTACAAATTGGCATAAAAGCTGTCTCTGTTGTCCATAGGGTGATGTTTCCACCGCACCTGGATGTGCGGCACTTCCAGTGCATTGCAGATGGACTGCACAGCATTTGACGATGAGCTGTGTGAGGGCCCAAATATTGCAACCACACCTAAAGACAGCTGGTCACAAGCTGGAAGGAAGAGAGAAGAGCTTGATAAGTATGCAAATTAAACCTTTTCACATTTGAAATTATTTTCTAGACCTCTAGGATTTTAATTTTTAAGCTAAATATTGTGTTTTTTATTTGACCAACCAAATTCTTGCCATTATACAGTGTAATCAAAATCCTTGAATAAATACAGAAAAGTCACTCACCTTTTCTTGATGCCTCAAAGCTGTCATAGATATTAATCCTCTGTATGTCATATGTTAATGTAGTGTTTGGCAACAAAGTCCTGTTTCGGTTAATATTATTGACAGCAAATTTAAAGGCAAGCTCCTCGGCACTAACGAGTGAAACAGGTCCGTCTGTTTGTTCGAAAATCCCACCTGAAAAACAAAAGAGAAAGACGTGTAAGGGCGTGACAATTTGTCTCAAACATAATCACAAGTAAGAGGAGAAACACAGACACAATTTTCAGTTGGACTAAATTAAGAAAAATATTGAGAGGTATTTGCACTTAGGGCTAGCAGTGAAGGGAGCAGTGCACATTACACGAGGTATTAAATTTGCTTAGCAAACATGGAGCAAACCTCTCCATTTTCAGGGAATGCTGAAAAAAAAAAGCAATATCAGCTTTGAAGTCTATAGCTATAATGGATTTAAGGAGTCATGGATTTAAGGAGTGTGTATGAGTGCTTGGTCTTGTCTGTCTGCTCCATCAGTGCAGCAGAATATCTCAGAATATCTCAGGCTCCTGTCTCTCCATTAAGATATCCTTTTATTTTACCTGAATATCACAGTGGTGAAGCAGATAACGGGACTGCTGCACTCTTCTTTCACGTACATTTCAAAGGAAAGTATTTTTTTTATTTTTTTTTTCATTTTTACATGACCTGTACTTTTCGAAACTTGCAAAACATATCTATATGAACATCAAAGTAGAGTATTGCTTTAGATGACGGATGGTGTGTGTCAGACCATCAGTCTTTCATTACATCCTGCAGTGGAGAACTTTTTTTTTTCCCATCAGTTTCTTGAAATGGTGGACTCACAGAACAAGTACAATAGAACTTACACAATTCAAGACATCTTTAAATTATGTTGTTCGCTTTTAGGGGGACTCCACAGATTATTATTTTTTTATGTATATAGGACACTTTATTTGTCATGGAGAGTGCTTATAAAATTCTGAAAATATCTGTATAAAATAGGGAGATTTCTAAAAATAAATAACTGATGATATAATGATGTAATCTGGACAATCTTGGCCTGGCTAGGCAGTGCCTGGTGCAACATGTTAATCTATGCTAATTTTAGACTGACGCAGTTGTCATTTTCTCATCCAGCACCCACTTTTTTTTATAGAGCAAAAATTCTTGATGCAGTCAGGACCATTGAAGGTGGATTGCTATCTTGAGGCAGTGGAGAGAAACTGCTTAATTAACCAACAAAAACCTGGTCTTAAGTCAATGGCGCAGGATTTTCCAGTTTTTTTTATGGGCGCATAGATGACAATATGCATCTAAATAGGCAGGTGCACTTGTACTCGGTTTGTTACACACACAAAGATATTCACTAGCGCACAAACATGCAAAATATAAAAAAATATAAACCTAAGTAAAAAAAAGTTATGGAGTGTCAATACATGTGTGATGCACACCCTCTCATTCGTTGAGATACATGTATAATCTATATCAACACCCCTGTAAGCCAACGCTTGCTCCATTTAACACCAAAATAGTTTGAGTTCCAAAATGTATGTGCTATTGGTGAAGTAACAACCATTACATGTACTGTCAAATACAAGACAGCAAAGTCCTTCTGTGGCTCGGCTACAGCCTTGAAGAAGACAGTTTAGACAGCTTCTTAAAAGATGCCCGCAGGAACATCAGCTTATAGAGCGACTGACTCCTCCACCCCCACACTCATCATGTTATCCATTTCAGTAACAAAGCAAAGTGTGTCTGCCATCGTCTGTCAATTCAGGAAAACAAAAAAGTTCACTGCCATCAAAAGTTACACATGTCTGTACTTAAGTTTAACTTTTATAGCAATCATTGGAGCGATAGAGAAAACCTTTCAAAAGCTGTTTATGCATTGAGATCACACTGAAACACTACACTATAGGAGAAGTTATTTCTGCTTCCTGTTAATGCATGTTAAAGACTTTTTTTTTTACCAGTTGATAATTAATTGTAATCTAACTTCCAATTATACTTTTTGATTAGCATTTTAAAGTGGCTAATTATTTTGTCACTTGTGCTATCATTGTATTTTAACATAATTTCATATATATCTGCATTCAAACTGTGTGCTTTGTTGGTTTGTTATATTTATGGATCAAGAAGGACATTTCTAAATTGCCTGTTTTGTACTTGCAAATGTCAAAATCCAAAAGACATAGTTTACAATGACATAATAAAGAGAAAAGCATCATACAAACTAAAACTATTACAGTGTTTAGCAGTTTTTTATAAGTGATATAAATGTATAAAATGATTAGAGTGATTGCCAATTATTTATCGATTGATGGACTACACCATTAATCCTATTTATGGTTTTGGAAGTTAGTTTATTCTGTTTTAGAATATGAGCTTTTAGAACATTTTCCAGGGATATTGATGTTTCTTGCCCTCAGTGGGAGGATTGAAGTACTTCTTTATTGAAATAATTTTTAAAACCTTGGTGCACTTTCCCACCGAATACATTAGCCAAGCTCTTAATGGGTTAATGGATTTATATGCTAACCATTATCATATCGTGAAAGGCACACAGGAAATACTCCAAAAAGCTTTATTTTTATTCAGCCAATGTTACTTAAAAAGCATGACATGATTTATTTTTTTTAATATTATTTAATTTTCGTGTTTTTGGTGTGCGAGTAGTGTTTTGACTTTGCTCTGCCAAGCCTGGTATTATTTCACTAATCCTACAGAATACCTGGGTGCAGAGAGCTAAGCTTGGAAATAGCACCAGTGACCTGCTGATGCTCCGGAATAGACCACAGTGCTTGGATCACACAATCATATACCTCTGTTGCTGTGGGCAAAGTGGCAACTCTGGAAGCCAAGCTCATCTTACTATTTATGACTCAAAGCCTCTTTGGATTGTGAGGGGACGTGATGCATAAACCGGCCCAGTGGAATGCGTCACATTAAAATAAATGAATCCTTCCATTTTGTGGAGAAATCTCATTAGAGTACATTAAGTAATTGCTGGAGTATATAGTAATTTGACTGTTAAGAGGATAAAATGTGCATTGCTCAGAAGCACTCTAACAAATTTAATAAACAGGGGAAACCTGCTCCTTGGGAGGAAAATCCTGCAGATAATTTGCTTTCCCCTTTTCAGAAAATCTGCAATAAGCACAATAGCAGGGCTTAATGCACACGACCTCCCGTAGCTCCATCAAATAAGGGAAAGGCAGTTCTTTTTAGCATCCTACGGAATTTACTTTAATGATGCAGAGATTGAAATATTGTGGAGCATGTTTACAAGTTCACATTTGAACAACTACACCGAATGTTATCGCAGTGGACGTGTGCAAATTGAGATGCAGGAGTTTCAGACTTGTTCTTGTGAATCTCAGTCAAAAGGCTTCAAATTAGCATGTTTCCAATAGACAAGAATACAAAGGCCTTTAATTAGCCTCTAAGGTCCTACCACAATATATAAATCAGCCACTAATTGCAGCTGTTTCCATAATTTGTCCTTTGAGGACTCTGTGGATCAGCTGCATTCAAAAGCCACAGACTGATGTAATGTATGTGAGGAGAGGATGATTTGAACTTAAGCTGCATAATGTAAATTAAACTATATCACCCGAGTTTAGCGGCATGTTAACAGAGAAAGGAGGCTCGGTAATAATATAATAAAAAGAAAAAGTAAAGCTTGTCAGACGAACTTTGGTTACACAATTTAATAATTTGTCACTGTATCCAAGTTGATTCCTCTAATGTCTCACTAAAATTCTAAATCTATAGTACTGGAATAGACTCGTGTTTCTTATAAAGTTTATGTTTGATGTTGAAATTAAGGATGGTATCATAATTGGTGCCAACATCGATACATAAATATCCCCCCCCCCCACACACACACACACACACACACACACACATGAATATGTTTGTTCGGTGTTGATTGTGCTTAGCGTTGGAAGGCTTGCATGCTATCTTTACCTGGATTGTTTGCACCGCACCTCCTCTTTATTTATGTTACAGGACTATGGCATGTCATTTAAGTTCTTAAAACTGTATTAATAAAACCAATAAATTATACATTAAAACATTTGGCCTGAATGCAAATGAAAACCTTTCATAATTTGTGGTGCGAATGAAAATCAAGCTAAATGTTATTCTTCAGCAGAAGCTGTGGGTGTGGAGGGTTCTGCGGGGCCTAAAGGAATGACATGAGACATGCTGCGCAGAGCCAGAATCAGAGGTTTCACATTTCAGCTGTTCATGCCCTTGCAAAAATCAATGTTGTAGCATGAAAGCCTCACATGTTATGTACTCGCAAACAACACGGGAAAATGCACAAGCATAAACCCATCCTCTGCTGTCATGTAGTGGGAAACTGCCTGCAAGCCAGCTTAGTTAGTTTGGTTGGAATCATCCGGGTGCCACTGAAAATCCTTATTTTCATCATCGACTGCATTTACCGATTTACAAGTGAGATCCGAGTGAGAGAACGACAGTCTACCAAAACAAAGAAACATCACAATGGAACGATGCAAGGGCTTCTATTTGGTTTGACTTTTACTGCATTACGTTAAAGTTATTCATTGTTTGGAAGTGACATGGTTCTGATAAGTTAACATGTTTCTGCTACCTTACACTTGGATTGACTTTCATGAGGGATGTTTTGGGGTTTTTTTGCGATCTGAGCTGCATTGATTTTAATCCAATTTTGCTTCTTTTTTTTATTATAATTATATTTCTTTTGTTCAATAAATGTAGGCAGTGACATCTTCTCAAATTTGTTAAATATGAAGTCATTCCAAACCCAACTGGTCTGTTGTTTTTTTCAACTACGAATGTCATTTAGTTGTTTAGTAGTCATATTTATCAGTAATGCAGTGTAAACAAAAGTGCTTATGAGAACATGTTTGTCCCTGTCTGTAGAACAATTACTCAACAACCCAAACCAAAGTCTGTGAGATTATAATCCATTTCCTCAAGTAATCAGAAAGCTTAGATTTTCAACTGAAATATCCCCAGGATCTTATACTTTGAACAACAAATGTGCTCAAAATAAATGCAGTAACCACAATTTAGAGGCAGGGAAAGGTCATTTTGGGTATTTGTTTTTACTACTGAGATAAAAATCTTGATATCATTACCCTTGTGCAGCATGGAATTTGTGCAGAGGAGAAGAAAGATCAATGACCTTTCTATTATTTTCAGTCAGGCAAGAATCTGACCTCACATGTGGTTACAAACCATCTATTTTAGGGGGGAACTAAATCAGATTGTTTTTACTTGGGCGTGTTTGAGTTGAACTCCCAAATCAACAGTCTACATTAGTTTCTCCTGAAAATATAAACGAGTATATAAAGTAATTCGGTAATTCTACTATATTTGAATAGAATTTAAATTTATCATATAGACAAACTGTCACTCTGGATGTAATCAGGTCAGCATATACTATGGAAACATATAAATATTTACATATCTTGGTAGAAAAATGAGTACACGCTATACTTTTTTATTTATTTTTTTCATTGATGCCCTTTATTGTAGGATACATTGTGCCTGGTAAATCAAATTCCTTGCTGCCAGACAAACCAATGCAAGAAGCCCCAAACAATGAAACTGGCTCGTTATGCTCTTGGATACATATGTGCTCGCCCACTGCATTTCTGAGTGTTGCTCTTTTGTACTTTGTCTTCACTGGTGGTCTCACTGTGAATAGCTTCCTGTCTCCCTGGATGTGTAACAGCACTCAGTTTCACAATGATAGTAGCAAACAATGACCAGCGCGAAGCGCGCACACACACAAACCGCCATGATCATTCAGAAATGCAGCCAATTTTGGGAAGAATATGTTGTCATAATTATGGGTAACAACACAACACTAGGGACTAACTGTTATACAATACTGTGAGGCTGAGACCAGTGGTTCATTCAGCCAGTGTTGCATTATGTACCACACATAGGAAGAAAAAAAAAACTGCTACATTTAATCAATGATGAGTATCATGAGAGGAAATTAAGCGTTCTAGTTAATTAATGGTGTCTGGCAGCATGTTGGCTCATTAGTTAACAAAGTCACCTCACAGCAAGACGGTTCCAGGTTTGATCTTAGCTGTGGTTCTTCTCACTTCCCCCCCCCCCCTCACCCCCTGCTCTGGTTGCTCCTCGCAGTCCAATGCAGGTCAGGTGAATCTCAGTCTCTAAATTGCCTGTAGGTGTTAGCGTGAACATGTCTGTCTGTGTGTTAGCCCGGCAGCGGATCAGTGACCTGTTCACAGTGTTTCTGTGTTGTTTCTGCAAATGCAACAGTAGCGCTCACCAAAATAAGCAGTTGTGGAGTCGAGGTGAACGCCTGGCTTACCTTACAGAGGAGTACATGAGCTAAAGACGTACAGTCACAATAAATTATTGTTGAACATAAGAGATAAGAAAACAGGAAAACACAGGAAGTGGGCATGTCCAATTATGTCTCGGTACAATATACATCCAAAATAAACACATGCTTTTCCAGCCGCTCAGTCTACTATGATATACTTTATGTTAATGTGGTAAAGAACGATGCCAAAAAAACTTCTTCCATCTAGAGGATGTACTTTTATATTAAATCAAAGTGTAAACACTCAGATTATTAAGATCAATACTGTTTAATGTAAAACTGTAGTAAGTGTGACGGGGAGTGATGGTTATATGAAAAGCTAATATTAGCACACATATTAAGAGCGAAATTCTACAAGTCAGGACTGATTAATGAAGTGTAATCATGGAAGTGTGTGTGTGTGTGTGTGTGTGTGTGTGTGTGTGTGTGTGTGTGTGTGTGTGTGTGTGTGTGTGTGTGTGTGTGTGTGTGTGTGTGTGTGTGTGTGTGTGTGTGTGTGTGTGTGCGTGCGTGCGTGTTTGGCTTCCATTACAGCCGAGCACAAGTCAAACTGAAACTGCACCAAAAAGACATATTGACTCAGTATTTGTGTCCACTGACAGCGCAAATGCCTGCAGCTCGGTTTAATGGAAGCTCATTTGGATCCATAACTGTAGCCACAACAATCCTGGTCAATAATGACATTATACGACATTCTAACTGATTTCTTTTTACTGACTTTTTTTTTTTTTCCTTTAAGAATGACACACCTGTTATATCAATGTGTAAAAACATAGGAGGAGTACACTTGTTACACAAGAATTTGTTTCTCTGATATCGTGGTTATACCATTATAGTGGAACATTCATGATCTGGTCACAATATTGCTAACTTTTCTTCACAATATTAAACATTAGGATAAGTTATATAATCAGTAGTGTTTACTGGCAATGTAAAATCAATATACATTTATTTTTATTACAATATCTTAATAGTATTTTCTTCTTCCATTTCTTTTAAATTTTCATAAACTATATCATCTCATTTGATTTGAGTGTATTTAGATTTTTTTTTTTTTAAAGTGTAACTACTTGGAAAATACAGTTAATATAAAGCAGTGACTGATTATGTTACGTGATTTCAACAGTCTCAATTAAAACCCCACTGTACTAGGTTGCCTTTAACAGTAAAGCAGAATATGTATGTTAACCTTGACAAATGCCCCTCCAAATTAGCAACTTGAACCATGATGACAGTAAGGAGATGTCAGAAGTTTATTATTCATAGAGTTTACACAGAAATCAGCCAGCACCAAAAAGGCCATGGAAATGATGATCTATATTTTTAAAGGATAGTGCTTACTCCTTGACTATTCAGTATTTGAGAGTCCCCTGTAAAAATTTGAGTATAAAAACATGTAATAGTTGTCTCTGTTAAATTATATATATATTGATTATTCCTCACAACCTCAACATATAAAGGGAATGAACATTTGGTTTAGCTTTTAAACTTGGTTAGGAAAATTTGAAAAATATATGTAAATCTGTAAGGAGGGCTTTAGTTTCCTCCCACTGTGTAACTTAATGTGACTGATCAGCTCTGAGGGCATAAAAACATTCCAAATACAATTGTAGCCGCTTAAAAAAAGATTAAAAAAAAATCAACTGTTGCAAAATTGCATACAAGACAAGTGTCTGCAATATTTATGAGACATGATTATTTATTGGCTTAAAGACCATTGCACCATAATAGATAAAACAATGTTTATCTGTTTGAAATATCAAGCTATAAACATCAGGTATTAATATCACATTTCCCCATAGATTTATCACCCTGGGGAACAGAACCCTCTATTACCTTTATTCATAGAGCGACGGGCTCACACACAGACACTATGTTTCCTCGCAGCTTACTGTAGATAAAGCTTGCTTGCTCGACTCGTCTCTCACACACAGTCTCTCTGCTAAGCCGACTTGAATTAGAGCTTTTATTCGTCACTCAGACGGATTCATTCTGTCTTCATTGTTGTCTTAATGATGTATTTAACGTACTATTGTAACCATCAATAACTAATAGTTGTTTCCTCAAACGCCTCCTGACAATCCATTATGTAGAATGATTGTTTATATTTCTTACTTTGACAGGCTGTGCATGTTTTGTTATATTTCTAAAACTGGTTTATTCCAACCAGTGACGGCAGCGTTGTGTCCTCAGTCTCACTGTATTGCAGGATTCAAAGCAAAGAGATTCTTGGTGTAAAAAAAAGTCATTCATCAGTAATTAATAGCAGCAGGAAGGGCAGAAATGATGCTAATTTCAATTGTTGTCCTGCAAAAGTGTCCTCATGTTACTCTGGCTGTTTGAGCCTCTATCATACTGCAAACATGATAAAAGAAGCAGAAATGCACGTCAAGGAGAGAAATGTCTCTGGCATGAGACAACTTCTTAAATCCTAAATTTTTTTCTTCATAATTTCAGTGACGATGGTTTAAGTGTCACAGCATTTAGACAAACATGTAATAATGTCTACAGCTTCCACACATTGTGATATATTAACATATAGATTAAATTTGGGTTTCTAATGTTTGAGTCCATAATGAGGAGGGTCTTCTTTAATTATGTTATTTCTCCCCGTAACTCACTGTCCACATTGAATCTCCATCTAGCGCCATCACAGCTGAGAAGCGTTCTTATTTATTTGATACGATTAGTGGTACTCATGCAGCCCTATATTGTTGTGATATCTCCTCTGTCAGAGGACTGTCAGGTAACAACACATTTGTAAAATCTAATTTTATGCTCAAGTGGTTCTGCTTCTGCAATTTATCACAGCTATCGCTCACCTTCTCCTCTGCTCGCTCCTGCTGGCTTTCTCTTACTCCCTCTCCCTCTCCAGTCTTCACCCTCTCTTCCCAGCTTAGTGAGGTGTTTTGATCTCATTATCATTCCCAAACATTCACACCGGATAATCTGTCAGGGCGGGAGCCTGTGCTCTGCACCGTACAGGGCACCCTGGTCATGATTAGGGGTGTCGGGGCGTGCTTGCAATGAAAATACCTTTTTTTTTTTTTCTCTCTCTCTCCCTTCAAACCATACTAGAAGTAATGGGTATATCTTTGTCCCTGCATGCTATAAGAATGTGGCTGTATCAATTAGATCCTTTAGTAAAGAAAACTGCCTCATACTGTATGAGGACAATTGTGGGACAACCCAGCGAGGACGCAGAATTGATTAGCCAAACTGAGCCGCGGGGCTCAGATGCCCTTTTACAAACCACAAATCCCTTTCCAGAAATGCTGCACAATGCACAGTGAACCTCCATTAGACAATCCCGCTCCACAATGCATGATACAAACAGCCACCTCCCCCGTCTGTGGCCTATTGTTATCATGGAGGTAAAACCCTCCCCACGCCAAATCCTCACCTCGCCGCCAGTTCAATCAAAGTCTGTGCCAGAAAAATAGGGGAATGAGACAATGGGAACTAATGCCAGGTGGATGGGGGCTCTGAACGGTGCCAAGCTACCTGTGTCCATCACCATCCCTGCCCCATCCATCTCCCCACCTGCAGCCACCTTTCTTTGTCCACATATGGTAGCAGAAAATATGCAGACCTGGTGCTTTGGCTCTTTGTCACTGGGATTCAGAGGTGGCCAAAAGCACACAAAAAACCTCCACACTGTGCATCAACAACAGCTTTGGAAGGTGCCGTTACAATAAGATGCGTCTGTGGTTAGGGAGTGGACTTATATAAAGATAAATACAGCACACCGTTACCTGTTGTATTCTTGGCAACATCGGTCAATAAGCAATTTGAGCATGAAGCCCAAACAAGTTTACTCACCAGTTAGCAATGGCTGCCTCCTCCTTATAAATACAGTACACATACTGTGATGTGTCTGGTTTGTCTTGTCAGAGAGTAATACATCGCTGCTACTCCTATGTAATACAAAACTAATGGTTTCATCTTAGATATACTATTATGATCGGGCCTTATCTTTTACTTAAAGTAATCTCTTTCACCTCACTGCAATATGATATTGTGCCTCGGAGATGCTGCTTCACACACACCAGCTTTGGAGCCTCATACTTATCTTGCCGTTGGCTATATGTACCCTCTCTCGCTTTTTCGATATAACCTAAAAATGTCAGTAGCAGTCATGCAAGTGTGAATATTGCAAAACAAACACGTAAAAAAGTAAACTAAAATTGACCTTGTACTTGTTCACTTTTAAAGGGTAATCCAACACTAGGTGACACAGTGCAGAAACCTGCCGGGTCTTTGTGCTGAAACGTTCAACCACGGCGTACTTATAACTACACTGATTAATCACATAGGGTGTTTTCCATTAGCTATGAAAGGAAAAATGTCTGTCAAATAAGTCCCTTATGCATGACATACCATGTATTGTGTGGCAACAATGAGTAATTATTAAATAAATGTGACAGGCTAGTGATTATACAGCATTTAATGTGTTTAATTATAATATATTTTCAGGGACTAGCATAAGTGAGCTATTTTTACACCTAACTCAGGCTCAACAAACGACTTTTTTCAGTATAGTTACATTTTATGTAACCCACATACCTTCAAATATTTACAAAGTACAGAAAAGAAGATGTCAAATTTTGCCTTTGGAAGAGAGCGGAGTGCTGCTTGTTTAAGATTGAGCTAGAAAAACCAGCTGTTCACCAAAATACATTTACAGCAGCTATATTCCTTTACTCAGTCTGACTACTTTAAAGAAGGGACCTACAGTACGCAAGTGAGCTCTGTCCGCCAGGAAAGCAAAACAGAGTGATTCCACTGAGCATTTCAACAACTACTGCAGCAGAGTAGGACTGTGTTCATATAGACAACAGCACTGTGTGGGGAAAAAGCAGCAGGCTCTTCATTCATCTCAATGACACCATACGTTCGCACAGGAGGGATGCCATTGTGTGTTTTTTATTTGTAGAACCTGGATACATTTTTCCGACAGTGCAATGCAACAATGCACCAGTGAAATACCGGCAAGCACTCTTTCCCAGTACAATAGATTAAGTTAAGTTCCTGGCAATTATAGGAACAGAGAATAAAATAATTATAATTTAATAATTGCTAAATTTGTGGAATTGTAAAGCCCTTCCTGATAAATCATGACATATTGAGACCTTTTCAACCTCCATTACTCAAGTTCCCTTTTCAAGACTGTAGTCCACCAACGAAGTCCTTCAGATTCTTTTAAATCCAGAAATGTTTCCAATCTGTACGCCCTTTAACATGTCACACTCCTCCCCGCACAAAGACTTTCACTTTTTATTCCTGCACTACTTTCATCATGTTATATTTTATGTTAGAATCAATATAATGTGACGAGTGTCAGTGAAACAGCAGCACCGAAGGCTGAGTGTAATAGCCTTCCAACTCGAGGCTTCACTGTAGAGTTTTATGGTCATATTCTTTGTGCCTGGTCACTTGGGGGCTCCAAGGCTTCATTTTCATTAGTAGCCCTTTGGAGAGACCTTTTAATTTTACTGTCACACACCTGTTGCAGACCAATTGACTCATCCTGAGGGTTAAGGCACCGCAGCAGTTGGATGTATACTTTCCAAAGTGGAAGGTTAGATAACTACTCCGGGTCACACAAAAAAAAAATCACGCGATGTAATTGACATTGATTTTACAACAAAAGGTGCAATTAATATCAAGGCTCCATCCCTGCAAGCTGTTTCAAAAGTCCATACTAAAATGGAAAGGCATTGTTTAATTTGGGCCACCTTATTACCTTGCAGTTTTGACAACCACTTAGTTGCTTTAATGTTTAACATAATTAGAACAAGAGTTTGAGTTCAGCTACATATAAAACTCTTTGACAGTGCTATTATCGTCAGCCACCCACATAAATTCGTGTCTTTTGCCAGGGGCATAATGAAAACAGGACGTACGTATCTTTTTTTATGATCTCTTGCCTTACTTTTGTAAAAGACAATAAACATTCCTGACAGGCTTTATTGTATTTTCAACTGCAATACAGAAAAACTCCACACAGCTTGGTTGCAATCCAAATAACAGCAAAATGGCAATATTTGTAAAGGATCCAAATAAAATAAAAAATTTAAGACAAAGCTCAAGATTTATGTATTAGAAATTAACAAGGGCCTTGAGCTGAGAGGGTGACAAGGGTCTGAAGACAAGAGTCACCCTGTTTTTCAAAGTCATTGCAGGTGCGGCTAAATATAAATCTGCCCCACTTATTACTGGATGGACCACACATGCAAAGTTAATGTAGACAAATGAGGGGGAGGTGCAGGTCAGATCATTTGGGACACCTCTGGCTAGTTTCTGGGACAGGAGGCACTCAAATGGAAATTAACTTCACTGCGTCTGCGAGAGCGTTCACGTCCACTGGAACAAGACCAATCTGTGCACATCTGAATTAAAGCCCGAGGCGCTCATTTTTATTCGCGTTCTCCAACTTTTCTGGTGGCATAAGGAGGGACATTATTCCCCTCAGGGCGGGTATAGAGGGCCATGTACTCATGAGGATTAGCAAGAGAGCAAGGAGCAATGAACGTGAAGGACCAGTCAACCAAGGCACATTAACTGATACTTTCTGAGCGAAATTTGATATTTACAGAATCTAAATTTAAATTGATACAGGTTGGCTTTTTATATTTAACTCATGCCGTGAAATCCATAATTTAAAAAAAATCCCAAGACTACAAAACTCCCCAAAAAACTAGCTTTAATGATCAGCTTCAAAGCACATTCCCCTCATGACTGTATGTAAATCAACATGTTTGACTGCACTGATCTGATTGACAGCCGACATGAAACCTCTCTTGTAAACACACTCCATGGCCAGTCATGTAGTTTCATGAAACAGATTGCAGTTAGGTCTATATTTTAATCAGCGATATACAAAGAGTATTCTTTTTTTTTTTTTTTAAATTGTTTTATGATTTCTATTTCAAAACCCATTTGTCAAATAAACATATCAATCAACAACCTTCAGACGTCACTGTTTTGGGGCTGATAAGACAAAACGAAATGATACGACTAAAGATATGTGAGAAAACTGTTGCGTACATGTTATGTCCCGAATAAAAGTAATTTATTCTCATTGTGGAGAACAAAATACACAAAGCCTATATTTTAGTTCTTTTTCAAACATGGCTTGACTATTGTAGGTTTATAATAAAAGCTGCCTGTTTTATCACAGAGCACAAGCATTATTCCAAAGCACTTTGCACCGTCTTTTCAAAGCCGATTAGAGCACGGAGAAGGAGGCCAGCTCATCCTTGCAAAGGCAGGATATTTACATTTCAGTGCCATGTGCAGTGAATTTTAATTTGGCCGCTACAATTTAACACGCCGGCTTCCTAGCAGTTTCACACATGAGTGCTTAATGGCTTCGTTAACATCCTGAGGGACTTTCCTCATTACCTGATCTGGTCAGCTCTGACAGGTGCAACGAGTCTCATCACTGATCTTTGTTCATAGTGCCAAGTTCCCTCGCACCACCGATCGCAGTGAAATCGAAATCAAAGCAAACACTTGTGAGTCAAAAAGCCAAAGCACAGAAAGAAACGTCAGTCAGTGGCATAAGGGAATAATTCTAATGAGATCAGTGCCCTTGACAAAAATATACGGCCTAAAGTTAAATGTCTAAATTATTCCTGCATTGCTTTTCCGACTATCTTTGGACACAGACCAAGAACACCATTAAGCCATTTTAAACAAACCCATTACACAGGCACTGATAAAGTCCTGAGGCAATCCTGAGGAAAATACATTATTTTCTTTATTAGTGTTTCTGTATTAAATACACCAAAAATACCAGACTGTCAACTGTATTTGTCCTTGCTGTACTGAAAACTGTGATTTAATGTCTTCTACCAAACAAGGTCTCTACAGCACATAATTCAGTTTATTTCAATACAGCTGCACTTCAAGTCACTGGTGTTTTAGTCTGAAGGTCACTGAAGTTATCTAAAATTAAACACAGTTTATCGTCTCACAACAATACCGCCATTGAAAACCCTTGTTCCCAAGCAGCTCAAACAACCTTGTGTCATATATTTAAACAATCCCCAAATTAGCAAAGTTCAAGGTCATGATATCTTATCAAACTTTTTTTTTTTTTAATGGATTTTCCCCAATTTTTTAATCTAAGAAAGAGGTGAAGGTGACTTGAAAAAGAGTTAAAAAGGCACACTAACAACAGCACTGTCTTCTTGGCAGTATCTTCAGAGACCCGCAACAGCTTGTTTTCTCACATCACTTCCTCCCCACTCGCCCACCGAGTCATGGTCACACACACTGCACAGCATAAATTGTCTTCACTGCTTTCTTTGATCCCTGACATGGACATGGCATCCTACTAAAGCAGCTCCGAGTGTAGTAGTGACAATCATCTGACACCTTGTTGTTAAAAGAACACATAACATGCGTGCACCTTGTGAATCGCCTACACAACGAGCTGTGTTTGTACATCATGTCTGATCATTCACCTGAAAAACACAGAGGAAAAGCTGACCCGCCTGAAGTGAAGTGATGATTTACACTCAGACTTCACACAAGTTTTAAACTATATGCTGTAACACAGACAGTAAGACGAATATATTAACTGTGACAACACCATAAACTATAAACTAAACTAAGATATTATCATTGCTCATTTAATTTTTGTTCAATTTTAAATTACTTCCACTTTAGTTAAGCAAGATCAAGTTTGGCCATTTTCAATGGGAATCATTGAATGAATAACATTATTAGAAATGAATCACCATGTGATATTTAATTTGCAATTATTAAGTTCCAGACTTTGTAAAAGTGTGCAGTTTCAGCATTGGTGAAAATAATGTTTCAAATAAGAGTCACAGGTTCCGAGGTTTTTAGTCCATTCATTTGTTTTGAAATACTTAAAACGATCCAAAATGTCATGTTCTTTTCCTGATTCAGTATTTGTTTGGTTAAAAATGAATAATACAAATTTGTGTGAACGTGTACATCTTGCACAAGTGAAGGTCTTCGGTGCTTCACAATAGTTGTAGTTACCTCAGTCGCTGCAGTTTTAAAATAGACTCCTCCTTTTTGGCTAGGTAGCCATTATGGTGACTGTTGGGCGTGGAAAGTGTTCTGCATTCCTCTCAGCTGACAATGATGGTCTGACTATATGATTATTTTGCCGAGTTCATTGATTGGATCTCATGGGTTTCTGTTAGATCTGAATTCCGTGGTATTGCTTCCCTAAAATAATGGTTAGTGTAAACTGCAAGTGTGTGGTCCCGATTCTTTAATGAATCATCTTGTGTTTGTGTTCTTATGACTGAGACATAAACAATTTGTTACATCTTTTGTCACGTCTGTGGTCTCCTTCATTTCTAATATCGGTTAAGATTAGAAAATGAGAAAAAAGTACATTATTTGTTAAATGTACATAGTTACCCAATTAGTAAGAATTGTTGATTGGTTAATCTTGTAAAGAGAAGCTACCATGTACATTAGGTTTTATAGTCAGCCCTCTATGAGTGACATTTCGTTGTTCAGGCGCAATGTCACTACCTGGTCAGGCAGTTATATAATCAGCAGCTCTACTCCTTTTTGTCTATGAATTTTCTTGCAACTCTTACAAGGCCATACAGAGTATCATAAAAACTTCATCCCACCTATTGCAGGGTAATATATGCTACCTGAGCTGATGGCATTTTCTTCCACTGAATGAAAAAAGGCAAGAAAGCTCAAATGAAGTGAAAAAAGACTGAGGCAAATCCATACCTCATACAAATCTCACCTTCTTGTGCAGTCAAGTCTCTATGCTTTTATCTGGCAGGCCTAATACTATTGATGGGCTGTTGAAAAAGAACAGAAAATCCCCTCGCTACAACAGCATTTTGGCTGCTTAGCATTTGTGGGAATACACAGTAGGAGCATTATGGCAGCAGATTATTTATTTTGAAAGAGAGGCAATTCGATACCTTGGGTCCACAGAGAAAAGGTGAAATGTGTTTCTCGTGCAAAACAAGCAGGCAAGTGGAGACTTGAAAAATCAGTAGAGGGAGAAGAGTGACCAAGGTGCTGAATTGAATAATTACAGAAAATGACAAAGCCACCAAACTCTTAAAACCTTAGAGCTGACAAGTTCATTACCCACCGAAACCACCAGGCAAACAGCTTTTCTTATGAGGCTTTTACTAATAAAACCTTTCAAAAATAACTGCGCACGCTGCAATTTCTGTTTAGCCAACACAATGCTGGTGGTTTGGTGTCAAATCAAGGTCATGTTTTTAATCCCATATTTCCCCTTCTCACACTTAAGCTTTACTACAGCGGCTGTTAAATATTAAACCTTTATTGCATTATCTAATTGAGATGGCTGCAGCTTGTCCAGGTCATACAAAATGCATGTTAATGAATATGAATGAAAGCTAAACCGAGATATGTTTAATGATTAGACAGATTAGATGGAATAAAAGGTATCAATGCTTTAAAGTGAATGTACAATACACACATGTGCTAGAGAAAACACAAATAACGGATGCAACAGGAAATTCCAGAGTTGTCCCTTCATCAAAGTCATGCCCTGTCCCCTAAAAATATACATATATACACAAATAAAAAAAATTAAAAATTCTAAAAACCGTAATGCCCGCATTAAGTTTTTATTGGCATATTGAATAAGCATTATTATTTAGCATACCTGCTGTGTTGCAAAATGATTTTACTGAACATATCAGTAAAATTGCCAATAACATATTACGATTTTATTTTATTTTTATAAACAAAATACCCATTCTTGCCATACAGTGTCTGTTGCTACAAGTTAATGGTTAAATGTTTTTGTGGCTTAGGCTACGAACTCAAGGGACTTGGTGTGAAGGCTATGAAAGATTACGGTCTTGATTAAACCTGCAGTGTGGAACTTTTGTCTTTCCTTTCTGCCAGTGAAAGTAACTGCAAAAACACTGTTGACATGTGCTTTTATCATAGACTCCTCTAGCCTATTCCACTGCTATTGTTATGGTGGCTTCATTGTCTTAAACATTACAACTTGTGAAAAATGACCTGTTTTACTATAAGAATTTGATCCATTTGGTATGGTAACAAGTAGAGAGTGTTGAAGAGCTGCTCGATTTAATTATTTTATTCCAATTCAAGGTAGCGTATGGCCATAGAGCATGCTCAGTATGCATTCAGCCAGAGCTGGAATGTCTTACCAGACCCAAGATCTAAACCTATGTGTGAAATACATATTTACATGGCAATGTCAGGCCTAATCAGCAGTGTGTGAACTAGTCTGACAAGGACTTGAATGTAACGTGTTTATTTCTATGTCAAAGCGGTATTTATACTATGAGTATAATTACTGAAAAAAATTGCATTGACCTGAAATTGAGTGTTTTCCACTAAAATACATTGCAATTATCTTTAAGTGAAAAACAAACAAGTTAAATGCATTTCCTTCCTCAAACAAATGTATGTTTTACATTCACTATGATTTGATTTACTGTGTAACTGAACTATTCGCAGGATGTCAGTCATGCCGCAAGCAAGGACCCTCGAAAACATTTGGCAAAAAATGTTAGTAAATGTAATTTCTAGGGGACAGGGGTTGTACTGTGGGAGGTTGGTGAATGCTGTTGGGTATATTGCTGACACCCTTGAAACTTAGTGAGACCCTGCCATGTGGCCTCTAACACAGAGTGAGAAAAGTGCAATTGTTTTCTTCTGCCAATCTAACACAGTATAATAAAGGCCATATGCCAGGAGGCAACTACTAAACCCACCTGGCCAATCTCCAGGGTGCTTGTGAGATCAAGAGCCCAAAGCAAGCATACCACCTGACCTAAAGGAAGCCATCGGTGTGGCAAGAGAAGAGACTAGCACACAACCGTGACACACTTGCTTCCTTAAAGACTTTCACACGCCACTAGTGAAGCAACAGTCACTCCAACGACAGCGCTTGAAACGTGAAAACAGAGATACTCTAAAGCTGGTGAGTGGTTGAAGTCAAGGACCTATTTTGTCATTCAAAGCAGAGTCAGCCTGAAGCACCAAGATGTTTGAAGCAATTTAAATATGACCCGCTCTACCTTGTCTATAATATTCTGTTAAGAGTTTTCTGAGGGCGAATGACAGACTCCAGGATATTAAGTTGTACAGCTGCGTAACTGTTGTGCATCACTAAATCCCGAGCCCAAACATCAAGGGAGCCTCACTCCACTTTTAAAGGACACTACATAAACTCATTTTGGGTGTCTGGAGGAATCAGGAAGGAATGCTTCATGAGTCATAACATGTGATGCGTAATGTTTCAGGCACTGTCATAATCCGTTAACAGACTTAATTAAAAAGCCGAATAGCTGTGCAATCATAATTCAGTGTACTGCTGAACCAACATCCTCTTTTTGTTTATATAACCTAGATCCAAATGAAGACAGTCAGTGGAAATCAAGTCATCAAATGGTAATGCCATTGTGAATGTGTAGTGCACCACCAATGACTCATGAAAGATGTTACTCCGATCACAGGTTACATCCACACCATCAATCCTCAAGATTAATTTGGCTTGGGAGAAGAGTTCTTCAATAATTCATTGTGTAATATTTGCCTGCAAATTAATCCTTATTCAATGTGACAAGGAGAATTAAATGATTGCTTACCAGGTAATTTGGACATAATTATTCGTATTTCAAGCTATGGTCTGCTGTGCAAAATCTACAGGGTTGTTGTTTCTGCCAGGTGCTGTTGTCAAGACAAAGAACCAGTCTGTATGCATTTCCCAAAAGATGAAAATAGCTAAGTTTAGACTGCTGCATATAAAAATGATGCATGTGCTCTAGATGTTGCTCATCTGGAGAGATTTATGATATGTGAGATATGACACACTGGTTATTAAATTATCATGTTAATGCCATATGTTCTGATAAAAAAAAATCTAGTCTAAGCTTGTTGTTCCAGGACTTTATTTGACTTTAATCTTCTGCATTCGTCAAGGACACTTTTACTTTCTTTTCCTTCAAACCTTAAGAGGTACAAAGCAATTAAGCTTGCTCAGCATCCACTCCTATCTCCTCCTGGTGACCCACATCTAGCCTTAATATCCGCTGTGAACTTACAGTATGAAATTTGACACTAACAGCAGGTTTTATTTGCCTTTGAGAGCATTCATGCAAAAACAAATTTAAGACAGGAAAATGCTCGGGTCAGCATTTACTTCACGCTTATTAAGGAGTAAAGAGAGCAGATATTCATTACATGTTCGCTATAGTACAAATCGAAGAGGAATCTACGTTAAAGGACAACCTTACTGGAAATGTTTTGTTTTTTTGTAATAAACACATTCTCAAGATTAACAATAAAGTGCTAATTTACACTGAAGTAGCTTGTGTACTGTTTTATGGTCTTGCTAATGTTTTATGGTCCTAATTTTCTATTATTTTACTCTTCTGAAGCACTTTGTGAACTTGCTCTGTGAATGTTGCCACACTAAATAAACCTTACTCTCTTACCCACTTGGGAATCCAACTAAAACTGAAGGTCAACTCGATTAAGACTGCTTGGGCAGGAAGTATTTCATGTGAGGCTGTTAATTCAAAAGTGAACTCTAATTATATGAGTCTAAAAAATGGAAACACTTCAATAAAGTGACCTCAAAGGCAGTTATTCATTCACTGCTTTTTCCGAAACGGTTGTAAGCCGAAGAGAGTTACCGCACCAGGTCGCTACAATTGCTGCTGAACAACAAACCCTTTCTCTGACATTTTAAAAGCACAAGTTGAAATCCACAAAGCACATCACTGGAACGAACAGAATAGATGGATTTATTGCCTTAAATGAAATGAACAAAGAAAGAACTAACCACAGTCCACACATCTGAATGTCACAGTTTTACAAACAGCCAAACTGATATTTTTTTTTTTGGGGGGGGGAGGCAGGGGGGAGAATATCAGACACACTGGGAGTGATGCAGACCCCTCTACACAGGTACAAGTATATCCTTTTTAGTCATACCTGCTGTCCACCTGTCAAAAGCCTTCACTGTACTGCTGGCTTCCCCCCCATCCCCCACTACTCCAGCCTATTCACAATTGCAGGCCCCCTACTGCGCTTTGTCAGATACCAGCGTCAGACATGGTGCACCACTGCGCTGCAAGTCTCGGGAGCTAACTGTCACTTATTTTTCTGTGTGCTTTTCATGAGGAGGGGGAGCAAAAAGCACGGAAACACACTCGGAGAGGAAAGACTTGGCCAAAACTGTCAGCCAATGGTAGAAATCATTAAGGCATACACATGTTGGGACCCATGTGAAATTAGTATTGTCAGAGATGCTGTTGTAGAATGCTAAAGTGGAATTTGAAGGCAAACAAAAGGGCTCTGTGTGTGTGTGTGTGTGTGTGTGTGTGTGTGTGTGTGTGTGTGTGTGTGTGTGTGTGTGTGTGTGTGTGTGTGTGTGTGTGTGTGTGTGTGTGTGTGTGTGTGTGTGTGTAACATTATCATTTATATCTTATATACACTGTATATAATTTTTTTGTAAAAGTGAAGAAGCCACTGCATTTTTACAGGGAGCGGCCATTTTTACAAAAGTCTAAGCATTCAATAGGTTTGATAACAAGATTAAATTTACTAATAATGAAGCTACACTAATAGCTATTCATCATTTAAATTAACAATGTATCAAATGACTATGTAATGTGAAAGGTGTCGCTTGTGATGAGGATCTCTGTCAAATTATCACAGACTTTGCAGTTCCAATGAGCTTTGCAAAGCATTTTAGGATCTTTTGGATCATTGTTTGGTTTTAAAACCCAACATTTTTCTGTTTTGCTTCCCTTTCACTTGAGCTGTTTTTAAGCAATGAGTAAGTTTACAAAATAAAACTACTCAGTAACGAGCTGATAAGCAAAGTGGAGTACAGTATACATTCAGTTTTTTCATTCAGTAGCCAGCACTGGATCTCAAAAAGACTGGTCCATGTCTGCTGGATGTTTAAAAAAGCAATGTGTTCTAATTTATCAACGTTGAATTTGTAACTTCTTGTGCTGTTCCTAAATGTCCAAAAAAAATATCTAACAACTGTAGTTTAATATTTTATCAATAAATGGCAACATAAACAGGCTCTTAAGATGCTGCACTGACATGTTGAAACCGCTTGTAAATTCTAGCCCAGTGAATCAAGACTCATCTGTGGGGAATTGTAAGGTGCCCTTTGGGGAAACCTCATTTCATTGTGACCATACCAACATAATATTGTCTTATTGTTTTATGAATCTGTTCTGTCCAAATTAATAATTCAGAGCAAATATTATTTATAACCTAAACGATTGTTGTTGTTTTTTTTTGACTGTGTCACCTAAACCTCCATTATTCATTATACAACAACAAAGAATACAAAGAATAGTCCAAATATACCATTTTGACTGTAAGATGACCCTCCCTTTTCCAACATCCGCTTTTGAGAAAAATACTTTTTTTGGAAAAGGAAACATTTGCCATGAGTCCTGTTGAGAAAAAAAAAATCCCTGAGATAACATAATTACAAGGCAAAGAGCATCCTCGTAAAATGCTAATTCCATAGTTTTGCAGATTGTCCATCGGGCACATTCTCCTTGTCAGGCTCTTGGCAGTTGCCAATGCATTTTTCAGACTGTCTTTATGGGCTCGTCATCTGTGACAGTGATAATTCTTGGCTGTTTGACTGATTTTTCTCCCTGGTTGGTTTCTGAAGAAATGTCGAGAAACCCTCATTTTCAGTTGTCACAGTGATTTCTTCCGTGGCAGTATAAAACGTTACCCAAACCTCGAGAAACTCTTGTCGGTTGTAGTGGGATTTAAATACACTTGACTCGGTCTAAAAACACTAGCCTAACATGATTTAAGCTGGGCCTCCATATAGTGATAGTTTAACACAAGCTGTTGCCTATACAGACATATAGATAAATGAAAACAGGACTGTGGATGAGACAAACAACTTATAATGCAACCACATTCAAAAGACATAAATACAGTAACACGGTCTTCATTAAAAAATAATATACAATATCAAAAACACATCTAATGTTTGAATGTTTGAATCTAATTTCCAGGAAAAAAAAACATAATCTTATATTTGTACTGTATATGCTATAATACTGCATAAATGTTCCGCCCTGTTCTCCATCCCTCCTGTGCTTTCTCTCCTCATGCCCAACACTTGAAGTGATGCTTTTGTTGTACATGATATTGGGCAGCCCAGCTGAGTTAATCTGTTTTCTGCATCAGTGACCTGCAACAAGTCCACTCTCTTTTTCATTAAGTGACTGAGGGATCCTGTAGTCTGAGCAGAGCAAAGAGCATGGCTGCTGTCAAAACACCCTGCCCAACCATCACACACATTAGGTGGGCCCCATTTTAAGAAATAACAGGGCTTGCTTACATTTGTGCCCATAAACAGCTACACATAGAATCACACGCATCACATTCTTCTCTGAATGTTTACAAGTTAGCAGTTTTTCACTGCAGAGGAGTCCAGTTTGAAATCTTTCCAAAACGAAGTGCTCTGTATAAAAAAATATATATTAATTTGAGGCACACGTATCCAGAAATCTGTTTGGATTATTGTTCTTCCTCAGTTAGAAAACTATTGTTTACAGCTTCTCTGCAATCATAAGCTGGAGGAAGGAACAGGAGGGATCAGCCTCCACGACCACGAGGTGCCACCATCTCCTCTCTCCATCTGTCTGCCCACTCTTCCGGGGGCTAATTATCCTAATCCCTTGAATCCAGAATGTAGGCTGGTGGCATGCGCCTCAGTCCCAGGACACTCGCGTTTTGCCTCTCAGTTAAAATGTTGAAATTAATTACCGCCTGCCCTGCTGCCAGTGGGAGGAGGAAGAGGAGAGGCAACTGCAGAAAGGCCTCTCCCTCGCAGGTGTGGGAGGGTGCTAGGGACTTCTCTCGAGAGCTTCGTGTAGGGGCCACGACTGTGGTTTCGTTTGCTGAATGCTTTATGGTACCACTGGAGCCCTGTTAGTCATTTGAAGTCTCTGTAGGAGCCATAATGTTGACTCCACCAAGTTGTCTCAGCCAATGTTTGCTTCACCTACATAGAAAACAGCAGCTTTTCTTTTGGCTGTTGTTAAATGTGAGCTAAAATTCCAATTATTTTAAGGCATCTGAGAAAACCATATAACTAAAGTGTCTCTTTTGAGTTTTGTACTCTTTTGGTCAAACTGGTAATTAGGTCAATAAAATGTCTGTGGAGGTTAGCACTAAAAATACTGACACACTGGCAGTTAAGCGCTTAGGGGCTGACCTTTGAGCACAGCTCATGTCATTTTGTGACTCCATAGGTTAATTACTCTGTTGAGTTATTCCTAATCAGTGGGTAATGAGGTTATTGCACTAACCATTTGGTTTAGGATGGCTTTGGCTTTGGAGTTTTGGCAGTATGGTCATTAGAGGGCAAATGTTACGGCTAGTTTCAGATCCCTGACAGAGGGATTTTTTTTTGTATTTGTTGCCTCATCAATCAGTGCATTTACCTCAGTTTATGTACCTAACTTTATCATAGCAGGAAATAGTGTGATATGCTTCATCTATTTCAGTGGAATAATGATGAATGGGAAACAAACCCAGCAGAATAGGAGTCTTATTTTTTTAGCATTAAGATAAAAGGCAGGTGAGGATGACTTCATTGTGCACAACATTTCTGCTGCTGGATCATGGACGTCCATTTTCAAATAATTCAATATGAAAGAAACATAATAACTCGCATACGGCATATGTTATACTCATTTCCTTAACAAAGAAATGAGTGAAAAAAAACAAACCTGCATGATATGTGAAAGCTTAAAGCCTATTCCAAAACACCAACATGGCCAAATGACACAGCCATACTCAGTCACGCTTCTAGTTTGCCAAGTGAAATGGGGTGAAAAATACCCCTATTAAAATCATATTCCTTGTTGAGAAATTATAGTTTTGGCATCCACAAAATCACACTTTCTGTTTTTTTCACAGGGGCTGGCACTCATTAACACGAGTGGTTTTGTTAACACACTGTTTAAAAAGCAGGCCAGTATCTAGACGAAGGTTCTTACTAATGTACAAATTATAAGACGCATCACAAAGAATTACACCTGTGGATATATCAGATGAAAAAGTAATAGAGAATGAGAATGAGATAGCTCTCTGTACGAGGGTCTAACCAGTAATACAACCAGGTGGATATATACTAGCCTATTTTAGCTTTGTAAATATTTTGGTATCTGAATGGATAACAGCCAATAAGCAACGAGAAATAAGTAAATAAGCATTCCAGAAATCCACCATAACTATCCATAACACCATTTTAAAGTTTGTCAACAACAGAACACTGAAAAGTGTATTCTTTATTTTTTTTTTGTTTTTTTATTATTATTATCATTTATATTAAGCTGTAAAATGTCCTGATGATTTTCAAAAGTCTGTTTCAATCTCAGAAATAGAGTATTGGTGGGGCTTTGTCAACAAGTCCTCATACCAAAACAAGACAATAGTTTGATCTATTGAATCCCAAAATTAGTGTTTAAAGCTCCTTCTATAGGACTAATACGTCCTCACACCTGAATGACAGAATAAGTAATTTTGCTATTGGATAGTTCCATTAGAGATCAGACCTTGATCGTCATGGTAACAATAATAAACACGTGATTAATGTTGTGACACGGCTTGGTTAGGTTTAGGCACTAAAATTACCGGTGTAGGTTTATGAAAAGATCATGGTTTGGATACAATGGCTGTGTTTGTTTCGCAAGTTACGTTACGCACATGACACAAGGTAAATACTTCACGCAACTTAAAATATGTCGATGTTAATTTTTGGTTTCACATGGGACACAAGCAGCAGTCACTTAGGAGCAAGTCTAGTGTATGATCATCCAACCTACACGGACTTAGTCACTCTTTAACCCCTGGATTTCTTCATTGCTCTAGTCATAATTACTACGCCCACTAAAGGTCACATAAACGTAAAAAGAGGTCATTGTAAAACAATGTTTTCACTTTTGGGTTTAATTTAGTTTCGTTATACGCCTCAAATCAAATCTAAACTCTCATTTGGACCATTGAAAGGCATTAATCCGGCATTACAGATACCAAATAAAACTCTTACTTGCCATTCATCCGCAAACTATTTGCCATTCGTGCATTATTAGTCAAAGATAATCTGTTAATAACACCTTCACTGACATTGCCATCTTGCCAAAGAGCAACAAGCATAGCTTGAGGAATTGACCAGGGTGGCCTGAAAGCACCGTCACATTTTTAATTAGTCTTTGTTTGGATATATCACTTTATTTGTGGAGGGTAAGCTTAGCCATCAGGTCCTCAGAAGATCACACAATTGCATCTATAAACGTATTGTTTTTATCGTTTACTATACAAAATCATGTGCGCATCCTTTTCCATAACAATTAAGATCAAGATATTTATTGCTGGAAATTCTTAAAAGAATCTCATCAATGACTTTTGAGGCAGTATAACCATATGAGAAAGTGGAGAGCAGAGTGAAGCCATGTTCAGGATAGTTACAGCTTTCAATGCCATTAAGGATAAATAAATAATTTCGCTCCACAAAGACATCAGGGAGGGATAATACAGTTTGTATGAGTGCAGCTCATGATTGACTCAAACCACAGCTGCACAGATGGTTCCATTGTCGTCGAGGACCCTCTTCCAGCCTCTACCATGTTTTTCTGTGGCCTTGTGTGTGAGATTGTCAGGAAGTACATTTTATTTGACGCAATACGTGCCTGACCTGATGCCAGTGTAGGTAATGGGGGTCATCAGTGAGCAGGCTGCTACGGAGATAATAAAATACCCAGAGGTGTTGTATAGTCTGTGGTGTCAGTGGTATCATGCTCTTTCCTGCCCAGACAATATTTTCTTCCTAAAGCCTAAAGACAAAGCAAGCTCAATCCCCGCTGTTCTTTCACTTGTTATTTACTGATGTGCGTTAGACCTGACCATTTCAACAAAGGCAGGACGCACAGCACAAAGCTACATTGTTCAGTGAAATATTTCTAGCTGTTATAATGAGTAATGTATCACTTAAATGCATCGCAAATTAAAATTGCAGTGCTTTCTTCCCTCTTAAAGTGCACGTCATATTGTCTTACAGGCCTTGTAATACAGACTTTATAATATTCTTGTGGGTTTTTTTTGGTTGGTAGTATTCCATGAATATTGTATATGACCATAAAGATGAAAGATTATTTGACCTTTTATCTTTAATCAGCAGATGGTGAAGGGAAGTGGCTGAGCTCTGAGTCTCCAATTCACTATTAAAGCACAGGGATAAGCAACCATATGACAGAATGGCCCAGAGTGTGCAGATTTTCATTCCAACCAAACACTGTACAGGGCGATTTCACTGATTAGCATGCCTTCTAGCTGACAGAAGGAACTAATTAGTGTAATCACCTGCTGTACCACGGCACATGGTCTCCCATTGCTGCTTTTAAAGCGAAGGAACTTTGTTTCCCCTTAAAACAATGCAAGCTAAGTTGATTACAGCATCTAATGACCTTGACAGTGTGATGAGTGGGCCTGTGTGCATTCATGGCTTTAAGCATACTGCTGGAATCTTAACACTGCACTTGACTCCCAAAGATGTGATCCCACCTTCACATATCCTCATTAGGAACCCTTTGCTGATCATTAGTGCCTTAAGTGCCTTTAATTGATAGTCATCTTTCACAGATGACTTTCCCATTATTTGCTGACTATCCCCTGCACTTGATAGCCTTACAATTCCCCACTCTGCCACCTTTCACCCCTGACGAGATTGCACGGTGATGCATTGAAATTTCACTTATCTTGTCTTGGAAATCGAAGCATCTTCTGCTCTGTATCTAGAAGGCCATTTGTTTTACTATTCGAGATTCCTTTTTCCCAGAGGCATGTATTGGATCAACCAGTGATGGTGTGTATCATTTTGAAGGTGAGTCAAATTAGATGATATTAGGGGTTTTAGTCCCGTCAACAGAACACCGCAAAGTGGGTAACAGATGGCATTAGGTAAGTGCCAGTCACAGCCCTCATCACTTTTTTCTGTCGTTTAGTAGGCTCTCCCTGACCACAACCATCTATCACTTATTTTCTCTGCCATCATCTGTGGTTTCCTTTCATCCTCCAATCAATATCTGCCTCGTTTTTGTAGAAACTACATCATATGTCCCTTGTGTGGCTTTAAAACGTACTATCAGTCTTTCAGGGATCTTATGAACTTAAGAGGATGCAAAACACATAAATGCAACTGAACTCTCCATTAGAGAGCACTCAATATAAATGATTTGCTTTGATCGATGCAATGCAATCATCAACAGCCTCTCATATTCTGTGGACTCATTTCATAGCTCAAGCTCGATGGTGACATTTTAAGCGCACCTGTAGTATATCTGTGCATGAGAGAGAGAGAATCCCAGAATAGATGCAGCTAAAAATGTTCCTTATTAAAAAAAAAAAAAAAAGATATGTGATTCCAGTACATTTATTATGACCTGACATTATTACCAAAGACTCAAACTGATGTTTAGTCTATTTCAAGTGAGACATAAACAAATGTATTTGCTCCCAATGCATACAGGAGATGTTATTAACATTTTCCATCGCCGACATTTATGTATGAGGAACTAAGCTGCTACTCTGTGGAATCAGCACTTTGACAGAAAGACACTTATAAATATTTGAGTATGTATTCTTGATAAAAAATAGATGTGAACATTTTTATTAATCACTATTTTGACTAAATCCAGAAGAAATATTTAAGATCATGTTTGTCCTACTGTTTTATCTGTTCACAAATGAATGAAAAGACATCTAGCAGCAGCTCTTCTTTTTCTACAGCAGCAGGAATTTGGCAGCTAGTGTCTGACCTCCAGGCATGCTAACAGGCTAACGATACACTAATGTGTCCCATTACGCCCGATTTGCCAGGAGGGGATTCTTTTGTTGAGCATCATGCTGCTGGTGGATTTCAGATGGTCACTGTATAATGATGCGCGCCTTTCTTCCTGGCTCATAAAAGATACAAGGAGTAGTCCTGCTGAGAGTCATTAGGAGGGCCATTTACACTGTGCCTTTCTTGTTCTCACACTTTTTTGTGGTCTTAGAAGAGATCCACAAGGCCACGCAGACATTATGAAAACGTGAGCCGCCACTTGGGCTAAAAGTAGTTTGAATAAAAGACTCCTTAACAGCTGCTCAGCTCTCGCAATTATGACAAAAATCACTAAATAAATATTTTAAGTATTTACACACACAAAAAAAACTCTAATTGTAGGCCTTGCGTTCGTAGGGTTTGCGTTCCCTGCTTGCATTTGAAGAGCATGAAACACAAATTAGCATGGTGTGATGCAAGCGAGTGGAGGAAATCACATACCAGTCTCTGCCTCTTCTCTCTGGCCTTTCTATTACCATTCCATCGACAAATTGAATCCAAGGCTGATTTGAATTGCACCACTGTATAACCTCTTATTTATTCATTGCTTTTCTCTCTCTTACATACTATTAAATCGTATAACTCTTTTTTTTCTTTCTTTCTTTTTCTTTTCTTTTTTAGAATAGCAGCCAACCCTAACTGTGAGCATCAGAGTGATTTTATGCTGCCCAGTGTGTGCTTCCTAGTGAAACAGTGAGAGGAAAATCTCCCACAGGGTTAACTTCATCGTTGGCATCTTGGACACTGTATTGTCATTTCCATCATACTGATCTATTTTGACCAAAATCCTGACAGCGGCTTTGCTACTTGCTTCTTGGCCTATATGAGCCTGTGGCTCTGGAATAGGCTTCCAGCATTATAATCCCAATTATAGGATTAGGTGATATAGATCAAATCTGTCAAATTCTATGTAATTTGATATCACATTAATTAAATGTATATATACGGGGACAATACATATTCTGAAGAATCTATTGAGAAATTACCAACAGATAAAATGATCCAGAATGTCACTCTTATTCTGATCCAGTAAATCAAATACATGAAATCAAAGTACTTCATCACATTGATGCTAAAATTACACCAAACTATCAGAAAGCAGTCCAACTCATTCATTTGCAGAATTGTTTGATAGCTCGAGATATTAAAGGAACAGCTATTAAAGCATTCATTTATATTGTAGTTAGTATAACCAACAATGAAATGAATGTGCAATGAAAAGACATTATGGGCCAATACAAATCAAAACTGTATGAGTGCACAACTGCAGGGTTTTCAAAATGTTTCGTAGAGGAGGTATGAGGTGCTTCACTTGAAACAAAAAACACTTCTGTTATCATTCTACAAGTTAATACCATAAGGGGGAAAGAGCAAAAGAGCTACTTCACACAGAAAATGCAATATATATTTAAACTGAACAGTAAAACCACTATTTAAAAGGTAAAAGATTATTTTTAATCACTTTCTTAGACAATTGATTTGGCCTAATTGTATTGTTTGATTACAGCATCAGAATTTGCAAGGGGTATGTTAAAGCTGAAATTTGATGTTAACTCTTTATCAGATAAGTTTGACTATTGTTTAGGACATTATCTACTCATTAAACTGAAACAAGACGAGAGGTGTCACAGTCTCTGTGGTTTACCACTTTGGCAAAACATTCCCTTGGTCAAAACCATTTATGTTAATAATTCATTTTTTATCCTTGTAGTGTCAGCGAGTGCATTCAAATATCCTCCTACCATCAATCAGTGCATTAAAAACTATTCATTTAAAAGATGCTTTGAGGATGGAGTGGGAATTAGCATCAAGGTTAAAAAATAGACTGACTTGAACTAAGCTGCCAAAAGACGCTAGTAATTAAAATTTAATACCTTATTTGAAGATTCCTTTTGATTCTGTTGATCCAGAGTGTTGGTAAGCAGCCCTGTGCAGTCCTGCGCTGACGGGTAATTACTCCATTATGGTGATACATCTAAAATCTGTCCACTGTTTACTCTGTGCTTGCCCTCTCACATTATGCTGTCTGCTATGCTTGACAAGAAAATTATGAAAGAGGTTGGGCCAGGCTGCACTGAGGTGTAGCTATGTGTTTGTGTGTGAGAGTGTGTGTCTAGTGATGGCATTAAATGGGGCTGTGATATGTGCCACTACATAACCAATCAAGTTATTTTAATGGATGACTTGTCTCATACTCATCATTGCCTGATGTGATAGAATATAGCCTGGAAATCACAAATGTCTTATCTGAGTGTGCGTGTGCAAGAGAGGGGGGGAGTACTGGAGCGAACAAAGGGATGGGTAACCGTCATGGTTTCACTTCATGTAGAGTGGGCTTACAGTGTCATTTTTGGACAAGTTTCACTTCACATCAACACACTCTGTGATCAATGCTGATCATGAACTTGGTAAGAAATTTACAGACACCCTTTTTCAATTAAACACTGTCAAAGAGCATGACAACCATGAGGTGATATGAGGGGGAATGTAATGCATACCCCTTTGTTAATTAAGAAGAAAGCAGAGAGAGGAGCAGTGCCACTTTTATTTGAGCAAACTTTGCGCTGATTATATTTGGAGATACATTGACATAACTCTGGCAGAAATTTAATTGAAGGTCATTTCACAAAATATTGTGTTGGATGGAGATATATAGAGTGAACTAGTACATGTAATTGCACTTTAATGATACAAATGTTGAAGTGGTATTGTCTACACATTGCTGCAGTGGTAGAAGTAGTACTTTTTGGAATTTTTCTCTAGTTTTAGGGTTAGCTTTTTTTTTCAGTTATTGGATCATTTGAACATTTGTTGAAAGGGAACCATGTGAGAAGTTTAGAGGGGAAAATCACAGTTTGGCAGAGCTGTTCATAACTTGGACATCTGAATGTGACATGACAACAAGCTGCTTTTTGCGACATCAGAAGACAGTACTTAGTGTACTTAGTTACTCTCAGGTATCAAGAGGTTCTAAACTGAAAGAGACTGCAAGGGTTGGGAAGTTGGACTCCTTTTAGAGATGTTGAATTCCAACAAGTTAACAATGACTTTTTCCTCCTGAACCAAATTCAGTGTACAAAACAAATGGCTTCCGTATTTTCCTCATCTAAAGTGTGCACAAATGTTCAGTACACACTATCTCACATCTCTGAACAAGTTAATCACAAATGCCAACAGCAAAACGTATTGACTCCCACATTCCTTGTTGCTCTGGGGAGTTTACAAAATTTAAATATGTTCGGTGAAACACTAGGTAGGGCAGTACCGTATGTGCATCAACGTTGATCTTTTGCATTGGAAGGGCCAAGGCCAGAATTCACATCATCCCCATCAGGTGCTGCTGGCTGTTCAACATGCATGTGGCCTAACGCCTGGAGAAGAGGTCAGCCAAGTGGGTTTGCAACCAGGAGGTCACCGATGTAGCCTCAAGAAGTCGCAAGAACTACCAGCAAAATACCCATAAGCAAGTCAATTACCTAACACATGCTTCCTAGAACCGTTGTGTGATTTTAAAAAGAACACATTTTTTTTGTGTGTTTGTTCTAATGGCATGGCAAGTACTGTTTAGAAACACAAATGTCACGTCAGAAAGTCTTTGGAACAATTGATTAAAGATATCCCATGGAGGATTTGATCACTAGTGGTGCTATAGAGCAATATTTCAATTAGTCAATTTGGTCATTTTCTAGTAATATAAGTGTGCCGACTTGAAGGGGAAATAATCCGAAAGTGCGTTTAAACCAAAAAAGAAGTAGAAGGACTAGAAGACATAAAACAAGAATAAAAGAAAATTTAACGACTGCTGGTTTAGTACACCAAAACTGTCCAGGCAAAGCTAATCTAATGTGATTGTAAATTAACCTTGTATGTCTAAGTGGGTAAGTGCTAGTAAACAGCAGGGAAGATGATCAAGACTGCTATAGTTAATATAAACGTGAATATACATTTTCAAGAACAATAACATGTACATAACTGTTTGTTTACAAGAAAACTGCTGGGTCTACCTCTAAACTGAAATCCAGCATACAGTATCTCAGACACCAAGCCGTTTAAAGCATTGTGTTGTTAATCTTTATTAATTAATCGTAAAACACCAACACTTTCCCTCACCTGCTTCTTTAAAAATCAGGATACATAAGCAGTCATTTTGTTTTAAACATTGCATCAGCTCTATTATTATTAGACCTCAAATTTGCGGTCACATCTAGATGCTCCAGTTAAGTGATCTGAGCACATAGCACTGACAGACTCTCTGTCAAGATACAGCTTTTGCTGAGAAAGAATACAGAATTACAGTATACGTATTCCCAAGCATGCTCACTGGCACCCAGCTACAGCTTGTCAACAAAATGACATGCTGTACTTTGAACTGAGGTGTGTGTATCTGTCTACAGCAGTGACACATTACCGGGAAGGTGTGCAGCTTTGCGAGCTATTACATATTATTCAGCCCATGAAGAAGGAATACATTGAGCGTTGACTCAGGAGTCATGTTTCATCCTCTTCAGTCAGTAAATGAAAAAGCTCACATAATTATTGGCCATGTTGAAAATACATCATTTAAGAATCAGGGTTGGATATTCGATTTTAGTGATCAAATTAATCAAAAGCGCCAAACAATGCTTGCAAGCTCAGCAACACCTCTTACCGTGCTGATCAGTTTCAGTTTATACTGATTTTGGATTTTTAGAGACTTTTATCCCACCCAAAAAAATAACCCAATGCAAGCAGCTTATTACATCCCACAGTTTTTGTGCCTAAACCTAACCAGGGCGGCTAATTTAGGAAACACTTCTGTGCATTATATTTGATGGTGAACAAACAACTTACATGATCGTATTGGTTAGAAGTCTTGTTGGATTTGATTTGATTATATTTGAGAAGAAAGTATACCCCGTTGAAAGCAAAAAACTTTACAATTTCAAGAAGACTATTTGACATAAATACAGTTTTTGTGATCCTTCTGTTATATCTAGACCTAATGTATACTAATACCCATCAACAAGGAGGCAACATTTCAAGAGGAAGCAGACTCACTATTTTTAATCTGACCACTCCGAGCTATAATGAGGTCTGATGCAGTTACGTTTATACTAATGCAAATTCCTCCTGTCGCAACTAATTGTAGTATTAATCACATACTGCTTTCAGTTTTCAGTACATATGAAATAGATAATTATCGGAAGAACGGTATAAACAGTAACACCCACAGTGAGCTAATTTATTAAGGTGCATGTAACAGGCACTTCCTGCAGTTTTTGAGCAAACACAAAACTTCCACTATGATACCAAGACAAAAGTATAGGAGTGGTTTGGTCAACACATCACAATGTGTGGGACTTAAAGTTTACCCTTAATTTGATTTATCTGTAATAGTAAACACACTTAAAGTCAGCTTTCGCCTCTTCACCATGCTCCAAACACCTTGACATGTTTCTGATTCTATGAGTAGAGTAATCCTCACAATGCCCTGTGAATAATCCAGAATAGAAGCTGTATAAGCGATTCTGAGTTTATGCAGCATGACTTACAAAGTTTTAGTTGTCAAAAGGTTTTCATCAGAAGCATCAGAAACCCTGAACTCACAAAATGTGTGCTCTGATACTTTTACTGTGAATTAAATAGCACACAAAACGTTCAAATTAATTGTTAAAAGGAAGCTTTGAAAAGGGCAACAAAATCAGAAGAAAACTGGTAAATTGATGCCGATGCATCATTGTCATGACCCAAATTATTAGACTATTTCAAGAAAAATAGAATATGTTCAGCTTCCACAGTCACTTTGGGCAAAAATGCCATATAATCCCTTACTGTATCTTCATTATCTTTCTGTTGTACACTCAGACAGTTAGAAAGACAGATGCCCAAGTAGAGGTGATATAAACCAACATGTCATTTTTACTCCAGTTAAAGTACTCTTTGGGGACCCTAGACAAAGCTGATATTTTCTCTGAGGCCTTTGGTGCATGGCAAACACCTTGACTCATTTTTTTAACTGAACAAATGTGTTATGTTATGATGAGCCACTCATCTTTTACAGCTCTCTGCTTCTTATATAAATGCTTGTGTTGAATATGATGGTGGATTTACTTTTCAATACAAGTCTCACCCGCCACTGTAACATCTATCATCCTATACAAGGCTATTTCATTAAAGAGCGGTAACAGTACAAGGAAAAATAAAATCGTGTCATCCTCCAAGTTGAGTAAATGTGCAGCAGGTGAAATCACTGAAACTGTAATGGGTGAATAAAGCTAATGTGCCAATGCAGATAGAAGATTACAAAAAGGCAGAAGAGCAAGAACAAGTTAGTGTAGAAGTGAGCCATTGAAGACCGTGGTTGTACTTTTTGCATGAGGGAAATAAGGAATATAAAGGGACGAAAACAGGCTAAACAACGCTAGTGACTGATTTTACTCAAAGCTTAACAACAGTAAAAAAGCCTATTGGTGGCTAAAAAGTCCAGACATGAATAAGCCTGTGGCCACAGTCACCACATCTTTGGTAGACAATAAGATACAAACTGGCATGCACTTAAATGCAATTGCACACATCACAAACAGTGGGACAGTTATTCTACAAAAACATTTTAAGTCTTACCGCATAGCCGCTGTTTGTCTTAAACATGGGCAATAGCTTCTAGGAGCCAAAACAGCAGAAACATGTCATTTTATGTCCCTTGGTTGAGTGAAAAGCAGCTGCTGGGTTGAGTGACTGGAGGTCATCCCGGCTCTCTGGTGAGTGTAAAAACGTTACAGTTATATGCGGACGTAGAAGTCCTGCTGGGCCTGTCACCAGCGGCAAGATGAGGCATCTAAGAGCAAGACTGGAGTCCCGGAAATGTCTGATGCATGCAATGCAAAGTTGCTCTGTTATGTGGAGCCAAGAAACAAATGACAAGTCCAGTCTTTTGGATCAGAAGTGAAAATAGGCTATGAGTCAACAGGCCATTGATGGTACTGGGACTAAACACCTCAGGGGGAAAAATTTCCCCTTGGGGATTAATAAAGTAACTACCTAACCTAACCTAACCTCACTGTATTCCTGGATTGTGGGCTTCCTGATGAGAACTCAGATGGTCTAGGTTCACAGTGAAATCTATAGATTGTGTCGTTGCCCCTGCTGCATTATTAGTACATACAAGGAATTTGTGGCCAGGATAAACTCCAATACCAGTTTCAAGTTGACAAAGTATCAGAATTTTTTTTTTTTAGGTAGGTTTGAAAGAGATGAGTAACACGTTAATACTTCTTACTGTATGCCACTAAAATCAAGAAGCTGGTAGTGGAATTTAGGAGCAAGTAGCACAAGAACCATACAGCCCAAATAATCACACACTTCTGGAGAAAGTTTGCACCTCCTGCCCCTGCCTGGGCCGCCACACACTGCGAATCTGAAATGGTCCACAACAGAGACCTAAAGATCTTCCACTATGGTGCTGTAGAAAGCACCATAACTGGGGGCATCACTGTGCGGAAACTGCTCTGCCGAGGACCGTGTAGAGTGTTTTGCTCAGCCTTGCGAAGCGCACCATTGGATCTACACCTTCTACTCTGCAGAACCAGAGCTAGTGGGATTATAAAGGATCCTCTCCACCCCAGCAACAAACTATTTCTGCTTCTACACTCTGGCAAACCCTTCTGTAGCCACAAGTGTAACGAAGAGTAAGCTTCTTCCCTCTGCCCTGCATATTTGCATACTTGCTTTTGAGTTTTTACACAATTTTGGAGCTTAGTTTGCTTTAAAACTGACAAGTGCTTTTAGATGTATATATATATATATATATATATATACATTTAATTTTTCATGATAAATTTGTATCCGTAAATATTCCCTCATTTAAATTTTTCATCCACACTAGTAGCAAGTTTGTGATTTAGAACCCTCAAACATTACACAAACACATTTTAGGTACCAACCCATAATTGTGCAATGCAGGGTCCAAAGAGTTGCCTGAAACTGATTCTGGCCAGGGATTTACAACTTAATCCAGTGAAGTAGGCATAATTCTCAACTTTAAGAAATTCAAGTGTCACCTGAGGCTAATGCCAGGACATAAAAATAATGAATGCAGTCTATGATTTGATGAGTCCCACACCTCGGGCAGTTCACTCACATAAGCTATATGAATCAATAACCCGGGTCAGAGCCCTCAGAGCTCTCTGTTCTGACTGCTTTAACTTTCAATCATGTCTACCAACTCAATGATTATAAATGCCACGATGGCAATTCTTTTTCAATTGCCTTACTAAAAAAGACATTACACCAGGCCCATTTGCAGTCGCTGGTGTTGGCAGACAGTGACATGGAACTAGAAGAAGCACTGCTTGACATAAGTGTTGGCCCACTTTTCTGCAGCTGACAATTCTATTCAACCTTCCATCCATACAATTTAATATGCACTATTGTGACATAGCCTTCCTTTTAGCAGCATCGATGTTGGACCTTTTTATTTTCCGTTCATTGGTTGTTGTGACTGAGAGATCAGGCCTCAGAGAGATGGCACGTTTGTTCTCTACTTTAATCTGCACAGTGAATGCCTCAAAGAGCATTACCATGTTGTCATCTGTTAGTAACTCAGATACATTTTTTATGACATATCTCTTTCACGTGGAAACATTTCAAGTGTGTACACTCTGAAAAGCAACAGGAAAAGTCAAGAATCATGCGGCCTACATGAAGATGAGATGTTAACACACTGGACAGTAAAGCACAGAGTGGGACAATTATGAAGCACCTTGCAATCAAGGGGGTCCCTAACAGGCTGCGCAGGGTCTGATGAGCCAGTGTGTCACTCCGGAGCTCCAGGGCTCCAGAGCTAATCAACCACCAAGGAGGGGCTTGAAGGGCGCCATCACTCAAGCCCTCCAACACCACACCGGGAGGAAGGCAATCACCGGCCCATTTCCATGTGCTGTTATTCCCACCCCCAACCTTCGACTCTCAAATCAAGAGGCACAGATGACCAGGGAAGCACTGGGTGGAAGCAAAGGTGGCTGGCGGGTGCAATCAAGTGAAGTGTTAAAAAAGAGAGAGATGAAAGAAAAGAAAGAAAAAAAAAAACTCTGGTTCTGCAAATCGTTTGTTCAAGCCATTTAATGTCTTTAAATAATCATAAATGGATTGGAAACATGAGGGGAACAGATTGAATAGGGTTGGATTGCTTTCCAACCAGCAGCTCATAAGATCCTGGTGATTGGGCTTGCAAATTGAAATGCAAGTCTTGTAATACAGTGTGTTGAGGAGGCAGAAGGTGTGTGGGTCAAAAAGGTGAGAGAAGGGAGTTCTCATTTTACTGCTGGCAAGGGATTAACACAATGAGCATATGTTAGCAGGGTCACATTTTCTGTCTGGTAAGAAAAGAGGAAGAGCAATGAATGGGACTTAAACAAAGGCTTTTCTTTTCCCCTTTTAACAGAACACGACTTTAATGGTTCTTTCTTTTCAAAAGGACAGGAAGATGGGGAATAGAGGAAGAAGACAAGAAAAGGGGAATAGGGGGCTCCCTTTCTATCACCATAATGTGAAACAAAAATGAATTAATAAATGGAAAAATGTCTGACAGGCCAGAAGTCTGATAGCGCTTATACTTCTCAAATTCACCAAGGCACATAATTGGAGGTAATGTCTTCTTCTGTCCGCTGTTTTAAGTTTGACTGTGGCTTGAGAGGCTCCGTATATTAATAGGTTCCTCTCAGAAAAGCACACACAGACACACCAGGCTCATCCTGTCATCTTGTACTGTCCTCAGAAGGCAGAATATTGACAAAGAATGTGAGGTCTCTGAACTGTCTTTGCTCAAGCTAGACTATTACAGACTGGAATCCAGATCACAAAGCCTGCTGATGGTCCCAGAGCCGCTGATGGAGGAAGGAAAAAAAGGATGAAATTTCTCTCATTTTTAAGTACCATTGCCTTTTTGTAAAATCTCAGATTTTCTTCCATGCTGGGTACAAGGAAGAGACATTTCAAAATCTTTGTGCTGGCACAAAACAGTTGTCTATTGACTAACAAGGTTAATGATATGAATAGTATCATCTGACCTATGAAACTAAATTGTGGCAGCAGTGTGGTATTTGTATTCAACATAAAAAAATTAAAAAAAATTCTTCTGACTGATTTGTCAATTCAATCATGCATCGTGCAATCATGTCCTTTCCTTTAAATTCCTTCATTAAGAGATTTCTTTTTTGCATATATCGTGTATGTTAGCCTGTGTTCTCCATACAGAATCAGTGGTCCTAACCACATTTGAAGTAATTACCACTCTGGCAGACCGATCCATATGTGAACAGTGCAGAGAGAGGCCGAGCAGGGCATTAACTGAGCATTAATTCTGTGATGCCAGCATGATGCCAATTATTTTTAATGTGGTCGGTGTTCGGATAGTTCAAAATTTATCCAACTAACAATGAAAGTAACCGAAGCTCACTGGTGTAAATGGAAAGTAAACTCAAGAAGCCTGGAGGAGCATTTTGTTTTTTTCAACAAAAATAAAAGAGAATTTGTGGGTGGTCCTAATTGGACAGGAATTAAAATTAGCATGAAATACTTAGTGTATGAATATAAGACAGATAAATGTAGCTATACGTGTCCTTATTTACCTCCATCACTCCTACTTCCCTACAATGTGTGACATTTCTGATAGACCTTTCAAAACATTCATAATATTGACATTTCTAAATGGTGCCACCCTCTAAATGTTTTCAATAGATTTGTTAATCTAGACATGTAATCACAGCAAAGAGCTCGGTTATTCTTTTTCTTGTTCTGAGTCATGAAAGACTGTTTTACATTTTGGTGTGTTGGCCACTTGTGGTCTGAAATTACATTTAGCATTTGTTACAAGGACGCACCTCTGAGGTTTTTCAGTTTACCGATGCAGTTGTTAAATGTTAAAAACAATGTAACCAGAAACTGTAAATTTGTTTCAAACATCCCAGATGATATCAAAAGCTAATGTTTTATGGCATTTCAGACTACAACCACAGGTGAAAACGACATGCATTGTTTGCTTCCACAATGAAAATAATCATCCTAATACACTGCAGATGCCTCATTAAATTTGCATATGATTATTGCAGCATCACTTTAATTGATCCTTTTCATCAAATTAGATAATACTTTCTGATTGCAGAATATTTTGGCGCAGGCAAATTTCACTGTATTATGTTCAGTCTTAGTGAAATGCAATTTAGAGCATAGCTCAGTTTCCCTGCTTTTGTTCAGAAATTAGCCAGCTTTCACTCCTTTTTTTTATTTTTCTGAAAAAGTAAAAATGTAACTCTGAGGTGAAGAGTTTGAAAAAGAGGGGACATTAAGGAGCTGTATGTTCTTAGTGAATACTAAGAAGGGAAAGAAAAAAAGGTGGTGGCAGATCTCATTTCTCAATGTCGGGAAACTGTAATTGAAACATTACATGTAAAACTGTGAGCACAAAAAAGACACTAAATATTAAAATGTATGGTTAAAGACATTAAAATAATGGCCTGTGAGCATTTCCCAAATTATAAGAAAACAATTAACCGTTTAAACCAATTCAACTGAATTAAAATTGACAGTAGGTGCAGCGACAATGTAAAATCTAGCAACAGCATTCAAGACTGAACACTAAGGGAAGTAAAAATGATTGAGGCTAGAAACAGAAGCACTTGAGACTGGAAAACATAATTTAGGAACAATCAGAGTCCTAATTCTTCATTAACTCTCTGTGATAGAGAATTGATTTGAACAAAAAACCTGCTGCTTAATCACAAGCTATAATATCCACTAATCAATCTAGTTCACCAACTAAATGGTTACTATGACAGCCATTTGTACTTCACAAACCCCATCTGAAAGGGTGAATAAAAAAAATGCAGGACAGCCAGTCACTAGCTTTTCTGGCTTTACATTAAAGGCTCTAATTCATACAAGCATCCCTAATGGCTTTACTAAAATGTACTGCCAGCCTCTAACCGCCTACAGTCTCTGCTCCTCTACCTCCCATCCCTGTCTATGATAATCTCTGTCTTGTTCCATATATCTGAAGGTGGTCACATGCAGACAAGCTGTCTTCAGATGAGTCACGGGGGAACATTTTGCGGTTAACCACACTGCTCTCCGGGGGCAACCTGGACAGAAGAACCACAACTGGTAAAACACTCGCTGAGGCGGAGGACAGACCATCCCAGACTGTCTCGCCTGCGCGAATGCTGAGTGGTATCTTCTGGGTATTGGCTGTGTTAACAAAATTGACATTGGCTTCCCACCTCCTGGCTATCCATCAGTGGAGGGATGAGCACAGGGGCTAGAGAGGTAACCCCCAAGTCTTATGCACTTCCTGCGGTAGTCCTTGCATTTGTTACTGCCGGCATGAAAAGGAATGATACAAAAAAAAGATGTGAGGCAGAATGTGGAGGAAAAGGATCTCTGTTTCCCCCTTGATATTTTTGGTGATAGCCATTTATTTGTAGTGTTTTTGGCCTGAAGAGGTTTGTCTTATCTGTTCCTTCTCTTTCTCTCTGGGGGGGGGGGAATAGAGGGTGAGTCTTCTCTAGCCTGCTCTCTCACAGTTGATTAGTAACTCCTGCTCTACCCCTACGCTCCAGGGATTCTATGCCAGCTCCCCTTATACATCCCCTTGTCGTGCACACACTCACACTTCCCCTCCTTCTCTCACTACCTCCCCCTCCTAAACAGGCATTCGTGCACACACATCTCCCTACAGTCATGGAACAGCAATATGAGGGAATCACACAACCAAGACCTGACATTTTCAGTGCACCTACAACAATGAGAGCTTGATTAAAAGGGCAGAATGAAACAGTGTCACCCTCCATTCATTGTCCTTAGCCCGAGTTAAATAGGATTTAAACCTGTGCACTGCGGCTGATACCTCCACTGTCAAATTCTGATTGCTTTAAAGCAGCGAGAAGAAAAGGTCTTGTTACTGCAATGCAAGTACGTAACTGTATGTAACTGAGGGGTCAGGGGTGACCAAGTTTACACATTGCGCATGGGAATAGATAAGGATGTCGCTTACGCATGGAGGGAAAGCCAAGCTAATACTGCTTCGGTGAATGCGATAGCTTTTGAAAGGCACAGGGAATTTTATCTGGCTTGGGGCAACACACAAAAGGAGCCAGCATTGCAACGTGGCGAGTTTTAAAATTGGGATCAAAAGGTTCAGGCTAATTAACCAGCTAAATAAGAGTCCCTTAGCTTCATCTATGTAACCACCCTCGTTCTTTCTCTCTTTCTCTCTGTCTCTTTTTGCTGCAGTACTTTGTGCACTTATGATGTGTGTGTGTGTGTGTGTGTGTGTGTGTGTGTGTGTGTGTGTGTGTGTGTGTGTGTGTGTGTGTGTGTGTGTGTGTGTGTGTGTGTGTGTGTGTGTGTGTGTGTGTGTGTGTGTGGTTTGCCAGCATATATATACAGTGTGTCTGGAAAAGTGAAGACAAATTGCTCCCCATGCTGAAATGTAAAAAAATAATCACCAAATTACCTCCAACAAGATCATTCTAATTAACTATGTTATATTGCTAGCATGACCCTGAAAGTGATATGCCCTGTGATCAAGCTTTCTTTTCAAACTGTTTTGATGTTATTCGACTTTTCCTGCAGAGCCCCAAGGAGAGCTGAGATGGGAGAGTCAAATGGAAAGGACAAGGGCACATAATAAAGACAAATGGCTAGAGCATGAAATTTGATTCATTGCCTTCGTACAGAAACATTCACAGGGAAATGGCCAACATTGACATGCCATGAATTTCAAACTACTGTCAGATCCAAAAAGCACCCGTCCTGCTATAATGACATTGAGTCCCTCAGGACCCCGCGGGTGGGGGCTCAGGCAAATTGGACCAAATCAATCAGGTTGTTGTTTTTGATGGACAGCTCTACGTTGAGATATGTGAAGATGTTTAAAGGGTTGTTTCACCCAAATTACCAGGAAAAAAATACAGTTTTAAGCTATTTCCTAACTGATTTTTGCTCAGGCACTTAATGTGGTTTCATTGCTTTGAGACCCGTGTACTGTTTGTTTTTTGGAACTGATTTCAAGATTCTTCATGATGTCTTTAATTGAGTCCATGGCCATGAGGCAAAACAAAAAAATGCTCTCTCTGATTGTTGCATAAAGCCATCTCTACAATTCAGTCAAAAAAACTAGAGGCTAGCTTTCAGTTGCTACCATTACAATTAGATTGATATTCTTCTGCCTTATCATTCCCTAGTTTAATCTTTTCTTTTTGTGTTCTGATGTTTGTGTTCAGTAAATTCTCAGCTTTATCATCTTACCCCGTTTTCATATCTAATGCAGTGAAGCAATTTGCTCACATAATGATTCAGGATGTTCTTTAGCAACATTGTTGAAACATTTACTGGCAATGTGTCTTGAAGCAATGTTATGGTTAATCTGCATAATCCATAGATGTTACTATTACATCTGAACTACATTGTACTTGAAACTTTAAAACTGTGACAGTGTGCTGTGTGGATTATCCTTAATGCGAAAAGTGTGGAATGTTTTGTTGTTGTTGTCCAAATTCTACTCACAAGGATTCATAGGGAAGCAGAAATTGCAGAGTGGATACCTGAGAACCCAAGCATGTAAAAACCAAAACTATCAGCATGCATTATTGTACTGAAGAAAAATATGATGTTTTTTTGGGGGGGGTAATATGGCTAAACTGACCATTTAAAGCATCTGTTTCAACCGCAAAGTTTTAAAAAAATGAAATATTGTCTGCAAAATAACATCTAACAACAGCAAAGTGATTACCTCACTTTTTGAATGAAAACGATGAAATCTATAGCCATAAGGAACTCACCACTTTATTCATATCAATAGGCAAAAGCATATGCTTGCAGCAGACCTTTCACTGTGGAGCCCCCACTTTGTAGTACGATATGAAAACACCATCTGGTGTGCGAGCAGCGGCTAGGCTAAGCTAGTTGGGGCGCGATAGGGCCCTGCTGTGTCACAGGATTATTTTACTGGTTGGTAGATCCGCTCTATTAGCCCCTAGTGGCTTGGATTATTGGATGATCATTACTATGTGTGACTGAACATAGAGCTAAGTACCTGCACTTCCTTGACACAGGTGAGTCTTGTTAATGTTAGTTATCGGACACATTAGGAGCATGATGCATTTACGGCGCCGTGTCTTGGATTTTACACACACTTTTTATTTAATATATCCCGACTTGGACTCACATTGTATGTTTAATACATGTTGACTGTCTCCTGACTTAATTTATGAGCAGGGTCTGCGCTTCAGGAAAGACAGATTACGGCACGCCCGGAGCACGTAGTTGTTTGTGGAAATAGAATGTTCCTTTCTTCTGCGTCTAAAGAGGATCACAGATGAGTAGAGAAGATGGCACATTCAGAGACGTGTCCTCCGCTCAACAAAACGAACATCTGCCGTTTCTCATCAGTGAGATTGAAGCTAATGATGAGCCACGAGTGTGTTGACAGAGAGAATGGAATTGGATTGTGTACAAGAGGCCCAGCGAGACCAGACATATGTTTTAGAAAACGTTGTGGATGCAGTATCAGTGTGTGTGTGTGTGTGTGTGTGTGTGTGTGTGTGTGTGTGTGTGTGTGTGTGTGTGTGTGTGTGTGTGTGTGTGTGTGTGTGTGTGTGTGTGTGTCTGAGAGACTGAAAGAGCTAAGATACAGATGCTTGCGAGTTGAAGAGGCAGAAAATAGGCCTCTGCTATTTCTTTTGCAGTTCATTTATCCAGCCATGTTTATGCAAGTGGATGAAGGGGAGTATGTTAGCGCAGGTAAAACAACCGTTGTATTCCTCCCATTTCAATCCCTGCTTTCACTAACAGATAATGGAATTACACATCAAAGAAGCTTCTCTCTGTATCCAATTCTTCTGTGACCTCTACAAGCCTTTGTTCATATTCACCACAACAACTCCCCGGCCCCAAGCCTCCGCCAGCAGCCTTCTCCCTGCTTCCTCTCTCTCTCTCTCTTTCTGTCTAGGGAGACATTAAATTTAGATGACAATGAAATATTCATTTCCACTCAGCAACTGATGGCCATCTTAATCTGATAGAACTTTTGATGCGATGTCTCCTCATTGTTCTTTTCCATCAACAAACACTTTTTTTAATGCCTTCCCCTTCCCACTCTTCTCACTCAACCATACCATCCTCCCTTTGGGTAATTCTCAATACACGCGCCCCTTCGGATTTGACTTTGTTAAAAGTAGAATTGCAAAGCACCATTACAGCTTTTTGCGGTCTCTTGAAATATCTCTGAGTCTTTTCAGATGAGACATTTGCTCAAACCCCGGTGAGCAGGATCTCAGGGAGCATGCAAGTGGAGAGTGCACTCTCTATTGCTCGCCAGAAGAGTTAATCACATGAAAACTTCTCAGTCTCTCTTCGCTGCTGGTGGGGGGATGAGGACAAGCCACTGATGTGTCTTTGTGTTTGGAGGCTTCAACCAACAGCGCTGACCACAAACCTGATTTATCCCACTGGAACTTGTGAGTGGTCAAATAGCATACAGCTTCAAGGGCCCAACATTTGTCAGCTTACATTTAATGTTGGTTCTGTTTTACACACAATAATTAAATCTGAAGTGCTGCCTGCCTGAAGAATTTTCAGGGAAGCTAAATGAAAAATGCATGTGACCAGGTGTGTACAGGCAAAGCGAGTAGCTGAGGAAATGAAATCAACATTAAATCATGAGGGAGATTGATTAACTGGCACTGATTAAGTGCTTTAAGTATTAGGTAGATAAAGTAATTGAGTATTCAATAAATCCCTGTCAGGCAGTGAATAACCTCACTGAGAGAGAAAAGAGACAACAAATGATAAATTAGTTTCATCAATACACAGATGAATTAAACAACCTATAATAATCTGTCATTACTTCAGGCTTTGATGATACATTTATTATTATACAGGTATGCTATGAATATATTTTCATCTGAACAAATCTCCAACATGGGCAACCCGTGTGGAGAAGAAAGCAATGTATAAATTACAATAATATATAAAGTATAAAATGCAATAATAAATTGCAGACAGTACGCCGCTCACTGGTGTTACAGAATAAAGCAGAAAAAGCAACCATTATATTTCATGAAATCATTGGTGTACTCCTTTAATGTGTGTCTTTTTTCCACATTGGCAAAAATAAAAATTACATACAGACATCTTGAGAGAGAAAAAAAAATCACATTCTTGAGCACTTTTGTCTATTTTATGAAAAAAAAAAAAAAAAACATTATATCAACAGAAATGGTTCCTTTGAGATGAGAGGTTGCAAAACATGTCAGGAAAAGAGAAAATAATTATGAAAGGCAGGCAGAGGGAGACGAAAGTGATGCACAGCATGTAAGAGGACAAATACAGGAGGTGTAGTCTGTTATTCCCTCCAACAAATAGAAGCTGCTGAATGAGACGGAGCCACCATCTGGCCTCAACTTAGAGCAATGCACTGTAAAAGCACTAAAATCAATGGCAACAACTCTACCTTGGATACCCACCATTACCCAGATGGTGTACTTGGAGAACTGCAGGCCACCTAACCAAGCGCAGACACAGCACAGACAGAGAGCACCGCGCAAATACTACCGCCCACCTCGATGAATTTCACTGGTTCACTTGTGTTGGTAACCAGTGCTGAAGAGCGACATTAGCCACCATGCACTGACTACAAGAGAGCCCTCTGTTGGTTTTAGCAGGGGGGCTGTAACACAGAGCACCGGCACAGACTTCCACACCAAATACGAAAAAACACGAAACGGTGAAGGTCCAAATACACACCCACTCCAAAAAGCACTCACCCCTTGAACGAATCAGCAGACTGTGAGTACGACCAGAAAACTACAGTGTGTTTGCAATAATTTACACACGTTGTATATTTCCTACACACCCTCAATGAAATAATGTAAAGGCTATTTCATCGAATATTAGTATGTGTATTATGTTATTGTCACACAGGCAGATTTTTTTTAAAAAGGTGGACAAAATAAAATGAATAAACACATGGCCGTTATACGCAAACACTTAGTTTCATATGAAGACGTGGGCCTTTTGAATTGTTTGTTCTTTTGGCGTTGAGGTAAATTCAGCAACCTTCGCTTACATGTCCCTCATCTCGGCTTGTCAAAATACAATCTCGGGAACACAAAAAAAAAAAAACTGCTCCTGAACCGCGAGCAATGATAGATTCTATAAAAAGCAACAGTGCGAGTGCAGCACATTTCAGGGTAAATTTGTCTCAGCACTTTGACATTTTTAAAAACAAAGCCTGTCAAGTCTATTTCAGGTCTTTATTTGAGTTGCTGCAACAGTAAAAAAAAAAAAACCATTATAAGGGAAAAAATGGCCCTTTGACCAAACAATTTCAGTTGAGATCAGTCGACAGCGAGCTTTAGAATTTATGCAGTTTTTAAGACCACCGAAGCCTATATACAGCGATGTCAAAAGTCATAGCTCTTCAGAGAGCAGCAGTCAATCATTGATACATGCTGGGCCTGCCTGATGGCTGCATATGACGCTCAGTAGTAAACATTATTCCATACATTTTACAATTTATGCTTTGTGTTTTTATTGGCTTAAATTATATGCTTTTATTAAATACAGAGGAAGTCAACAGCGGTCACTCAAGGTTACTGTGCAGTAAAATGTAGCCACACTTCATCTTGTTAGAGTCTAATAAGTTTAATTCAAATGAATGTAGATTTTCTGGGACCACCCACATACCTTGCCAGGAATTATGAATTACAAACTCAGAGTGGGATGTTGATTTGCAGATATGTCATACAAAGAAGCAACTGATTTGGACAGGCCATTTGCAGCTGTTAGAGTACAGGATATGAAATATGCAATTTTGTAACATTCGTCCCACTTTCACTCATCATTTACATCGGGAAGACAAAAAGCTCCATGCTATTAAGATGCTTTCACTCTCTGCCTTTACTCCGGCTGTTGTAGTGGTATGTAAATGTGGGCCAATGCCATTTTGAGTAATTGTCCTGCATGGCACTCCGCCAAATGTCAAAAACGATTTGCCTCGTGACAAAAAAAACGTATTGATCTTCATTCTGATCCTGTCTCTTGGCCGTGCAAAATGTTTCATCGCCTCGCCAGCCTCCAAATGACAATTCCCACATTGTTCCTCTGTGAGTGATTAGAAAAAGACAAAGGCAGCACAAAACTGGCTTCTTCTCTTTGGCTCTCTCACAGCATACATACAAAAGTAACAAAGGTCTAACTGCACAGGGAAAGTCTGACCAACTGAGCTGTTTTTGTAAACTGGGATTATCTTGTCTGATAAATTAAAACTTTACTTATCCCCCTTGTGTAAATTAAAACATTTTTAAACTTTGGATGGAGCTGCTTTCTGGCTTCAAATCTGTGTTGTTGTTGTTTTTTTTGTTTTTTTTAATTTAACACACTATGCTTAAAAACTACTCCCAGAAGGCAGGGCAAGGAGCCTGAATTTCGCTGGTGACTCAACATAGTGCCTGTAGAAAATGAAACAGACAAAGCAGAGTCCATAGAGGTCACACTAACCCACATTATTCCATTGCATGGTCTCTAAGTGGAGAAGGCATCCTCAGTTTTATGTAATGGCGTGCTATAATGCACCATTCTCCTGTTGCTCACTGGAAACCCCTGGTTTAAATAAAAACGAAAATTCACACCAGACACGACTGAAACGAACGGTAATGAAAGAGACTGCCCATTACCCCACAACAAAAGTGCTGCCGCCGTAAAAACACAGATGAAGACTCGCGCTGAATAGGGAGCAACTTTCAAGGTTACAATACAAACGTGTGTGTGTGTGTGTGTAGATGTAAATGTGGACAACTTACCTATTCGAATAACATGAGGCATCCCGTAAGTGTATTGAATCCAAAAGAGACATACAATCAGCGATGTCCAGTATTCCCAAATCGCATTCCGGGGAGACTGCCAAGTATTTCGCATGGTTGTAAAGTCGCGGGATCCACTTTTTAAAATTCCAAAGACGATTTAGAATTGCTCATCAAAACTGAATTCGACGGAGCATATATGGATTTTGATGTCTGCAACAAATCTGCGCTCATTGTACTTGGTGCAACATTTTCCCAGGGTTTCTTTTTTTCTGTTTCTCACAAGTCTGAGAGCGACTCAATCGGGATGAAGCCCCTCAGTCCCTCACAGGCGGATCAGTGAAACACCTGCGAACGCAGGCTGCTACAATTAGCCTGCAGGAGTCTTTGTATCCCCTCCTGCCGACGATGCTATCTGTCTACTGGCAAGTACCGCGGCAACAGCCGAGCCGGACTCCTGCACCGCTGTTGAAAAGGAGAACTGCGCCTGCGGAACTTTGGGTCGCCTCGAACAATTCTGTCGTCCGAGAGACGAACAAAGAAAAAACGTTACACGATCAGTGCTGTGGAATTACAACACACTTCAGAGATTCAGAAATGCTTATTGCAGTTTAATCACTCCAGTCCTTCATTCCACTTTTGATCACAGCTCTGAACCCAGTGAAGAAAAACGCGCTCCGCGACGCTCCTCCAGTTGCGCACGGTGGTGATTCCACGAGGCTGGTTATTTAGGAAAGTCCGAATCCGCTCCAAAGGATCTCTGTTACACAGTGTTCATTTTACAAATCTCCCAGGTTGAGCTGGATGGAAAGGTAGTGCAGAGAGCTGTGCATATGCGTGCGTCTGACGACCCTCCTTCCACGGTGCCACTAGAGGCACGCGTCGTTACGCATAGTTGTCAACTGTGTCCAAGAAGTGTTTTATGGAGGTGAGAGGGATCCGAATAACCACCCGGTTCTCTACTTTTCCAAATGTTCTATACACTTGCATTATGAGCAATTCATTTATTCACAGTTTTATCATGAGATTTGGAGTTTGTTTTATTGTGTTATTGGGAATGTCAGGGATGCTGTTTTCATTATTTTCTGGAACCGACATAGAAATTGCATTATATTCCTTTGCTTCGAGCAAAAAAGAAGGACCCCCCCCCCCCCCCTCTCTCTCTCTCTCCAATTGTCTTCAGTACTGTAAATGGGATGAATTATTTGCATGAGGGAAATAAGTGTCAGCTGAGGGTTGGGCCATTGACAAAGCCGCCTTCTTATCGCTGCTATTTGGGACATTCTGTCTATGTCAGAGTACATTAATCCCCTGTAACTGCTTGGTGTCTATCTGGCTGCCCATTTTTCATTCCTTACAAAGAGCCGTCAAACATAAGCTGCAGGTTACATATACAATCACATAGAGAGAGTGTTACTCATGGCTGTCTCACAACTGGAGGAAGCAAAGTCGACTTCAATGTGTGGAATTGTGCTGCAGATGTCAGTAACTGTATTATATATTTTGTCTATAACAGGCAACTGGAATTAAGTTTAGAAAGATAACGGTAGACAGGTGAAGATGCAATTTTATTTAGATTTTTTTTTTAATGTTCCCTGGATCATTAATCATATTTTAGATCTAGAAATATACACACATAGATGAATAAATGTTTTATTTCCTGGGAAAATATAATCACATTTGACATAAAGTCGATTTTTTTTTTTTTTTTTTTTTTTTTTAGATCTTAAATTCTAATAAGATAAAACCACAAATTGGGTGTTTTTTTTTTTTGTTTTGTTTTTTTACATGAAAGATTTGCAGTTATTAAACATATTTTGAAAAATGCACTACCACATTTTTTTGTGCTTAATACAATGCTGTTGATGAGATAGTGCCGCGGCTCATTGGTTTTATTTTTCTGTTTGGAATGGGGGAGATGAATAAACTGTGCATCAGGGGGCATGCAAGCAAGAACAAGCCAGACTGACTGCCACTGCATATTCATGTCTCCCAGAGCAGATTTATCGCCTCTTGGCACAATGTAAGGACTATCAACGTGAGTTATGTGGCCCGGCTCTCGCATTATCGAGATTCATTGACTTGCTGCTCTTTCAAATACAAAATGTACACAGCTCTCGCAAACAAGACATTCTGGGTCTGTGGGTGCCCTCTATAGAGAGATGGCGGTCTGTGCTCTCAATCACCTGGGCTGATAACTGGAGGGAGTCAGGCCCAGGAGCAGCAGAGAGCCCTACTGTGACAGAGAGGAAGTGTGAAACATAAAATGGAGTGTCTCAGTAAATTTCCTAAATTTAAAATAGTTGTTGAAGCAAAGTGGATTTGGATCGTTTCTGTTTCTCACAGCAGCTGGTATTAAATCTTCATACAGCCATCAGTTTTGTCACCCCATCAATGTAAGAAGTGCCATATGTTACAATGCCTACCATCATGAGAAATATTAGAAATACACGCTGACAGTTAGTGAAAAGGTAATAAAGCCAGGAGGATTATTAGGAAAGGCCAGAGCAGTGTTGGTGTCTCCCACGTTGCACGGGGGGTAGTGGTTAAAAAAGTAGTCTGACCCTTTATCTAACTAAAGTACCTATGTAAAAATACTCTATTACTCCAAGAATTACGAAATATACTTATCAAGTTCAGCTTGTCTCTTCATTGGACCTGATAACAGCCCATTGAATTCCCCATGTAAATTAAAAGGAACTTTACTGAAGGTTGGAAACACATAGTTTAATAAACGGCACATACAGTGCATTGTATTTATTTAAGCTTATCCATAAATAGCATGTATGTCAGATAGATACAGTGTAGTTGAGTAGATTAGTATGATTGTTTTCTTTGAAAAGTAGTTGGTAACAACAGAAGAGTAATCCAGCAATTTATAGCCATGCTTATAGGTAAAGCAACTTCAGATCTTTGTAAGTACAATACACTTCTCAAGTAAATGTACTTAGTTACTTTCTACCACTGATGAAGTACAAAGCAAAAATACAACATTTTTATACTCAAATGTATTCACACTGATCCTCCAATTTTAAGCTGTCTTTCATTCCAGCATGACAACATTTATTAAAATACAGTTCAGAAAACTGCAGTGCCCCATCACTGAGTCTGCACAAAGACGCCTGCACACTTGGGCAAACAGTTTCATACTCTTTGTTTGAATAGATGTGCCTTTGAGATTTATAATGACAACAAAAACAAAAGAAAAACATTTTGTTCAGGGTTGTAACGTTTCCTTGCTTATATGATATCTGATGTGGCTGTTAAAGGCCACTGAAGCAAAAGAAAGAAAGTGTAAAAGTGACACTGAAGAACTCTGAGGTCTGATATAACAACCACTGTTAAAATAACTGCAGTCTCTACTTTGAGTAGCATAAATTTGAAAGTCGTAAGGTGACACTTTTTAAGCAGGTCACACATCCACATACAACAGCACAGTCAGCTCCATTTTTTCTTTGTGAAATGATTGCTGTTGCATTTACAACCGGCCAACGATCAATGCCTCGTCTGACAAGTTGGTCATAACTAATGGCTCAAGAAACATCGAGTCTCCATTGTAAAACTGGAGACACTGACAAGAGGTGTACTTATGTGACTACATTGATCAGCACATTCTGTTTATTTATGTAACAATTATTTTAAAAAGATTTTGAGAGAGGAGAAAAGACAATCAATTTCTACAGCGCCTTTCACTGCTCTGCTCGTACGCCTGTGATTGGCTGGAGAACATGTGCAATCCAAGATGTTAGATTGTTCATAATTATTTGGAAAAAATGCTGCTACTTCGATTGAGTCTTACAAATGAATCATGGTGAAACATTTTCACTATTGATTTTGCTTTTCTCCTCAGGAGAAACATAAAGAACTCTGCCACCAGACTGAATATAATGGAGAGGATCGAACATCTCCCCTCAACAATGGTCAATGGGAACTCATCTCTAAGTCTAATATTGTTAGAAATTAGATGCCTTTTAGAAGTTTTTTTGATGGGATTCACTATTTTCAAGGTGAAGATTCTGCTTTGTTAAAAGCATAGATGATTGTTTCATCAAAAGACCACACAACTTTTCAAACTATGAAGGAGTTTTATTGATATTTGAAGAAATGATCATGACAAATCAAAAATACGTTTGAAGGCATAAAAGCTTGATGTTTGGGAATGAATATTCCATATTCAGGTTTTCATTGTGTGCGGAAAGTACACTTGTGTAGTTTACTTCTTCCTTTTGTAAAGGCCTGTATCTATGTAGAATTAAAACATTTCAAAAAGCTTAGTTCAAAGTACCCGCTGTCTGCCACAGCTCAGAACAGCCTCATGAAAGAGGCTGCAATGTCGTAGAACTGCTGCATGTTTGTGTTGCTATGATGACAGGGTTTGTGGCAGCCCCATTACATCAGGTCTACAATGCCCATACAGCTTTTGTGGGCAGAACCAGATAATTAAAGGTTGATTTACCCTCCTCAACTGTTCTGGGGCAATATAGCTGCTCCGCTGACAGTCTGAACACTTGCCACAGCCTCACGCTCCTATGATTCAAGGCAATGTGCCATGTGCAGACAAGGTTATGAGGAATTGGCACAATTCTGCCGTTGATTGCAACGTTTACTGGGGCTCTAGAATGCTCTGGCTTGGAGTTAGAGACTGCTCAAGATGTATGTGCTGCTGCTGACGTATGTGGCGGTGGTGTGTTGGGGAGAGGGGAGACAATCACAACCCTGATCAGTCATCCAGACAGTCTGTGAGATGGGAAATGACTGCCAGCGGGATTCAGCCACTGGTTATAGATGAGAAAGGCACAAAGTAATAATAGATTCCTGACCAACCTGATTTATCAATTGAATTATTAGTGTTATCATCCTTATCATCCCCATCATCTATCTTCAATAAATACTGAATGCCAACTTAAAACGGCAAAGCAGTTTGTACACATGTGTATAGAAAAAAACTCAGAGCTCCATGACCTTTAAATCAACACCTCTATATTTAGGTGAATAGATCCTTCAGTAAAAATATGATAAATGTCATAGTTACAAAGGTGGTCATTATGTGAGACTGTCGCATCAAAATGAAGAAAAAATAATTCTCTTCCAACAACATAACCCAGAGTTGCTCAGTTTTGACGTGAATGGTGCTTGATGTTCAAGGAGGCCTTTAAGGTCAACGAGGCAAACTTGGGAATTAAAATCATACTTGAGCTCTTCTGTTGGAGAACCTATAGAGTGCAATCAAGGACTGATTAATTTTTCACAGAACCCCTTGTGATTATACTTGGCCCTCTGTGCTCTGTATGCATCAATGGTCCTGACCTACACTCAGGCTGTCATCAGAATGCAGTTTCGCATCAGGATGTTGTTTTGTCCCATGCTGAGGTCATATCATTTGCATAGTCATGTTTTGTAAATAATGGTTGCTTCGATTTTTTTTTTTCAGTGTTTCACCCGACAGCAGCATGCGGCTGTTTAACATGATATTTACATGCTCTCAGAAACTATGCAATATTTCTACACCATATTTCTGTCTACCTGATTGCAATGTACTCATAGGGCACTTCAAACTAAACACAATCACTGTATCGACTCAAGCTGCACAGTGTATTCAGCTCAGTCACACAGTTCTACTATAAAGTCTGCTTTTTCAAAAACGGTCACGTTCCGTTTTTGTAGATGTTGTCATATGTGTCTAAATTCAATGATGTTTATTACTGAGATCATAGTTAAAGGTAGTGTTGTTGTACTGAATTCTATTGAGAGTTGGTTCTAATTTTTTGTCCTTTCTATCTCTCAATATAATGCAGTCCAATACTACACCACCATTAACCATGACCTCAATGTGTGAACCATAAAGTTTGATTAACATGTGTATGACAGTGTCAAAAAGAGAACATTACAAGCATCATTAAAGTACACATTGGGGCAGAACAGTTGATTAAATTACACTTTTCTTTTTTTTTTTTTTTCTGAAGATATTTAAGTCTGATTTTGAGTCATATTTGACACATGGCAATGTGAAAGTACACTTTAATTTCTTTAGAATTTATAGCTGGTAATATTGGTACTAAATTCCAAAAGAAAAAGTTGTTTCCTTTATTAAAATTTTCATTAAAAATAGATTAATTGACTCAACGAAGGTCAAAATTATTCAAGTGACTGGTCATTTCAGCTGATGCCGGTCTTTGCTGTAATGTAAAAATGTATTGGACATGAGTGGGGTATGACTGTAACACTTTCCTGCTTCACCATAATCACTGATTTTTGTTGCTGAGAGGTGGACTGGTAACTGTGCTGATCTTACTGCACTGTATCAGCTTTAGAAGTTTAGTATATGCTTAAAAACATATGGCTAATTATGGGGTTTTTAATTTAGAGCTACAGAAAGGCCATCAGCATAGCACCCTTAATGTGTGTTTACTATCTCAAGAGAGTGCTTCAAAGTGAGGCAGAGTAAGAGCCTGGTATCATGACATGCGTTGCAAATGCTCCAGCAGCGAATACCCATAAGGCTTTGTTTGGGAGGTTATCTGCACACTATACTCAGTTCACTCGAGTAGCCTATCTATCAGTAACGGAAAGGGAGCAGCGGTGACAGCCTCTGTACGATTAGACGCTATGTCTGTTAATATTTCGCAGGCAGCTGAACAGGGCCAGCCTTTGTTGTTGTTTACACAGCATTTGCCCATCATTAGGCTTGGCAAGGCTGGCTGCCTACTCCTTTTATATTAATTAAAATGAATATACAGTAAAGACTGCACGTGTGGCTCCCAGCCAGAATTTTGAAGTAAGACTCAATTAACCTCAATGACCCTGTCTAACACAAACAATGAGACATTAATTATATGCAGCATCCAACCCAGACAAGCTTAGTGGCTTCAAAACTGCATTATAAATGGTTTGGAATGCATTTGCACCTTGTTTTCGTTTGCGTCTGCCAAATCAATGGCCTGTTAAAAAATCTGCAGCTACATAAAATAGGTATCATGAAAGTACAGGAGTTTGAGGTCATGCAAGCTCTGACAATCAGCAGTTTTCATTGATTTAGCATTAATGTCACATGTGACAGACATAGGCTTGTCACATATTTTGAGACAAGAGTGAACAGTGTTTCCTGTGCGGCATGTTCTCATGTGGCCAGAGAGTCCATCAGATTTGCTGCATCTGATGTCAACTGCCGTTTGCTTGTTTATTGTAACAGTTTGGCATTGGCAATCATGTCAAACAGGCGTGTGTGTGTGTGTGTGTGTGTGTGTGTGTGGGTGGGTGTGTGCGTGCGTGCGTGCGTGCGTGTGTGTGTGTGTGTGCACGCTGTGCAAATCTAAATCCTAATCTGACTCAGGCAAACTGTGAAAAAAAAAATGTCTCACCAATTTGAAACGTGTTTGAATTTGTGCACAATACAGTGATCTGCAGACTTTCATGTTATCACATTGGCAGTTATGAGTAATTGCACCCTGGAGCAGTCCCCTACCCCTGGACAACTTTTAATTATGTTACAAAGTGCACATGCTCTCCTGCATTAATGTCTCTGCTGGAGTCTTGAGCGATTACATTGCTGTTGTACTACCTTTCCTAAATTATGAAAACATGTTTATTAATCTTCTCAGATAAACTCACATCATGGTATTTGTTGATGTGAGTCAGGGATTTTACTTTGTGTTATGTATGATAAGGAATTTAAAAATAATGTGTGGTAAAACTGTGGCATGCTTGCAGAAGCTGAAAGGCAGCAGGGGGGCTGAAGTCTTTCTTTTGAAGAGAGAGAATAGCACAGATAGATTTCTGACAACATGAATGAATGAACCCACTGTAACATATTCCTTGGACACCTTGGATCATTTATGTCTTGTATGGCCCATGCTTGCAACATCTCTCCCTGTGGAGATGAATGTGTGTGTGTGCTGTCCATCATTGTAGCAGCAGATGAGTTTGAAGTGAAGCACATACCAACCAGCAGCATGTCATTCACAGTTTCATGTTGGGCAGGTTCCTCTTGTCACACTTGAGTCAAGAAACACGCTAAGGCGTGATTGCTTCACAAGGAGCTTTGACCAACACATCAAGGTCTAAAACATACAATCTATACCCTTTTTTTTTCTTTTTTTTTCTAAAAATTCATATCAGCAAACAGAAAGTAACATCTTATTTTTCATTCATTTATTTTTTTGTTGTACTTAAAAAAAAAAACGTAAGCATTAAAACAGTTTTATTATGCAGCCCACATTGTGAAACTTGAAGACACCATATTGTGTTCAATTAAAAATGTTGCAAAAAAAAGCTAAATTAGTTCAAAATTGTATCATCTACAGACCAGGGTGGTTAATATACAAAAATTTTAAAAAGTTTAAAAAAAAATGTGCTGTCTCTTCCCTTCCGATTATATTAATATTTTAAGTGATATGACACCAATTTTCCAAAGAGGATTAAAGAGACCTCAGGGATACCACGATGATAAAATCATGAAGGTGTAGTGAGTTTGAGATTCTGATGATAGGTCTAGAAATATGGCACTTTGTGTCACATTTACCACCAAGACATCATTCATAAAAATGTATTAGATATTTAAAAGTTGATGATTACAAAGCATGCTCTTGTTGCGGTATAAAACATCTATTTAATGCCTGGCTGATTATGACAGTATACATTAAGTGCACCTACTAGTAATCACTGAGTGGGTTAAGGAAAAAAAAAAAAAAAAAAAAAACTGTAATGAGCGACGGGGGTCATTTCGAAATGTGCTCTTTCAATCAATGTACACTGCACCGTGCTGGCTTAATCAAAGATCTTGTACATGGATAATCGCTACAAGTGAACCTTGCCTGGCTGACATTTGCATATATTGAGTTACAGGAGTCAGTCTCAATCACTCTATATCAGGTGGATCACTGCATGCGATGTTATCTGTGCGGAGCTGAAAACATCAAAAGCGCTTTTGTCAAATAGTTTTTCACATATCAGTGAGGTTACGGTTGACGTTGATTGTGCTTAATGGAGGGGCTGAAATGCAATTTATATCTATTACATAACTGCAGTGATTTTGGTAAAGGACACGCAGAAACTATCACTGCTTTACAGTATATAACTGAGCAGCCAGAACATTATTACCACTTGACTTATTTTGTGTATACGTCCTCTTGATGCCACCGAAGCAGCTCTGACCTGTGGAGGCATGGATTTCAAGTCTCGACTTCAATATCAGGTACCAATAGCAGCAGATCCTTTAAGTCCTGGAAGTTATGAGGTGGGACCATCATGGACTGGACTTGTTTTTCCAGCATATGCCACAGATGCTCGATTGCACTGAGATCTGGGGAATTTGAGGGCGAAGTCAACACCTTGACCTCTTAGTCATATTCATCAAACTATTCCTGAGCAGTGTGGCAGAATGCAGTATCCTGTTGACAGAGACCACTGGCATCAGTAAATACAGTTGCCATGAAGGGATGTACGTGGTTGCAACAATGTCTCGGTAGGAGGTGCATGTCAAAGTAACATTAATATGAATGCCAGGACCCAAGGTTTCCCAGCAGAACATTAACCAGAGTATCACACCACCTCTGCTGGGTTGTCTTCTTTCCTTAGTCCATCCTGCTGCCATCTAACAACACAGACACAATTGGCTGTCCAGATGATGTAAAAGAAAATGTAATTCATCAGTCCACAAGCTCACCTTTCATTGCTCCATGGTCCAGTTCTGATGCTAATTTGCCCACTGTATGTGCTTTTGTCTATGGACAGAGGTCACCATGGCTACTCGGACCAGTCCTCGGCTACGCAGCCCCATATGCATCAGACTGTGAAGTTGTGTGTTTTCTGACACCTTTCTATCATAGTCAATATCAAGGATTTCAGCAGAGTGTGCCACAGTATCTCTTCCTTTGCCCCCAATACACATCAGTGAGCCCTGGGCACCCATGACCCTTTTTCCCATTCACCGGTTGTCTTTCTTAGGACCACTTTTGGTAGGTACTAACCACTGCAATCCAAGAGCTACCATTTTGGAGATGTTCTGATCCACCCATTCAGCCATTACAATTTAGCCCTTGTCAAAGTACCTCAGATCCTCATGCTTGCCCCTTTTTTTCCAGATTCCAAAACATCGACTTCAAGAACTGACTGTTCACATTCTGTTTAATATATTCCAATCTGTGACAGGTGCCATTTTAATGAGATAATCACTGTTATTCACTTTACCTGTCATGGGATAATGTGCAAATATTTGAACAATCATTAATTGATAAGCCATTCATTAATGTTTTATGATCTGTAGGTCTGCTTTCCTGCAGGCTATTGCAGTAGTTCCTAACCTTGGTTTTGGGACTCCCAAAAGGGTTTAAAATATAAATCTATGCAGTTGCAAGATGATTGACAGGAGAAAAACACATTTCTCCCACACAGTTATGTTTATCTTTTCATGGCTTTTACTAATCCTAGTCTGTGGAGACATAATTGAGTTTTACTTGCCAGGAACAAGAGCAAGAACCAAAGATTGGCCATCCGGAGACACTGGTGACACGATGGTGGCACTAATGAACCGCTTTGTTTTTTCCAACCACAACTAAAGTCTCTGTTGAAAGAGCAGCGAATTAAAGATGTGTCTGCATGATAAATATGGACATGCACACTCCTAATCAGAAGACAGACACAGGAGTTGAATAAGCTTCATCAGTTCCAGTAAACTTTCTGACTTAAATCTGTGAACAGAAAAAAAAACTATATCCGTGCAAATTTAATTGGAGATAAAGTTTTAGCTGAATTTCAGGAGCAGGACCACGCCTCAACCACTCCCCCACTTCCAGCCACACTCCTATAAATATCCACCCACTCTAAACCTCGGCCTGTTCATGTTTTCCGCATCCCACCCTCCCTCCCTCTTGTTAAACCGTTTCACTTATTGTTATCATGTTTCATAGCCTTTATCCTTCCGTCCCACATGGAGATCTCAGGGATCTGCAAGGCCTGGGAGCCGCAGTGGATCCTCGACTAAGCCTTCCCCAAACCGCGAAACTCTCACCCTTGCTTAATCTCCCCCAATCAATGAAGGTTCGCCCTCGGCCGAGGCGGGGTCCCAGCTAGTGAAATAGCAGTTTTCCTGTGGGAGTTCTGCAATGATTTTTTTTTTTTTAAATAACAAAATAATGTCTTAACATTATTAAGACAGAAGGATAAAATCAGTAGATTTAAAATGAAAGTTCTGACTTGTATTTTTTTTATAATAATAATAATGATTAGCTCTGTGAATAAGGTTGACTTTATGAAGAGTAAATCAGCATATTTGCGATGAAAATTTTGACTTAAGTTTCTTTGATGAAGAAAGAAAGTAGGACCGCTAAAAATTGTTGAGTCTCTGTTGAATAACTCACTGAACATCTTATGTAGACTCATAGTAATAGCAGTTACAAATTAATAATACTGATATCAACAGAACTTTTACTGAATGACCTGATTTGGCATTCAGGATAATTTTTTACTTTGTATAGGAAAGAGCTTCCACTGATGCTCCTGCTGCAGAACTGGCCCTCATCAGCTTTTTTTTTTTTTTTTTTTTTTTAATGGCTCTGTTGTTAAGAAAATCTCTCTAAACATAGTTGTCATGAACCAGTACAAGTCTCTTGGGAATTAATTAACCTGTATTGTTCATGGTGACATCCTTTGAAGGCCCTGTGGGAAATTGTGCAACTGAGTGCTCCTCTTTCACTTGCATAATCAATAAGGGGTCGTGACCTGACAAGAGAATAAATATTATTTAAGTTGCTACGTAGTCCATGTAGTTTTATGAAGTCCAATAGCTCTTTCCTTTTGCATTTAATATCCTTTGAAGTGCCATAGCTACCGGTTTATTGCTATTGACAACCGAGAAGGCTGTACACCATGTAGTGATGTGGGTTTTTTTAAACATTTGTCACGCTCTCAAACATACATTTTACTGTCCTAATTAAATACAATATTTCCACTTCTCTACTGTCAGAGTAAAAGACCTATAAATAAGCATCTTCCAGTTTGTTAAATAAACCACAAACTACCAAGCTCAGGCTCCACCAGGGAGCAGCCTTAAAGATGGGAGCTTCAACTAAAAGACCAGCATTTAAGTGTTTCACCACTGGGAGGTTGCAAAGGTCTAATTAGCTACTGTGTGTGCTCTGTCAGTGATGGCAGACCTGTACAAGGCCATTCCTTCCACTGCCAAGTGATCTCCAGTATACTGTAGCTCCGTATTACATTGTCAAGCCCAACTGCTCCTGTTTCTTGTGTGCTGCTTGGCTCTCCCCATGGAAATGCTTCTGAGGAGAGGATACAGCAATTTTCTATGGACTACAAAGTGAAAAGTGAAAGGATTTGTATTTACCAGCCAGTGAGTGGCTAATGACAATACGATATGATGGAATTATGGGGATTAGAGGCCAGGGATTTATGTACAGTCAATGAAATTTCAATCAACACCTTAGTGCTACCTCAGTAAATTGAGAAACTTTGGGTGAAAGAGAAGAGTTGTATGCTCCGGGAAAGGGTAAATGAGTTGACAATGGGGGTTTTATATTATTTTACTCATGGGGTGCACCTGATGTTTCAGATTTTTTTCAGTATAACTATGTAAAGAAACAAGACAACAAGGGATACATCACCGTATGCTGAACATTAAGGTGGCCCATGGGGGCCTTTAAATGAAGTTCATTTGTTACTCTTAATCACAGGTGCAATCTCAAATGTCTCAGCAGAGCCTAAATAATGAAGAATGTATTTTATAATTATTATTTTTTTAAACAATAGAAACATACAGAAAACACTCAAAAGCTATAATAAGATTAATTAATGCATTTTTTTGATGGTTGGCATGATGCATGAACACAAACTGTTTCAATCATCAATCTCATCACTGAAACACCAAATTGAGAGCTGATGGAACAAACATGATTGTTTACTTTATAAGCACATCATTTGTCACACCATTACATTAACTTAAACTACATTTACAAACTTAACAGGAAGTTTAAGCATTTTGGTGGAGTTGGGTCAATTTTATTTGGACAAGAAAAACAGCAAGGTCATATTATGTATGATTGGATTTTGTATTACTTCATTCTATCACTTGTGTGTTTTACCAATAGTGGGGCAAAACATTTAATGTTTGTCCTGAAATTATTTGCGTTGCAAATTTCAAGATAATCTGACAATTAGAATATGAGCCATCTTCCGTGAAAGGTTTTCATTCAAACTTGGACATGGCAATAGTAGAAATTTGACCTTTATTTGAAAACCTTGGTCTGATGATTAATTTTTAGCCCAATGGGGTTGCACAGCGATTGATCCTCTGTGGACCATGAAAAGAAAATGTCATGTAAAGCAAGCAATTACTCACTTTAGCCCTTGCCGTGAAGGACTGTGAAAGTTCATGACAATCTGTCCAGATTTCTTGCTCTTAACTGTGGACAACAGACAGAGCAGCCCCAAAAACAACAAGACTGGTTGATTGTTTAACAGGGTTAAAATGACCAATGTTTATTATGGGGGCCTTCAGTGGCTATAATAATTATGACAGGAGCAAAGGAAAAAGTTGTATAGGTAGGACGGAGTATAAAAAGTGACAGTCCATGTAGGGGAAGGTCAGGGGTAGTTGAATGGATCAACCACAGGACTCTCATCCAAGAGAACATGGTTCATGTTCTGTGCGAAATCAAAAGTCAGAGTTGTGTTGTTTCAATATTCGTAGTAGATTTAACCTATAACATCTTATGTAATGTAACTTACATCATATAAACCAAACCATGATCTTTTCCAAAACTTAACCAAATATTTTTGGTGAATAAACCTAACCAAACTGTGACCAGTGCACAACGTCAATCATGTGTTTATTATTGTTGCTATGGTGATTAATGTTCATTATGCCTTTCGCTGGTACTTCCCAGCGTTAATGTTGTTTTGGCAAATTACGTCTTCTGTCATTTAGTTACCAGGGCATGTTGATGGTCTCTGAAAAGGCTCATTAATATAGTTTTTGGATTCATTGGTAACAGATCTATTCTGTAGTTTTGGTAAGAGGACAGTGAGATGGACTCACTGACATTGGCGTTTTTAGCCTTGTTGCCCTTCAAAACTCTTGTTGCTGGGTGCAAATATTGCATTCCACATGCACTACATTGTTTCATTTAGGTGCAGAGTAATTAATTATGAGGAGCCATTTTGACAGGCTCTGCTGACATGTCTGTGAACCCAGAAATCATCTACTGTGGACAGTAATCAAACACAGGTGCAGTAGCAGTAATTAACAGCGGGCTACTTGATAAACCACAAAATATATGATTTAATAATGTATAAATAGTTTTCTCTTTGCCTTTGTCTCTTTGTACTGTATGATGTTGTGTGGTCTGTTTGCCGGGTGCAATGATTGCATTTAACAGCGCAATCACACAAAAAGCAGCAGCACTTATTTTAGCACAGTGGGGAGAGACAACACTAAACATTTGTCTCTTCCAGCTATGTTATTCACCCTTAATTTCAGGAAGGATGGCACTGCTTTACCCAAACCACATCAGCCACTCTGTGGAGAGCAATAACATGACAATAACAGCATTTGGGAATGCACTCATCAAGGGGACTCTAAATGTATTATGCATAGTACACTTGATCTAAATCATCCACAGCCGAGGAAAGCCACCCATCCATATTTTTGGTGCTCACCCCAGCCAGGCTTGTAGTAATAATAGAGCAGTGAAGCCAAGATGGCCTTTTCTCTGTAATTAAGTAGTTTCAACCAAGTAGAAGCACAAAATATAAGTCACTTTGTGTATGTGGTTTCTTCTAGTTTATAGTTCAAAGATTTGTTGTCAATAATTCAGTTATTTGTATCAATGGAATCACATCGCTCTCAAAAACAAACCCCATCTCAACAACATTTCTAAATCACTTATTTCAACACTATCCATCAACGGAAAATGATGATTTGAATAAGGCCCGGCAACTAAAACACTTAAGATAGGAAAGTATCATGGTTGCAACCATTCTTTGGCATAAACAGCACACAAAATCCTGCACTGACACTGAATGTTGTTGTTGGATGTAAATTGTGCACAGCAAGTTTGTCCAATATGGACATCATTCCTAGAGATGCCAAGGTGGTCACATGCACATCTAATAGCACCCCCACAATCACACTGTGATTTTAAAAAGCTCTTTTGGATGGTCTTGACCTTAGTTTCAGACTTTACAGGAAGTAAGCCCAATCCAATGCTGCTTTGAACTGTTTGTTGGGGAATATCAAAAGCAACCACCTACGTGCAACAGAATTATTACATCATGTTTGTTTTAGAGGCTTTTGTGTTCTTTTCCAAGCTTTTAACCAGTAGGTAGCATACTGTATGGATTAGCCAGCAGTTCTGCTGTTAATCACCAGTGAAGTAAGCTCCTCGACTTATTCAGTCGACAACTGATGATTCAGCTTCAGGATTCAGTGTTTGTTCATGTTCTTAGCAGAATCAAGAGCTTTCTATGAAAATAAAGTCTCTCCAACGAGACATGATTCTGCTCTTAAAGCCCTTAAAGGAGCCGGTCAACCACAAAGTTTTTTTGTTTTTTTTTACCAGATGCTCCAGCTTCATAACAGTAGGTGGCTCATTTCAGTTTGGAGAAATAGTGGTTTGACTCCAAGGTCCTTTCAGATCACTGGAGTTCTTACGCTGTCATGGGGAAAGAGCATTGCGCCGACAGAGAAACCTAATTTCAACTGCCTCTATCCATGATCTATTTCTTATGGTCACTTCCCAAAACTTGTGTACACAGATGAGGGTCGGGTCAAAGACTACAGCTTTGTTGTCTGGAAACGTCTTTATATTTGCCATCACATTCTCACTCATAGCCTGCATGACTTCAACCTGCAGTGGAATACGATGGAATAAATTGTCTGGAAAAGAGGCTTTTTTTTGTTTTGTTTTTTTACGCAACTCACAACTTGAATGATTTTTACAACGGTTGACTCGGAGTAGCACATCAATTGTGACAACGTTATGGTCCAGCCGCGCATGTAATTGAAACAATCGATTGCAATTTTATAAACACAAATGTGCATAAAGCACAGAACCGGTAAAGTGAGCTTCTGTTGGTTGAGTGATCAGAACTGTATGCCTATCAATCTCTCCGTCTCCCCCTTAGGCTTGTTTATTGTTTTCCCATTGAATGCTGGATAGGGAGGCATTGCACAGGTCTTCTATCATTTCAAGGAGAGGCAGTTTCTGAGCTCTGTCCAAGGATCGGTTATCTCACTTCAACAGAACAAAATGTATTTTTTATTAAAGGTTGAAAATGTTTCCTCAAATTTAAATTAATTTAACCATAAGTTCTCTTTAGCAGCAACAAAATACCCAGGTTGTGTTAATTGACAGTTTTCTAAACCCCACCTCCAAGCAGTGAGCTTGGCAACAGTAACTAGGAACCTCAGTCAAACTTGGAGCATATGTTCTATCTACCTACCTACCTACCTACCTATCTATCTATCTATCTATCTATCTATCTATCTATCTATCTATCTATCTATCTATCTATCTATCTATCTATCTATCTATCTATCTATCTATCTATCTATCTATCTATCTATCTATCTATCTATCTATCTATCTATCTATCTATCTATCTATCTATCTATCTATCTATCTATCTATTGCATGCTAAATCTGTTTCCCTCTCTCTTTGTCTCTCTGTCTCTCTTTCTCACTCTGCATCTCCTGAAGTGAGATTAGATGGGAATAGGTAATGAGAACATTTCATGCCAGAAGCATTAGTAACAATGATAATTAATGCCCATTGTCTTTTGGATCAGCTAAATATTAGGCATGAGGCAGAATTATCTCCCTGTATCAAATCACATTAATCAACATTTGGGGCCACCTGCTAATCACGCTAATATGCTCTCTATACTGAAAATTAGAAAAAAGAAAAAAAAGAAAAAGAAGGGGGGGGGGGGGCTGCGTGAATGCAGAAGGAACTCCTGAAATCAGATACGGCGTTCAGCATTTAGATTTCACAAGTGTGTGAAAAACTGATTTCTGAGAGGATTTGTCAAACAAAGAATATTTCAATAACAAATGGAGCAGTGTCAACAATCAATTCCCATTAATCAAGTGTGTTTTACTGTGTTCAATAGTATATTTGATTTGTTTAAAGGGAAAATCCATCTAAGAATCCATTAACTGTAACACTGTTTAAAATGTTTTACCTCGTATTAACCGTCCAGTCTTTTTGTCTGGTTGTGGATAACTGGTCAACAATACACCATGTGATGTCACTAAGATATTTTAGTGTAGCTACATTTGATTCTAATAGAATAAAAAACCTCAGCTGTGCAAAACTAAATGTAAACATCGGGTGGTTTTGTTGTGTGAACCGGAGACTCAGATATCAAGAGCTTCCTTCTTGAAGTACTTTGTTGCCTCCATTTTCAGCAATCATATCAAAAGAAATCCATTAGATGAAAGAGAGGTTTTTGAGTAATGGGTGAAGCTGACCTTTTTGTGACCTGAAAATTTCACGCTTTTTTACTTTTACTATTTTGCTACAGCTCTTTTCAAACACACGGATTGAATGAAAGTTCAGGTGTCTTCTCTGGGTATGTTGGAAGTCACTCTGGGATGTATATTGTATAAAATAAACATCACAGGAGGTAGGTTGAGAGAACGTGGGCACAGGAAGGATAAATTACCTGTCACAAAATAATGCCCTGAAAAAACACTTGTAATCTACCTTTTAGGTGTTTTTTTTTGTAGACGATAGAGTTGTGTTTTTTTTCTGCATTGTTTGAACTGCTGCCTCCTCTCTGCCAGCGGAAATCCTCCCACTGAATTCTACTTTAAAGTTTTTGTCAGCTCTCATATGCATGATGAAAACCACACCTGCCTCAATCCTGCACAATGTGGTGTAACTGAAACAGCTCAAGTTCAGGCCAAATCATTGCTTTGCCCCAGAACCCTACTTTAAAAAGCCACAAATCAGCCAGAGAACACTCAGCTATGAATGGCTGGATTAACAGTACATTTATTCAGTTGGTATGACAGCATGTTATCAAGGAATTGGAGGAGAAATTGATATGTGATAGATTTACTGTAGATAACAATATTTTCCAGAGTGGACTCATCTCCTTCCTGTCTCCGCAAGGACTGCGTGTTCGGTTGTGGGTCACTTTGGAATTTAAATCAGATTATCTGAGTCAGGGTGGCTAAGGACAATGTCTGCAGAAGTTATTGGTGATGTGGGACTAATCATAGAGGTTTTGGTGGAACAGCAGTCTTATTTTGAACTCATTGATTTTTTTTTTTTTGACTGCCACTGGCAATGTTAGATAAGTACCCCCCACAATGGCACACTCATTCAAAATCTAATCTCTGTAATACTTTTAGATATTTTGGGGTAACTTCAGACCTCGGTTGCCTTAGTTGCACAGTTTGCCTTAGTTGCACAGTGACTGTGTTTTATTGCCAGTTCAATTTACATGTCATGCATCGGTAAAAATTTTGACAAGTATAAAAATTGCACAGCTATGTAAAACCTCAGGCTCACTGCGGAAAGCGTTGCGAGGAGCACTTATAATTCCTCTTACTGATCCTCACCTTTCCTTTTTTTTTTGATCACTTCACACATACAGTGGTGCATCACGACCAATGCCTACTCCCGAGCCTCTGCTGCCTTTCTTCCCTCTTTTTCTGTATGTGATTTCTGGGAAATTCCAAGCAAATGCCCCTGTAAGATTCAACCATCACGCTATCCTCCCTCGAGCCCCCCTTTGCTTTCACATGAATGGAAAATGTGAAACCACTGGCTCCTGGCTGTCTTCAAAGTGCAGCTTACCAGAATTCCACCATTTCTACAGAAAAATCAGCAAGGAGATTAGCATATGTGTTTGCTATTCCATTTTGCCATGCGATTTGGATAGACATTCATATCCTCCTCAAGATTATTTGTAACTGTTGTGATCCCCTTCCCTTTGTGATAATTCCAGCACCATCATCAGGTCAAAATTTCAGTGTGTCCGGTACATGGTTTCCAACCAAATACCTTCAAACCTCTTGACATTGCGACCAGCGTTTTGTGTGTTTAGTGTATTACCAAATCTCAGCATGTTATCACAGATGATGAACATGGTCAACATTGCTTCCTGAAATTCAGCATATTAACATTGTCACTAGTGCCACACTAGATGCCTGTTTGCACAGGCAGAATTTCTTAGGTGAAACATCAGTGATGTTCAATAGCTTCAAAGATTCACTCCCTGCACATAAAAATAGTAAGAGCAAATTAGCCAGGATCAATAATTCAGCAGGTTGTGGACTGCGGGACAGACTACAAAATGCTTTATGACAGTGCTTCAATGTTCCTGCGTGAGCTGAACACGGTCAGAGGTTTCCTCATCTGCCCAGCCTCATCTCGCTCACTTGCCTTGCTTCTGTCGAGGTCATTAAGTGTGGTGAAACAATCACTGCCATATCAGGAATCATCTTGTGATTACTGTAATGCTAATCAACCAGAAATCACCTTAAGAGCCTGTCAGGCCCTTGATGGAGCGTTGTGGGAGCCACTGTTCTCATCAATGTGACCATACAGCTGACAGAAGTCTCAACCTGTTACAGGCCCTCATTTGAACTCCCTCCAGCAAGAATATGCTGACTGAGATATTCATCCTCCAGCTATTGTTCCTCTTCTAATCTCTTCACACAGAACATTTTCAATTTGGGCTTTTTAGAAAAGATGTTGTAAGTAGAGGAGCTCCAGGTCTGATCTCACATTTCTCAAAGAAAAGAGCGCTTCAGAATTTCTGATGTATGTAGATTAGGGCTAGAGCTAATGATGGCTCGTTTAATTGTTATTTCTACAAATTTAGCCTTATGTGACAACTTCAAATAGCTTCTTTTTTTTTTTGTCCAACCAACAGGAAGCTTTTATATATTTTTACATATATATATATATATATATATATATATATAAAACAAATAAATATATATATAAAACAGAAAAAAAAACAGCAAATCTTCACCTCTGACAGGCTGAAAAAGGCAGAAGTTGAATATTTGTGTTTGTTGACACACCCCATCAGTCCCTGCAGCTTTAGAACTCAGAGGTGAGTTCCCTAAAAGGTCATCTCATAGATTTAATGTTCAACAAGTTAAATTAAGAGCTGTTTTCGGTGTTGCAGTGCTAAATGAATGGGTGACAAGAGTTAGTTGTTTGATAAACAAACTGATAAGTCAGGCATGAGTGATTCATTTTTCCCCAGACAACTCGGCACCATTATGGTTACTGCTCATTTGGTAGTGTCTGTTCAGTTGTATTGCAATGCATTCTGTTGTTATTCTTTTTAAAACGTGTTATCTCCTTATTCCAGAACTGGTGCTACGTTGTGGAAGTAAACAGTTATCCTACAGCCTATTAAAATAGTCATGAGTGAAATACACTGCCAGTCATTGTCAAGGTGTATTTACTCCTCATTTGTTAGGGGATATGAAGCAAAATTGTAATATCTGAACTTTCAAATACTTTTATTCAGAAAGTCCCGGTTCACTAAATTGTAATGAGAAAAAGCATGCATGTTTCATTCCAGTTTCAGAGTACCTTGTGCAAGTGATTGTTGAACGTGCACTAGCCTACTAGCCTATGTTCAGCCATGGCATTGTTCATTAAAATCCCGAGAAACAATTAGAATTTTGGAAAACACTGCAGATGGATTTGGGGTTACTTTCCCGCTCATATTAAGGCAAATTTTGTGAACGCAAACATGCATTTATTGGACCATGTGAGTTCAGTTCAAAAGCAGTGAGGAGTCAAACTGCAAAGATGTCACATAGAGAAGTCTTATAAGGACTTATTTTGTGTCAGCTGCTGCCAGCGGTACTTTCTTTTCCCAAGCTCTTTTTAAAAGTACTCCACCTTACCTCCTTCTAAGGCCAATTTTTCCACCTTTAAGCTGACACATTTTGTGATTCAATGCAATCAATCGGAAAAGGCAATAAGATGTATTCCAGCAATGGGACAAAGGTCTGCATCATCCCTATGCAGTCAGTCCGACCAAAACAATTATACAAATGACCTTTGAACGCATTACCTTATTTACTTCATTAGGTTAAGTGGTTCCTGTGAGGTCCACGGCCAGATAATCTCCACTTGCCGCTGACTTGGCGACTTTTGCCATGAGCATTATTTAAAGGAAATGCAGAGAATGGAAAGGTCAAATGTCATCCCACAACGTATATCAGTCAGCCTACATCCTCCACAAATTGCCTTGCATTCATATATTCTCATTGAAATTGTACCTCGATGTCAGCAGAGGCTTTTAGTCACCTTTTTATTGGAAGGCTCTACAGATGGAAGGAGGAGGAGTGCAGCATTTTGGGGGAAAGTGGTTAGTCGTGAATATGGACTGTCACTGCTGGGAGAGCAAGAGGGAACGAAATGAGAGAAAACAGGTACATCTCCCCCAGGTCTATAATCCTGAGATTACTGTTTGCTCTGGGGCCTGTCTGACTGCACTCCCGGCCGCCTGTGCTTCACTTCTAATCTCCTCGGCCCCAGCTGTCCAAGAATTGATTTGAAGATTCTCTGAATCAATTACTCTCCTGTCCAAGGTCTCATTGCCTGAGAGATATACTCACACATGCACATGCACATATGTACACATGCACACATGAAAAACAAATGCAGAGAAAAATACACACACAGGCACACACACACACCAGCCATCATCCCTCTGCAGTAAACACTCATTCAGAGAGGTTAATTGCACAACCTCTGACAGACTAGTCTTGAACCGGACCTTGTACCTCTTTGTGATACATTATACAGTAGGGTAGGTGGCCAATAACTGGCCTCAAATGAATTTTGATCTTTTAGTTAGTCCATATTTTCCACTAATGATTGTCTCTCTTCACCTTCATTTTTCATTGCTTGAACATTCTACAATTTTCTGGTTTTCTCTTGCCACAGTGTGAGAGTGTGCAGAACTGAACATTTTGGAATATTTATACTGAAAAAAACAGCAATGCTACTACACTATATGCTGTCATGCACCATATTGCAATTAGTACTTAAAACTTCCCCTTTCGACTCTGGATTTTGCACAGATTGTTACGATAAGATTACACCAAAATGCTGGTGTTTCAGTGTACCTACTGTAATCTATGTATTATTTGTGTACAATTCCCTTTCATCATTGTCTCCAATCACACACTTGGATTCCTAAATGTATGAATAATGTATGTGAGCAGGGAGGTTTGTGAGTAAGGGAGAAGAAGCTGGAGCATGAATGTTGACCAAGTGCCTTCAGTTGAGCTTATTATTTCTTCATCTATTTTTTTATTGAGTCATGGAAGCCACCGACAAGCCTACAAATGTATTATTATTATTTAAGAAGGGAAGAGTAAATTGACTCCTTTTAGATCAACTTACCTACCCCCTGAGCAGTAATTATTATCACTCCGTACAGGACAGAGAGGGAGGAATGTTGGGAAGCTGGTGCAGGCATTCTTTTCATTTGCTAGTCCAACAGTGTATGTAGCAGCTTAGAAATGCAGTTTGCAGCTGCAAAAATAATTGCAGTTTATTGCCAATTAAACTAATGAGTTCTAAAATAGCCTCAAGTGTGTTGTCTGACAAAGCAGCGTAAAACTACACGGTGAAAATGGACAGTAATTTAAGAAATTAGTGGGAAAATTGGGCAAAGAATGAAGCTTAAGTAAAGTGAAGGTCAACTGAGAACACACACACACACACACACACACACACACACACACACACACACACACACACACACACACACACACACACACACACAGACTTCTCCTTCCTGCACGTCAGTCTGGACTGAAGTACCCGAACGTAGAAAGAGATGTGGTGCTCTTTGACAGCATCTTTGTCATCCTCAGGCTTAGCCTCCAAGTGGCGTGTTATTAATAATGCAGCATACTTTTGCTCAAACCTGCCTAACAGATGTGCATAGTTTGAGCCTGAGGTTCCCCGCTGCTCATCAACAGACTGCTGTTACTTTTGCAGGCAGGTTGTACTACAGCTGTACACTATGTTTTTAGATGGAGATGACTCAGTCTAAACAATAGAGCTAACAAATTTGTCATTTCCCCTGCTGTGCTGGAGATTCAGACAGCAGTGGGCAAGCAGAAGCTACAAGAAAAATACCAAAGAAGGAATAAAAAATCAATTTAAAAAAAAAAACAGACAATGAATTGATCAGGTTAAGTCTCTCCTGTTTGTATTTTTCTTCCTACAGCGAATTCAAACAGCAGGTTTGTCCATTTTGTAAAACTGTTAAGACAGTTTGAGTTTCAGCGTCATTTGACAGAGATGTTGATATGGGTCATGTATATGTAACACCAGTTAATCTGCATGTGTCAGATCTCAAACTTGCTCACATCAGCAGGATTCTGCTGACTGGTGAGTCTCCCTAAAACAATCTGACTTAATGCCATTGGGGGGGAATGCTTTATTGTGTAATACAGTAAATTTTGTCTTATTCATTGTATATATCTTACAGTGACACATTATATATAGAACAATATCTGACAGCTGTAAACGCTTCTGTGTTTTTTTTTAATAAAAGATAAGATTCTGAGAAATTACAACTGTACCAATGCTGCTGTATTTACTCATGAATGAGAATGGGAGCATGTTACTACACAAACAGCATCGTAGACCTGTTATAAATGCCTTAGGCTTAATTCAACACGCTACAAACTACAGTATGCATGCTTTTATCATCTTACACAGTTGGTTTGTCTCTTGAATAAATGTAGAATTCAGCAGCTGAAAATGACGAACAAACTCACTGCATATAGCTGCACTCCACCAACACTTTATACAGTGTTCCCATTAAACATCAAGAACCTTAGAGCACAGCCATTCTGCAATTCTCATCAAATTGCACTGTAGAGTAATACATTATTTATCAATGGCCAGTCAATAGTCAGTCTTTTCTCTACGGAGCTCTGCATTTCACTCCTTAACTGCAACATGATGTGTAATGGAGCTCAAGTGTCTCGGTATGCTGGAGGTATTGTTTCAAATATAATCTCTGGTGATTTAAAATTATAATTTTTTTTTGCTGAATTTTAATCCAGACAGGTTTGTCCCAGCACTAGAAGCTTCCAGGAGTTGTTGAGGGAATGATTGGTTATGTTACGGCAAAACTACACAGCAGTGAGTCATTGGAGCAGCACAAGGATGAGCCGAGGCAGTGATTCATAATGCTAATGAAAAACGAGCATGACTGTTTACATTAGAATTCAATGTGCTGCTCAAAGACAAGATCAGTTCACATTAACGGTCTGCGGTCAGTCTTGGCTCTTACTGTAACTGTCAGTGAGTCTGTTAAAGCAGCTTTGCCGAAGCTTGTGAGATGTCAGTCCAGCTGTGGGGCTGAGCTTTGCTGCTTAAGATAAGTAGCTTTGATCTGACATCAACTGTGTTTACTTTAAGGCTCCATATTAAACAGTAATGAATGAATTACAAAAAATGAATACAAATAAATTGTATTGCATTCTCTTCAGGACTGGTGGATTAACAGTGTTCAAATTAGGTAACCTCAAAGGAATGCAAACTTGTGACCAGACATCTGGCTCTTACATTTAAATCTGACCATATGTAAAGGAGATATTTACATTTCAAAGCAAACAGAAAGAGCAAATTCCCGACCACAAGTGCCCCTTCTACCATATTGCCATTTTTGTAATGCTAAAAAAGATGTTATCACCTTTGCTGCCTTACAGATGTGACAGCCAAGAAGGCACAACAGTGCGTTGTCCCTCACTGGCACCCCTGTGTCTGGCATCACTGCTGGGCTGTGGTGGCACTGAGGTTATTAAAAACACAGTCTCTCCATCTGTCAGAGCATGGTGTGTTTCTGGCCTTTTGTCACTTTGAAGATGCAGGCTGTCAGGCTTTCCACCCTATGAAGTGATTGGAGATAAAAAACAAAATCCTTTATCAGCATGTCTGTCAACTATCGACAATCCCATCTGTCTTCCCCGATAAGACTCGTCTCGCATCATGTCTTCAGAATTTTCGCAGGGCGTGTACGATTCTGACTGATGCTTCGAAAAAGGGAAATGTGATAAAATTAGAACCAGTCTCATTAAAGATTAAATGCGGTAAATGTTGAGTCTAATAGAATTTCTACTCACATAGCATTGTGAGGGCAGAAAACACAAGTTGGAACTCTGAGTTCTGTGCAGTATTTTGCTTGTGAGAGGTTGTAATGTTTTTGTTATTTTGTACAAAATCACTGCTGCCTCGGAGCCTACAAACTCAATATACTGAGAGTAGGGGAAGATGACGAAAAAAACATCTTTTACTAACAAAATAAAATACCCTTGATTAATTCATTGCTGTTTGTGTTTTCTTCTTCTGAACAGTCTCTCCTCAAGATCAGTTGGACCCTTTCCTTGCTACATGATGGCTATATTTGTTAGCCATGATTACAGCATCACTTATGACATGAACATTTATTACTTTTAGTGACATCAGTTGCCTCTAAAAGTGTCATAATAACTACACAAGGATCTAGACAGTGTATAAGATTGTGGACTCGGATTGCAACAAAGATCACTGTGACATAACGCCACACGTGTCAAAGTATCCGTGTCTGAACACCAGTACAAATTCTAAATTCAAATAGAGTCAAATGAGTGCTGCCATATCGGATAATCAAATGAGAAAGTGTGGAAATAAAAGCGGGATTAATAATAAATGAATTTGTCCCAGATTTTCCGGCTTGCAAACTGTCTGCAGCCAAAACTAAATATCTTCTGTCGGAAAGAAATTAAGTTTTAATTTCATCATCGTGTGTTACAAGTAGTTTAGAATTCTTGCATTCATTCTGGTGTTGACATCAATAATGAAAAAAGTTCATTTCCAAAGTGTTGTATGCATTTTTTAAGTGCAGTTTCTACATTCATAAGTGTCCTACTCACTGGTATAAAAAAAAAAAAAAAAAAAAAAAAAAAAAAAAAATTAGAACAGAGTTTGTTCTTTTTTATTTATTTTAAGTGTTTTTTTTCTTCAAATGTTGAATATTTTGCTAAATCGCAATTGATGCTGGCGGAGTCAACAGTGAGATATCTGCACACTGCCATGCATTTCCATTTCACTCTGGAAATTTACAAAATCATCAAAAAGCTAATGTTTTATACTGAGCTACATCTTGGATGAGGAGAACAGGGAATCATTCAGAGATGAATATCATGCTGTAAGTCTTCAGTTAGTCCCTCGGGATGAATAGTCTATAAAGCATCATCTAGGATTCACAGTGACACAGCTTCTGTTCAGAGTCACCTTTATGCAATCACAGCTCAAGATTTTAGCTGAAAATATTATAGAAATGTTTGATTTGTTAGTGCGTGTTCCAGTTCACATTCAGTTTTGGTGTTGGAGGAATCTGGTGGTCTTACTGTTGGTGCCCACGTTACCTGGACGGGTATTCAGACTGAACGTGAGATGAGTTTTTGTATTTTTTTTGTGCATCTTTGTTTCAAACAGTCAAAATAGTGACTGTACAGATGTTAAGCTAACTAGCAACATACATGGAGAGTCGGTCATCAAGCATGTTTACGATCTGTTTGTATGTCAACTCTTGATCTCATAACTCACCACCTACTCAATTTCTTTCTGTTACTTCCTTCCAGCTGTTCTGTTTTTCTCCTGGCTATGTATCTAAAGTAGTTTTGTTAAAAATCTACTTCACCTTTTTGGTGAAGTTGAACAGTTTCTGTTTGTCTCAATCTGTGGTAACCTAAAAACTAATTTGATCTTTTTTGTGTGCTTATAGATACCACTATGGTTTAATAAGCCACCTACTGAACATAAACAGCTAGTTTTTTTTTATTTTTATTATTGTAAGCACTGCAGGCAGCACTCCAGAAGCCAAAGTCCATTACCTCTTTTTTTACCAAGCCAGTTCAAGTGCTGGTTCGGGGTTGGGATCTAATCAAGAAACAGTTATTTGTGTTTTGACATCAGAAAACTCTTGAACTACTTGCAATCTTGTAAAGACAAACAACAGTGGTTGGTGGAAGAGAAACAGTGGTCCACGAGGGAAAGCGTCTCTCTTGCTCGTGGACAAGCAAGCCGGTTCTTAGAAGGTTCGCAAGTTAAAACAACCGTGCACTTAGCATCAGAACTTGGTATGCTTTGTTGGAAAAGGGGTAAACACAATTTTAAGTGCAAGATTCACACCCCCTCCAGCTTTAAATAAAACCAGCTCATTCCACAAGTCAGTTAACCCATAGCTAATCATAGCAAGCCAGCTATGAACATACAACATGTACAGTGAATAACTTTGTTACCAGGAATCTAATTTTGCCTGCTTTCATTGATACTAAGCACGTGCACAACTTCACCCCTTGTGCCAAGCCAACACTTATTTCCACCCTGATCTAACTTCTGGAAAGACACCTAGAAAAGAAAATCAGACTCCTAAAATGTTGAATTAACAAGCATTACTTGGATGTGTGGCCATAATTTAATTTCACATGATGTTCGATTTCTTTGCACTACCTGTTACCGTAAAAATAAATTACATTAGGATGCCAATAAGTAATGCACTACTCCCAATATTGGTTTTGCACACACTTATGTTTTAGCATTAAATTAATTGCAGCTGCTTCACATCTCAAATCTGTTTTATGCTCTTCGCAATATCTCACATTGAACTGCAAAGAAACCTTCCAACGATGTTTAAATAATGACTAATGACATATTGCTATGTGCTAAAATGAAAATAGCTGTTAATTGATCTGTTAATTGCTGGTATGTTGAGTCCTTACTGTTTGTTACACACATTTTTACACACACGATTCAAGACATGAAGGAACTGACCTCCAGTTGCATCTGCAAATCATCTGGATTTGAGATTAAAAGTCCCACATGATGAAAATCTCTAATTTGTGATATTCTATACATATTCACCAACACTGATGGAATACATTTGAATTAGAATCAGATTTACTACTTCTTTTTTTTTTTTTAAGTATCACTGCAGATTATCCAGAGTTCAGTGCCTCCAGTAATTGGTGTTTGACTTCAACATACCCTCTTCCACCCCCACATCTCATGAGGTGGGGCACGTTTTCAATCATGCTCTCCCACTAGTATAACATCAGGGGCCTCCAGTGTTCCTTTGAAACAGAAGTAGTAATGACCCATTATTTTGATGCACACCAACTTTAGCATTTACCACAGGCTGTTAAAGCTAAGACTGCAATGGAAAAAATGGTTGAGAGGGTAGCTCCTGTCTGTCGCAAAGGATCCACAGTAAAAATCTACATTTCCAAGAATGGTGCAGCTGACCAGACCATTGTTAGCTCTGCTTTCAGTGTTTCAATGTTTTTTGTTTTTTTCGTTAATGGCTGGTTGTAAACCTCAAGTGCCCTCAAATAAGTACAGTTAATAGCCAGAAAAACGAATAACAACTAGTCAAATTAGCTGTTTAATATGAACTTTAGATATTATGTGAAAGCAACTTCAGATTCAGAAGAGGGAGAATAACCATGCAGTCAAGAGAAAGTCACAATAAACTCAGAATGAGAGGAAGGATGGGATGAGGGTGGAGAGAGTGAGGGTGCTCAGTAAATTAAAAGCGAGAGAGAGTGAGGGTGCTCAGTAAATGAAAAGCAAGAGAGAGTGAGAGAGGACAGTCACCAACTGACTAAAAAGTGGGCTTTTATCATTTATTCATTTGAAATGCAAAAGCAGGGAGGCAGATACTGAACATCCCCAGCTAAGCCCTCCTCTCTCTTTCTCTCTCATTTGCATTGAAAGGACTGCAGGGTTTGTGTGAAAGCTGAGGCTCATGAGTTTCACGGCACTGTGTGGGCCCCCTTGAGCCAGTTCACACTCCCACATGTTGGCACATGTAAGAGCTCTAAGCAAAGGCAATGGGTAACAGCACTCACTGCCCCCAGTCACTTGTTTGGCAGCTGTGCATAAGATAGACACGGAAACTCAGGTAAATATCCAAGTGTAGAGTACACTGTCATGTTACATGGTGTTGTACATGCTACATATTTTACTGCCACCCTGAACATAGTTAGATTTCACTCTTGCAATTTAATCATTTGAGTAGTTATGTAATCATTGTTATTATTAATACATATTAAAATTATAATATTTAATTTATAGTAAAGCTATCATTAAAAAAATTACACATTATTTTGCTAAGAAATCATGTACAGTACATACCTCAGGTGTTTGACTTAAGTGCTTATTTTATAAAGACATTACACACAACAAAGAGAAGACATTTAAGTTTCAATTATTTTTCTACAGTCTAAGAGCCACAAGTGTTCCCGAGAGGCAGTAAATTTTTGAAACAACAATGCCAATACTGGCAATTCCATTGGTCCACTATCTCTGTAATTGGGTGGGCTATAAAACTGGCTGGTAATATAATTTCAATTCCAGCAGCCACACATGCAGTTAGCCAGCTGGGGCACTGAAATTATTAGCCGTTGTAATGTCAGTGAATTTGGCTCTTTGATTCTTTATGTTACTCTATGCCAAAATTCCAATCGCATAGAGTACACAGTTATAGGATGTTGCTTTATGTGACACGCACTCCCAAGTGTTGCTTGTTGCCTCTTTCTGAGTGGACGCTAAATAACTTGCAAGCTTTTTTGATTTGAAACCAAACATAGGAAAAGTGATGAAAGTGAAAGACAGTTGTCTTAAATTGAAAATAACCAACACTGCTGTGGGAACGCTCAACCAGTCAAAAATATGAACAAATATCCACAACTAATTTGCTTTCATGTATAATTGTTTACAAGTCACATTGAATGTTAAAGCTCATTGCCACAAAAAGTGGCATTGCTATATAGAAATGATTTGCCAAAATGTGTTTCTCTTCTGCATAACATGGAATCAACTTTAGAAATATTATTAAAACAGTAAGTCAAAGAAATGATTGTAAACCTGCAAACCCCAGACTAGAATGTAAATTATGTCATACCTTCATGATCTAAATTAAACCTAGGAGCCATTTAAGCCTGACTCACTAATACAATAAAGATCCAATCCACTCTCAGCAGGAAATTAAATCAGAAAACTCACTAAGAAATTAGAGCTCTGCAATACTGATGGATAACTGTTCTCACAAGAGCATATCTCGTTTTTCTGGAGGATTTAAATATGTAAACAGAGTGGTTACAAAATGAGTAGGCACTCCAAAACCTTCACAAACATCAATAAATGTATTTTATAATCTTGTAGTTTAGGTTTTAAATTTGTTTCATGTACTTCATATTTTTGGGGTGTTCCACTTAAACATTTAGTTTTAAATCCCACTGTTCTGACTGAGACTGCTACAAAAAATATTGAAAGAAGAGAAAATGGAACAGATTTAGCTACAACCCTGCATAGTAACTACAAAAGGATGCATTTGAGCATAACTGCAGCCACTGTGTTGTGATCACTTGTATCCAGCCCCAGCCAGACTTTCATTTGGCTCCAGACACGCTACTAACTACAAAGAACTTTGTGTCCCACAGTGAGAATTGTGTGTACTTATGTGTGTGTGTGTGTGTGTGTGTGTGTGTGTGTGTGTGTGTGTGTGTGTGTGTGTGTGTGTGTGTGTGTGTGTGTGTGTGTGTGTGTGTGTGTGTGTGTGTGTGTGTGTGTGTGTGTTTGTTGCTGTGTGTGTACGTGCAAGTGTGCAGACATACAGTTGAGGCTGCACTGGAGGGAGGGGGCAACATGCTGACCATCGCTTTCCCTTGCTGTCAGGACCAATCAGTGTCTGGCAAGTTAATGGAGAACACAAAACCTATTTAAAAGCTACATTTACCACTTGGCTGATTCCATTACATTGTGTAATTTCCAGGTGTCACATTTCCCCTCCACACGTCTGTCTTAATGCTCTCCCAAGCACCCTCTGATTAGTCAGCCTCGGCTGGCTCCCCCAAATCCACTCTGACAGAGCACCCCATCCGTTTACATCCTCCTTGAAGGGAAAAACTCCTTACTGCACATTTTATTTGGGTGTTCAGCAAGACCAGATAATACTGGACAGTGGCCGCGGTGTAAAATGCTAAATGGTGCTGTTCTTTGGAGGTTCAATCTGTGCATGTTTCACCCAGAGTTGCAAAAGGCAATAGCCTTAAAATGGCACCATATCAATTAATAAAGTTTTTGCCTCACCATCCCCATCTTTGTTGTTTTAAATGTCCAGAGTTTGAGTCAAATTCTGGGATTAGAAGCACCTGTCATGGGCAGTTAATGCAGATAGGTACAAATATTGTTATCTACTGAACCAGAGTTCAAATATTTCATAATACTTTCAACTGCTGTTTAATTTTACTTCAAACGACAGAATGGCTCTTTTATTTAGGGCAGAAAGGGCCAAAAGCACAGATGATGTGAATATTTCAAAGCCGTAGACAAGAATCACGTATTACAGATATCACTTAAGCTGGAAAAAAAATATTTAGTGCAAATCATACCCTTCATGAAGTTATACTTGCCCAGGAACTTTTTTTAAAATTGTTTTAAAGTCCTGTTTTTACCTCTTATTTGGTCATAAAAGGCTGCGTCTTGTCTTGATTCCTGATTCATTGTGCTGGAGTTATCCGATATACTTTCTATATCAGGGGCAGTAGTTTAAACTTTATAAATGTGAATCTGCAACATTAAAATTCAACCTTTTACATCATTAATCAGTAGATTCATAGATCCATGTTTTGCTTCTGATTGCAATTGTATCAAGATGAGTGAAAGTCTCCCTCAAGTCAGAGGTGGCTTGGTTAATAAGAAAACCGCTCAGTGAGCTAACCACTTAAAAATCATCACTGTATTCCCAGTGATACCGATGTCGGGCAGGAGATAACCTCCAGTACTTTGTCAAACATGTCGTTGGTGTTTAATCAGGGGCCAGGCTTTGAATTGTGGTCATCCACAGACCCAGAAAATCAATGTTGGTTGAAGATGCAATCGAGAGCTTTCATTTGATTTGTGACCTGAAGTCTCCCTGTTCTTAAGAGTTTGGGGGCCACAAGGGAGCTGCCATCACTAAACGTTTGGGCCCATAGAGACATCACTTCAAGAATAGACAACCTATCGATTCATCACTTATTTTTATTTTTTTTAATTTTTTTTATGTCAAAAATAGTGCTTTCAGAAAGCATGTCATATTCTCCATCATTCTGAGTTCATAGTCAACGAAGTGTAAGCACTTCCTTCTCGTAAAGGTCACCAGCCTTTTAGAGAGTGTGTGTGGACACCCACTTTAATGTGACGTCTTACTGCCCAAGCGGAGGTCAGTGCTGCTTTACACGTTTTCCTTTCTCTTTTCTCTTTTTGCACCACTAAAATCGAGGTCATTTGAAATGCAAAGCCTTGCCACCATAAGGATCCCTGTCACTCCTTTTAATTACATGCAATCCCCTGAAGTTAGAAGATCTATCAAACTGCCAATACTACAAGTGGGGAAATAAGGACATAATTGATTTTCGGATTGTTGATCATTGCTATTGAGCCATGGCACTCAGTGCGACTCCCCAGTTCATAACGGATCAACACAACTTACAGTACTGATGAAAGGCAGGCAGACCATGAGAAACACAGACAAATGTAAATGCATGGTAATGATGACTGGGCTTGTTTTATTTCATTTAAAAAAAAAAAAAATTGGAAACATAAATGCCTCTTCAATGTAGCATTGGGGGTTGGGAACAGTGCCCATGGACCGGTTCCCATTTTCAAAAAAGGGGACCTGAAGAGTGTGCTCCAACTATCGGGTTATCATACTATTCAATCTCCCAGGCAAAACCTATGCCAGGGTGCTGGAAAGGAGGTTCCAACCGATTGTCAAACCTTGGATTCAAGAGGAGCAGTGCAGATTCCGTCCTGGTCGTGGAACAGTGGACCAGCTCTTTACCCTCACAAGACTACTGGAGGGGTCCTGGGAGTTTGCCCCTCCAGTCTAGATGTGCTTTGTGGACATGGAGAAGGCTTTCGACCAGGTCCCTTTGGGGTTTTTGTGGGGGATGCTGCGAGAGTACGGGGTGCCGGAGTCATTGCAACGGGCCAACCGGTCTCTATACAACTGCAGTAGGAGCTGTGTTCGCATTCTCGCCAATAAGTCAGACACGTTTCCGGTGGGTGTTGGCCTCCACCAGGGCTGTCCTTTATCTCCGATACTGTTTGTGACCTTCATGGACAGGATATCTAGGCACAGCTGGGGGGAGGAGAACCTCAGGTTTGGGGGTCCCAGGATGAGAGTTAGCACCTCCAAATCTGAGGCCATGGTGCTCTGACTATATCGCGTCTACAAGCAACTGAAATGAGTTTCCTCTGTAGGGTGGCCGGGCTCAGCCTTACAGACAGGGTACGGAGCTCGGACATCAGGAGGGAACTCGGAATAGAGCCGCTACTCCTTCGCTTCGAAAGGAGCCAGCTGAGGTGGTTCGGGAATCTGATCAGGATGCCTCCTGGGTGCCTCCAACTGGAGGTTTTCCGGGCACGCCCAACTGACAGGAGACCCCGGGGAAGACCCGGAACACGCTGGAGGGATTATATGTCCCAACTGGCCTGGGAACGCCTTGGGATCCCCCAGGATGAGCTGGAAAATGTTGCAGGGGAGAGGGACTGCCATCGCGACCCACCCCGGATAAGCGGAAGAGAATGGATGGATGGATGGAAACATAAATTTACCAAAGCATAAAATCTACAGTTATTCAATTATCAGTTATTTGTGTATTGTAATTTTATTAAACATTTCTTACAACAATTCCAAATAGCTAATGTAAAAGCTATAGCTCTTCTCAAGGGAGTATCTCCTTTTTTTTTAGAGCAGCTGATATCCAGCCCACAACAAATTACAGGTCAACAAGGTTGATTTGCGGGTTGGGTCCTCCCACTCAAGTCACTGCCGATGTTGCCCACTGTCGGAAGAGTATATTAAAAGGACCCAAAGGGCCACTAATGATCTGCTTTCCATCAATGTGCAGCTTGCCAGGAAATGTCCCGTGCTTTAATTAATGATTCTGAAGCTACCAATCAATTCACACGTATGTTAAAGGAATTAAATCTGTCCCCTGCAAATGTACCCATTTGGTGGGTGGACGTGGTAATTGTTAGCATTACTGACAGTCTGGCATGTTGTTTAAAAAATATAGAGGAAAAATAACAACAGGGCAGGCTGCCCATCTTTCCTAGGGTCAAATGGAGTGTGTGGGTAGGATGACATTCTTCATGTGAGCTGTGAGCTATTTTCTGTCTGCTGACTGACTGGAGGCGATCCTTCAGGAATTTATCATTTATCAAACCGGGTGATATCCCCTCAGGCAGGACGGGAGCGGATGAAGTCTGACACCGCCGGCTCTGCCCGCAGAGAAGAGGGCCAATCGGGATGCATTAGCTTCTAACATAACTACAGAATTACTACCACTTTCATTAAACTGGACTTGCAGATGATAACAAATGAGTACTCAGGCACCCTGAAATCTACTGCTACTCTCACTTATACAAACAGGAAGATTTTACCCCCGCTTTTTTTTCTTTACTCTTCTTTTTCTCACATTTATACACGGATCAGTGCAGGCACAGAGAAATTGTGGACATTGTGATACAAATGAAACGGTTCTCTAGATTGGATATTGAATTAATATGTATTTATATAAAAGAACAAATGAGATTCAATTCCAAAGATTTGCTTTAGCTTGAAAACGTATCTTAAATTTTTGTAGCTTCTAGAATGTTTTTTGGTACTGCGTGACCTTATTTTTTACCAAAAGGAAAAAAGGCTATATCACATGTTTTATTGTACAAAAAGCACACTTGAACTTGATTTCTTACTGCTTGTAAAGTTAGGTATTCCATGCTCAGAATGAAACAATCATTGTGTTCATGTCTAACTTCTTTCAAACAAGGCTTTGGTTCATGATATTGATGTATACTGTATAATAGAGGAGGCTAACTAAATTGTAACATATTACACTAAAAGTAAATGCTTTGCCTCAACAAGGTTGAACAAAATAATTGTCAATTGACACAAAAGTCAATACCTGGTCTAGGACATTGCAAATAAAAAGCAATTGATAAAATGTTACACATTGTAATCGTAGTTCTATGAGCATTGCTCTTGAGCTCTGCAGACTTCACCACGTTCTGCTGTATAACTGTACAGTAACGATTGCATGAACTTGTGCAGCTCATCACAGTGATGTGTACCTAGTCTACCTCCTTGTACCATGTTCCTGTGTTACGATTCCCAAACCTAGCATTCTACCATAAGGAGCAGGTGGGTGAATCTGCCATGTTCACAGAATCAATAGTATAGTGGCTAATTATTGGTCTGCTTCAACAAGTGGGGTTGGGCCAACCATCACACCCCTGTTGGTAGTTGCTTATATAGGCTTGTGTGATTCCACAATTCACCGAAATTGAGGAAACTCTCACCTACAAAAAAAAAAAAAACAGAAATATCCCATAATCGTGCTGAAAAGCAAGTAAGCATTTGGAAACTACACCACTTCAAAGAGTGAAAAATATGTCTTTAGAGAAGCAAAAGCATACGGTGTACCACGTACACACCTTAAATCTCACCATGCTTTCTGATGATGTTAAAAGAAGGAAATGCCACTGCTTATTTTCTGTCAATGTGGGCAATAAATGTAACATAACAGGCACCAAAGCCTAACCTGCACCACAGCCCCCAAATTGGAAGAATTTGCCACGCCAGCACTGATCATGCAGTAGGAACCAAACTATACAACAGCTTCAGTAAAAGTGAATGAAATTAGCGTCAAATGTATTCCCTGGTGCTGATATCATATGAAAAGACACGTGTCAACGAAAGCCAGCCTATCAGAGTTGACTGCAGCAGCCCATGCTGAAAATGTCCAGTTGGACTGATCTGCTGACATCAGCAACGAGGACGGTTGCTGAAAAATGTGTTCTGATGCTGTCAAAACTGATCAGTATGGCTGCTTCTTAACTACTTGGTGTGGTATGAAAAATGAGGGAAAGTAATGGGGGATGATAACGGGGGAATAAAAAAAAAAAAACAGATGTACACATCTTCAAATCCTGACAGAATGAAACGGTCAGAGAGAAGGAAGAAACAGAGCAGAAGTTTAGTTCAGGATGGGAAACATGATTACGATGGGTCGACTCAATTCTCACTCTGTTGATACTATCATGAAACAGAAAAAGAGATTGTGCCTAAAGAGACTGACACCCCCCACTGCCCTGTCTGAGAGCGAGGAAGTGAACTATATAAGCCACATTAAATGGTCAAAAGAACAGAGAGGGTTTTTTGTTTTTTGTTTTTACTTCATAAAGTGTATTGTAAAATTATCAATATATAATTGCTTAAGTATGGGAATTAAAAATGGTGCTGTGATGCCCTTTCGGTTGCTAAACATCAGTGGATATCAACAGCCTCCATATGGACTGTATGTCAGGTAATATGGGAAAGGCAAGGCTCACTGGCCAAGCACGTACTGTACACTGCACTGGAGAATAGTCATAGCTGTATAACATGACTGGTAAATAGTTTGAGAAAGTAAAACGCGTGCAATATATTCAGACATCATTTAAACATGCTTTTGCCAGAATACAATTTAGTATTTTTAAATAATGCAAAATACCACACAGTTTTATTTTTTTTTAAATGTTAAATCCTCATTTTCATCACAATCATTTTGAAAGCAGAATCTCTGTGTTTCACTGAGTTAGACTTAACTGATTTTGAATCTTATCATTTGTACAGCACACACAACAAACACACACTCACACATAGAAAGACAAATGTACATATCTGTTTATAAGTACATGGCATGGACTAGTAATGAAGGCCCAGTGGGATGACATGAATACACATGACCTCTTGACCTCTGGATGCGTGTAGTTACCATTTTATGTGCACAGCATGTACTAGTAGGTCTTTTAAAAAAGAAATTGTGATGTCAATATTTACATTTTGTATTAGCCAATCTGCACTACTTGGGACCCAATGGACCGCTGAGAGTCCATCAGTTCTTGGGGCAGTTGGTGGTGTTGCCCCAGGCCTTGCCTGGTGATCGCCCTCTGCAGGTGATCTGCAGGGGGTGTTGCTGCTGTGGCTGCTGGGTCCATGCTGGTCAGTCCATTCTGTTATAAGGTGGTGTTGGAATGGACCCAAATGCAAAACACATAGCAGATGACTTGATCAATGGGAGCTTTATTGTCCACACAGAACAGGGGAAATAACTACCGACCCGGGATGAAGGAACTCGGGCAGAGTCCAGAGGGGGAGAAGGGCAGTGAGACCTGTGCAGGCTGGTGAGAGTGTCCCCGTCATTCTCTTTGGAGCTGAGCCACATTTAACATATAAATCATGTTTCCGCCTCTTTAAAATCTTATTTCTAAGAAACTGGTTCCTTGAGTGAAAATACACTTACAGATAGAAATGTGTAAATATATATACATTTGCAGATAGAGGTATAAAGACAGGACTGACACAGAAACTTCCACTGTAATTAGATTAGTGACATTATAGTGTAAGAACCCAATTTACATGGATACTCGTGGAATATTTCACACCAATTGTGACAAACACAGCTGTCTTGCGCTTCATTTTACCCACTGACATCTATTCTTTCTTAAAAGGCTGCCTTTGACTTTGAGTGCCTCTTGCACAGTCTTTACCCAGACAACACCTGACACCACAGCATGGTCACAAGACTTCACGCAGGGCCATGCTCAAAAAGATAAAAGCTCCACATCGTGTCATTTTGGCATGCGGACACTCACAGACGATGGAGCACATACGTGCAGTTTCTTCATGTACACTTGCTAAAATCAATAAAAAGAAGAAAGACTATTTTGTTTTCTACAATTACTTCATTGGACAGGGGTGAGGCTAAAAAAAATAAGCTGCTTTGTTTAGGGGAGCATTTATCTCCATGTGCCATGCTGGGAAAGGGGACCATGGCTGGATGATGTCAGTTTTGCTCCACTGGTTCGGTACATTAAGCTGACTATTTGCTCTATGCGAGAATCAATAATGGGGCATCTGTAGAGGACTATTAGAGCCATAATCTTACATGAGGCAGCATCCTCATGATTTACAAGAAGACTAGAAGAACACCTTCTACAAGGGTAATGTCAAGAGTGGGAAAAAAGTAGAGCTGTAAAAGAGGTATTAGAAGGGAGAAAATCTCATGACCTAAAATAGAAGGCCACTGTTGCAGCGCTGTGCAGTATTTATACTGTGTTTTCAACAGAAATAAGCAAGACCACATTACACAGCCAGTATCAAAATCCTGTGAAATTTCAGACAGAAGTGCCAAAAGGTATAAAGATGGACCAATCTGGTCGGTCAATCAGACAAATCACTAGTGATTTCAAGACATTTGGGAATTGCTGCTCCACCATCCATGTTTTTTTTTTTTTTTTTTTTTGGTTACATGGAACCTGACTCACTGAGCCATGATTGTACAGTGGCCCCTACCTCTCATCAAGCACTCTTCAGTGCAGGCAATCATGTGTGCCCTCACCTGTGTTCCTGTAGCAGTTGCTATGACAACAGCCTCCGCTTGATCAGCCTCCTATTCACAGAGTGACACTTGAATGACCACTCCATGGATCAGTGAACGCACCAATATGGATAAAGAAATACAGCCAGGTGTAATAATTGGGTCACAGAAATGTTGATCACTTTAAAGACCTTAAAGTTTCAGTTCTGCCTCATTGCTCTAAATCCGAATCAAAGAAAGTTGCCTGTCAACGGATCCAGAGAGACCCACTGGTCCACATGTGTACTTTTGGCTCAAGGCTAAACTAAATTGGTGCATAGTTAATACAACTATGAAGTGATGTCAAACCAAATAGAATCAGGATTTTGTAAGGATTTGGGGATTTTCTTTTCTTCTTTCTGTTCCATTTTCATGCGCTTGCTGAAGTTCCCGTCTATTCTGCTGAAGTCTGTACCAATGCCTTAAAGATTTGCTTAAATTCATACCCCAATTTTGATTATATCTACAGTAAGTCCTGTGTTTTTCAGCAATAGGCATAGAATGCAGTTACACTTTTCGACAGTGGTTTTCACAGTTTATTAGAGCTTTTTCAATACAAACTGAACATTTCCTACTGCTGCTATAGTTCACAATGAAGCTGTAAACAGCATGAAATCAGATCGCATTTGGAACTGCTTTTACTGCTTCCTGTAAACAGGCTCTAAAAAGATACTCTAGTTGCTCTTTAGGTCGTATTTCTTACCTCATTTACATATATTATTAACATGAGATCTGTGCCTGGATGACTTATCTAGATAAGGTAAATAGACATACCAATGCAAGGTGTAAAAGCAGGCACAAGGCATTGGGTTTAGAATGCAATCAGATTAGTTGGACCACATGTGGAAGTGGTCAGGTTCGCATTTTGATTAGATCGGAACAGGTATAAATGCAATCCATACAGCGTGAGCACAGTCTTAAGAAAAAAACATCACTCCCACAAGTTGAAAGGTCATCTGACTCTCATCTCCTCCTGCTAACTTAAACATGCCAAACAAAAGCAACAGGTAGTAGCAGTAATGTTGGTGCAACAGAAAAAAGGAAGCTGTATTGCTTCCATTGGCTCGGGGCATGCCATGTTTGTTAATAAATCAGACAGCCCAACTTGACTAATTTGCATTTTGAGATTGGATTATAATGCTGACACAAATGAAAAAAACAAGAACACATTTTAATACCTACAAAGACCCATGCAAGTGTCCACAAGTGTCCAAATACAGATCACATGTTAATAGCAGATATACTGTAAATGGGGCTTCTGACAAACCAGCTGCTCAACAAGTGTTTTCTGTAGTATTATTAACACAAGTAACCCTGGTAATAATTAATGATCAAAAATATTTCGCGAAGTTCATAGATATCCTTTTTACTGTATTCACTGGAGATGTGATTTGAATGTTTTACTTTTTCTTGTCCAAATTGAAGATATTATTGTTTTGGAAGCATACGGCCCTCCTTCACAAACATGCTATTAATATACCAGACACTGATTACACATAATAACGGATCCCATTTCTTCCCATATCTTAATGATATCAAGCAGCTATATTTTATTTATTTTTATTTATTTGCAACTTCTGGACTTCAACGAGTGTCAGTATTAATTAGTTCAGAATAATATTTGTAACAATTATAGGGTAACATTAATAGTAATCTTTGAATTCATATGATTCATTTTAGGTTTAAGCAGCATCATGTAACTTTAAATGAGTATAATATTTTCATGACCTGCTGTGCAGCACAAATGCCACAAACAGCTGATGTGAAGTGCATGCTGATGCGAGCTTTTCATTCTGCTTGACAAGATGGCAGATCAAAGATTCAAAAGACTCTCTCCAGCGTCATTTGGATAAAAAAAAATCAACCTGCTCTGACTGGTGGCCATTCAATCAGAGCATCTCTATCACAAGTGCCTTCATTTTCATAGAGAGCTACACCTGAGGGGCACCTCAGGCAGAAAACTGACTGACAAATGTATGTCTATTAGTAACAGTGAGCCACAATCTAATGATCATAGGCCATACATTTGATCTTTTAGCACCTGCTAATAAATGTTTCAACCCGAAAAGCTAATAGGCAGTGCTACACCCAAAATGTAAAAGTCTAATTATATTTCCCAAAATCTTCTCTTTGATCCCTGATAAGTACAGATCTCTTATTGTACACCACACAGAGACGGGTGACTGCAGAGGCCTATCGCATCTTCACAATGTACAGTATAACCACTTTCCACCAAAACCATTTACTGTCAAAGTAACAAGTCGTAGTGGGAGTCAAAGAGGGAGATTATGAAAAATACATACAGTACTAACACTTCCATCCTCATTCAAAGATTAAAATGTGTGTAATGCTGTCGTCGAACAAGGATTACACACGCACCTTGCAGCAAGATGAATGCTTAACTGCTGTCAGCGGGGTTGTGATGCTCCGAAGCTCCGCCGAGTGCTGCTGATGCTGCTCACAGCATCGTCGGGTGCATATTATAAAGCAAATTAACCCATATAAACAAAATCCTCAGAAAAATCCTTTTTCTATTTCAGCTGTGTGTCATCAAAATAGTTCTGGTTAATGACTGAAAATTGGTCTGACCCTCACTAAACCTGTTGTGCCCACTATTACCACACGGGCACGGTGGGTTTATTGAATGCTTCAGAGTGATAATATGGCACAGCTCACTCCAAGCGGTTTACGGACAGCTACGTATTGATTTTCATGACAAACATTTCTTAGTCTGAGCAGAGCCACACACAATACTCAGGGGAGACGAGCAAACAGTGTCTTACATGAGATTTAACTAGCTGTACAACTCATATTTTAGTTCAACAAACAAAGATACTTCAAAGTCTCTCAATACGGAAGGCCCAGATGCATTTGCTGTGTAGCTGTAATGTTGCCTCGAGAGCTGAGATACAGTAATAGATTATGACAGGGCCTTTTCTCTACCTGCCTTCGGGGCAGTTAGTCATGTGTGGTTGAAGTCAAGCTAGCCCTCTCAGTACCTCTCCAATCTGAAGCATATTCTGTCAGCAACCCCCCTCCCCCTCCCCCCATCTCCCGTACAACATTATGTTCATGTCATCTATCAATCTTTACCTACGTTTATTCACTAAGCCCAGAGTAAGGCCCAGAGATGACAGTGACTGCGGGTGCTTCTGGGGCTTCACAACTCCTCCCTCCCTCTGTTGCATGTTGGCAGAATGGGCCATCGAGCAGTAGACGGCCAATCACAAGTGACAGTATGAGGACCGCAGACCTTAGGAGGAGGCTGTTTGTGGCGTAAACAGGCTCTGACAGCAACACTGACTAACAATACACACAGCTACAGAAAGTGGCGCTATTTATAACAGCTAACCCCCCCCCCCCCACCCTGCCCCCACCTCACCCAACGACAATAACCAGGTGACAGTGCAGAGATGAAGCATGCAGGAAACCAAAGGCACTGACATGAAAAAGGAAACAAAACAAACCTCTTTCTGACAAGACAATAAGTGAATATGAGCAGTCAGCCTTCGTTTAACCAGAACACCTTTATGCTGCTAAGATGTCACTTCAGCTTTTTTTTTAATGCGAGGCCTGCCTGCTACAAGCCCCTGTCATAAAACAATGATAGAAGGTTAATTAAAGGTGAATGGACAGGCGTATACCTACATATCCAATTTAACTGATGATGCCAAGTAGCCTTTTATGAAGGGACATTGTCCCATTTTGATGGAGTGCAGTTGATGGCAATTTCTCACATCTGTCACGTAATGGCAGTTCAACAGTTTGGCAAAGCCTGATTCAAAGCTGACACAACTCCCTCTGCACACAAACCTTTTCTCACCTTAACAATGACGTCTATATCTGTGCAGGTGCACATCAAAATGTGTAAAATGCCATCTAAAAATGACAAATTCTATCTAAATATTTAAATATTAGGCCTTCTGCAGAAACATTTTCCTTCAATGTCTGTTGTTTTTTTCTTTGAGACTTCTTTGCTCAAAATCTCTTAAAATTCACAAAGTCGTCATAAATCTGATGGATGCCACCTGTTCATGAGTAAATTCACAAGATTTGAACATTTGTATAATCGGTGTCCCTAAATTGCTCCATTAGGCTGACTGCTCTGCCTTATTTTTTTGGTAAAGTTACATTCACAAAAATGCTACTCAAGATTTCACATTCATTGCGGAGTTATTACATTATCTGCTGCTTGCATAACACCCCAGAATATCTGACCAGACTGTTAACAGTTGGGTGTCAATGTGGGTTTTATAGGCATTCAAGATCAAGTTTTGACAAGGAAAAAAGAACGTGGAATAAAAATCTCTTTTACTGCAGCAATTACTCTGATCTGTTTTTAAAAATTATTCTTCTCAAGACATAAAATGTCTTGAGAAAATCCCTCAATGTCTGTCTGCATGGAGGAAAAACATTGTTTGTACATTAATGAGCCCAATTGTTTGAAATGAACAAGTTTTAAAAGTATTTTTTTAATATTCATTCTTTTTAAACTTCTGTAGTATAATGCAACAGAGCCTGGAGCCTATCCCAGCTTACTTTTGGGCAAAGGCAGGGTACACCCTGGCCAGGTCGCCAGTCTATCATAGGGCCAACAATTATAGACAGACAGAAACAAAGACCATTCACACACTCACGCACCCCTAAGGGCAATTTTGTAGAATCCGCAATTAACCTGACACGCATGTCTTTGGACGGTGAGAGGCAGCCTGGAGAGAACGCAGGCACAGGGATAACATGCAAACTCCACACAGTAAGGCCCCAGACCAGGATCAAACCCAGAACGTCCTCGCTGTGAGGCAAATGTATACACAAACAAACAAAAATAATTGAAGACAGTAAATAGCAGTTTTGTTGTTTTTTGGAAATACAAGAACAAAAAAACTTGCTAATCCTCAAGGGTAATAGGGCAATGCAAAATGGGGAATGGATTAAGAAATTAACTTGTTTTCATCTTGCTGCAGTTCACTATTTCAAAGAGAATACAACATTAATATGTTCTTTGGATAAACAAAGCCTGATTAATTTCCATGGCAAACAATGTCTAATGGTTCCTGTCTTGTTTGAGATTATTTTTTAATATCTCCACAACGTACAAAGAAGCCTTTCATGCAGCATTTCCCCCCCAATTCAACAGTTATTAAAATAAGACAACTAATGACACTGTAGTTGTCAGAAACAAACACAGAATCCCGGAAGCACAAAGAAGTACAAAGACTGTATTTGAAGTTCATGTTTTTTCTTGTTCTATCATTTTACTAAAATGTCAGCTTGAAATCCAGAATTAAAAACATCTGATTGTCATCCAAGAAAGGATGTGTTTTTGTTTTTTTGTCAGATTCCCTCTCAGCTTTGTGAGTGTTAATAATTTATCAAGTACATATTGTTTGTAAATTCAGACAGTGGTATTTAAAGGTACAACAATGGTTGAATTCAAACAGGTGGTGTTCCCATAAGGACAAAATCAGCCTCATTACTGGCTCCAAGTTGTCAGCTACATCAAAGAGGATTCACTGCCTCTTTCCTTTTCTGGAGGGAAAGACTCTGTTTATGGCCAAGCGAAGTAAACAGTACTGATAGGGGATTTCTCTCTGATCATCACCGGTCTCTACACTTATTCCTTTCTGTTTTACAGATATTTAAAGTGCATGATAAAGAGAATAAATTAAATTGTAATTCCAGGAGGAATCATCAAGGTGTTGACTTTGCATTTCACTGAGCAGATAAGACAAATAAAAACTCAGTGAGGCCCGTACCCTCCCACTAAATTGATACAAATTAGGTATTTATGTGTGATTGACCCCAAGTGGTTGAATTATTTCAAAGGTTTTTATTACTCAGCTGGAACTTTTGACTGTAATGAAACTTTTTTTTTTTTTTTTTTTATTAAATGGATAAAAGAAGGGCTGGGATTTTGTTACACTTTTATTAAAGGAGATTTTTCCGTTTTATTGTTGGTTCTTTAAAGGAGTTGTTTGACATTTTAAGAAATCTGCTTTGTTTTCTTTGAGTCATATTAGAAGATTAGTACCATTCTCATTTCTATATAGTAAATATATACACACAGGAGACAGCCAGCTTAGCTAAGCTAACCAAGCTTTGTCCATCAGTATCAAAATCTACCTACCAGGGGACAGGTGGTGACAGGTGGTTAGGCATGGGGATCTTTCTTGGCTAAGCACACTGACTTCCTGGATTGTTCTTGTCACCATGAGACTGATGCACAGAAAGAAGACATTTTAGCTTTAAAGTTGCTCTTCATGGCTGTTGTTGTGTTATGTTTCAGGAATCTTGTGTGTTAATTGCTGAAAGGGCATAAAGAGGTCAAAATGGTTGGCTGTCCATCACAGATGCAATACATACATAATGTTGTCACTTCCTGACCATCTCATACTTTTGACAGATGCCATCATTAAGATAGAACAGACGCACAATTGTTGTTGGTAGCGCTCTTTTTTTATGTAGCATTTAACTGTATAAAATCGTATTGATTGAATTAAGAGGAGCTGGTGTCTACTCCACACCGGAATCCCGAGCAAGCAACACTTACAAATTGTGATCTATGGTAAGTAAAACTCCGCACATTGGCGAGCTGCCCTTTCATTTATCATGGTGAGCGTAATCACTGTTTATCTGTTTCGCATCATGGCTCCTACCTGCACAGCAGTCACTTTTCGTGGCATTAAGTGAACACGTGGAATTCACTGTGTCTGAGAATATCACCTCCAGCACGTCCCTCGTGGACTTTAATCGTAATATATTCAGATCCACATTCATCACCGCAAGGTGATCGCAATATTTCAAACACAGAAACGGAGAGACATAAATGAAAAGAATTTAAACGCTACCGGGTTAAGGGTTCAGTAACTGCAAGGTAACTTCTCTTAAGTGCGACTAACGATCATAAATATAGGAAAGTTTATGGATTGGGATGATGAGCCAAACAAGGTGTGAGGAAAATCCTGGGGGGAGTTAATGATAGAAAGGCATCCAGAGGAGCTGCGTGTTCGTGATTAGATCTCACCACATGGCAGATGAGTAATTCATCTGCTCTTAATGTGCTGCAGCTGCAGTCTAATGAGAGAGTCCAAGAGAGGAGACCCAGGCAGTATGACTCTGCAGTTAGCAGTCAGCTCAAATGTGTAGTGGAGCAGGAAAGCAGACCAACAGAGACACTTTCTTAGGGTTATTATATCTTCAATGTGAGACTACTGGAATAAGTAGCTGTTGTTTATTTTTGTGTGTAAAAAGCTGTGCAGTTTATTGTTTTGGAAAAATGTGTCTTACTGTCAGACAATGTGGATACCTACAAGACCAACACAGAGATATATGTATTTGTATATATTGTTAATAACACAGCAAACTATGACCAAAAAAATACCATTAATATTGTATTATTTTCAATTTAAAAAAATATAAGTTTCACAGGTAATTTTTTTGTAAGGCTGGTTTCCAATGCATCAGTATTTTTGACATAAATGCTCATCGCACAGATGCTAATATTGCCTTTAAGTAGAAGGATCATGTTCACTTCAGTCACAATAATCCAAGTTCCAAGAGTTTTAGCTGTATGGTGTAATATTCACAACTTTGAAATATTATGCTAGATCCCAGTTCAAGAATTGTGAAGTATGTTGACATTTAGAAAAGAGGTCTGGCCCCATAGAAGCAACTTTTCATTCTATCACGTTTTCCTTTTTTTATTATATTTAAATGAGGGTACAGTTTTTGTTGTAAGTCATGTGGAAAAGATGTTCTCACGACTTTCCGCTTGAATACCGAGCATATTGCGCGGGGAACTTCCTGTGTCATGGTTTTGTTTTTAAAGGACAAACACAACAAACAAATGCAACAAATCCATGAAGGGACCTTCTAAAACATTCAGTGCTACAACTCTCACATCCACTTTTATGAGACTTACATCTGCAAGTTTAAAAAACAACAGTTCTCCTCCATATTTTTCTGTACGTTATAAAATATGTTTTAAAATTGCCCAATCTGGCTATTCAAACAGCTTTTTACATAACAAGTGCTCTACAATGTCCTCATTGTTATGCTAAGAGGGCTGGATTTGTATGTGAAGGGTTTGAGAACTCATGAGTAATAAAAGGATCTACAGTGAGTGAATGGGTGAGAGTGCAGGGTGGGAACGACGGAGTAGGCAGCTATAGCAACAATGTAGAGCTAGCAGTTGCGGCTTTGCCTTCCAAGAAGCTTCTCATCCGACACAGACATCGGCATAAGAACCACTAGCCCAGTCAGGAGAAGCCCTAATAAGGAACAGCCTTATGAATTATTGATTATGATGCCCCCCCCACACACACACACACACACACGCACACGCACACACACACACCCTTCCTTTGACGCCCAGCATCCCTTTAAGATACAGATTCCCTTTAAATCCAACAGGCTTTGCTGTGCTCTCAGCTGTGGCACTCTGAGCACAGCAGCTCTTCAAGAGAAAGGGAGCAATGGATGTTCCAGAAAGAGAAACCAATTAGGGGTGGCATGGTGTCCTCTACCCTCCTTGTTCCACGCACGCTGCTATCCCATGATCCTTTAACTCCTCTCCATTGGTTGGAGTCAAATCTCTCCCCAAGCAGTGCCCTCCTAATGTTCGGCTGCCAGTCTTGATCTGAGGGCCAGGCCCTTCTTCCTATTCCCTGTGGTCCACCAACCAAACCCCCGATGGTCAGTCTCTACCACCTAGATTGACAGTTTATGAGTCTATGGCGAGACCACACTGCTTGTTTTTGAAAGCAACAAGCAAACCCACAAGTCTCTGGAATCACTAACCATCCACTCAAATGCAATAAAGATGAGGAGTTGGGGGTTTTCTTTGGGATTACGCGGCCAGTGTTTTCCCCAGTCTCATTGCGCATTCTGGAAACATGTCAATCACCATTCAAGGACAGACAAGGCTATGTGCTTAAGATGCAGGGACTACATGTATGAAATTACCACTTAAATGGTAATATATATTGACAAGTAGGCAATCTTGTTTGATCGTATTTGCATTTGAGTGCAGTCTGAAGAACAATTAGTGGAGACTTTGCAGCATCTCATGAAAAGATCTGCAATTTCCAAACCATGAAAATATCAAGACACAATGTTGAGATTGTATTGTGTATCTGCTTTAGAGCTGAAACAACGAGCCAATTTACAGACATTTTATGAAATTTATTTCATACAAAATTGGAAAACTTCTGTAGATCCTCCTTAACAAATGGGAATATTTTAGGGTTTTCATTGTCTTCTTAATTTGAAAACTTTATATATTTGAATTTTAGATTGAAGGACAAACAAAGACATGTTTAAGGTGCCACAATCGGAAGCAGGCAAGGACCATTTTCTTCAATGATTTGTAGATTAAATGATAAGACTGTAAATAATGTTAGTTACAGCCCTATGACTGCTTTGTGTATATTCACAGTAGATTACTAGACGGTATTTTGTTCACAGTTTTATTCATTCCCACAATCAAATGACCTCGAGTCTCCATCTCAAGAAGCCCACTTCATGAACCAGGGGTACAATCATTTGTGCTGAAAAGAGCACCATGATTGTGACGGTCCTGGACTGTGCAATATTTTAGTCCAATTTCTTATTCCCTTAAGACTACTGTAATGAAATTCCCACACCAATAGAAAAGAAACCCAAAAACATTTACACTCATGGCTATTTGACTTGCAAAAACAGAGATTTTTGTTTTTGTTTTTTAACAGAATCCAGAAAAAAATAAAATCCCAAATGAAAGCTTGACTTTACTATTTGTTATGGAATTTGGGATCCGTCTACACAAATGAGAGTGCGGGGAGATCTGGTATTCATGTGCTTGCTCACCTCGAGGCAAGTTCTTCACTTATATATGACTGTGTATAGTATCCATTCCACAGCTCGCCATGCGAATCTCTGCCTCTCCCTCGCTCATCCAGGCAGGTCATAGGGGCCGACAGATAAGCAGAGCTATATTGAAATATTCAACACCAGTCAGAGACTAGACCAGGGTGTTAATGCTTGGTGTCTTGGTGTGCAGGAGAGAGAAATGGGGGATGATGGAAGAATGGATAGAAAGGGGGAAAAGAAGAATAGGAGGAAAACAGTAGCGAGGACGGTGAAGATGATGGCAGGCCCATAGAAATTTAAATCATTCTGGATCCTGACATTTACCACTATGAAGTACCCCTGTTAGATTCCTGACATCCAGAGCCCTCTCCTGGCCAGATGGATTCCCTGTTTGCCATTTTGCCTCCCTCTCCACTCATTCATCAGATCTGCTCCGCCAGACCCTCATACCCCTGCCCTGTCATTACAGATCAGTACAGCTGATTGTTATCGTGGGGCGCTCTCAACACTTTGAAGTTGTAGTGTGGAAGCTACAGCAATTGAGGTGGCTGAGAGCATATTATCCAGCCTTACGCGATCACTCACAGTGACTTTAAGGTTACAGAAAAACCCTCATACAGCACGATTGGAGTTTGACAGAAGTGCCCCTACTAGGAAAAGAAACGAGACAAAAAACAAAAGAAATAGGAAACTTAGAAAATAATGGTTTTTGAAATTACAGTGCTGATGTAAAATTTTCCCTTTGTGTAGACAAGAGCCCTGAACCCTGTGACCCATCTTATAATCAGCCACAGAAATAGATTCAGAAAGAACAGAGTGCAGGTCTGATGTACTCTGAAAGTAAACAAGCACATAATAACCCTGCTCTATTACTTCAGCTGGAACATGGTGTACAGTATAACTTATCGAGTGAATCGTGTTCACAACCCACTGCTGAAGTCACATAGTATATTGAAGATGAAGGGAACTTATGGTATATTTGGCTGTCATTTCTTTGCATTTTGTAGCTGACCTAATAAAGAACAACTCGGTCCCTTGCAAGGGAATGAAAACACTCAGAAATGTTGTCCATTGTAGGTTGTTTCCTGGAACTTTTGAGCTCTTTCAGCCATTTCAAAGATAAGTTTCTCAAGAAAGTATACATCTTGATATCTCTACTAATGCAAGGGTTCTCTCTTTGTGGAAAAAAAAAATTTTGACCTCTTTTTTTTTTCATTTTTGGAATCATGAAAATTCCTTCATTGAAAATATTACAGTATAATAACACAGTGATGTGGCATATGAAAAAAATACCAAGTGATTATAATTTTAAATCTGATAAATGCAAATCAGTGGTCATTAATGTACTATTTTATAATTATGACAGCCCTAACAGGGGCTAAACAATACTTCCAGCTTCTATGTATGCTATTTTGGATTGTCTTTACTTATTTTAACATTAAAGTAATAGGCAATAATCTCTCTTTCTCCCTCTCCTTTATTTCCTGTCATCTCTTTGTTATGACTAAAGCTGTGAACCCCAAAAAATACATCATAGGTCTCCATATGGGTGCAGAATCTCTGAACATATTTTCCATATCTCTTATATAGTGATTTTTAACCTCAGAGCAGAACAAAGCACTTTACAATGCCTCTCCTCTGTGTTCATATTCTCTCATATTCAATTCCTGCTGAGATAGGCTGCAGCCCCCCTGCGATCTTCAACAGGATACGCAGGTGTAGAAAATGGATGGTTATTTTCTTTTCACAGCACCCAAATTTGCCAAATGAGTAAACACAGTATCGATTTAAACAACATTTCAGTAAAAACCAGTAAATAAGATATGTAGATTTTTTTTTTTTTGGTACTTTTACTTAAATTACATCATCTGCACGTCTTTCACTCAGGCAGCACATCCCTCTTTCTAAAAGTGTGGAACATTCCGTGTTTGTTGCTTTTTTTTTTAAGTCCTTCTTTTACCATCAACATTGTCAGTGAGCCCAGCAGTGTGCATTAGACATTAAAAGCTCCCTATATCTAAAATAGGCCTCTGAGCATTAGAAGGAGCTGTGCTGCTTTTAACTTGCTCCAGAAAATGAGAGCTTGTGCACCCCCAGTCCTTTGTTTCCTGATGGTTCCAACGTTACACTGCATCAGCTCTGAGGAGCTTGGGACTTCAGAGGACCCTCTTGAAGCCATAACATCAACCATGCAGAGAGTAACACAGAAAGTGTTACAAAAGTGCCCTGGGAATTTGACTTTTTGGGGATAATAAGTAGAAAGAGCTTGTGTTAACTTAGGAAAAAGTCGATTGAGAAACCCACATGTCACCTTCCCTGCCAGTTTTATAAGACCACTGTATGAAAAAGGCAATTAATCTGGCAATATAGGTTTAATTTAGCCATCGAGCTCGGGGTGGGGGCCTGGGTGGTAGGATAATGTCGAGGCAGGCTAAAGGTGCATTGCGCAGTTCAACTGTGTGGTGCAATTTGAACATTTTTTCCCCACAGGGACTCATCTAACTGTAAAAGAAAATATGTTAAGAAAAGTAAGAGAGTGAGAAAGTCAAGTAAAGAGTTAGCCAAACAAATCTGAACTGGCTAACAAAATGAGTGCAGCATTTTCCTTGGTTGTGTTGTTTGTCCTATCAAACTAGAAGACAGCAATGCATAAATAAATGAAATTGCCTTAACATACTTTCTACATGTGCCCACCTGGAAGATGAAATATTGATGCTGTTGGAAGGGGATGCTTCCCACTTCTTCTGCTTGGGGTCCACTGAGCCCTCAACTCAAGGTCATATTGAGTTGCCAGCAGTCTCGGAGGAGGATGTGAAGGGGTCAGAGGGTTGGAAGCATGGGAGAAACCACACTGAATGTCAAACTGAGGGTAGGACTCAGTCGGCCAGCTGAGGCAGCCACAGCTTGCACTCAGTGAGCAGCCCAAGCCTGTTGACTGAAGTATTTGGCTCTTTGTCCGACTTCTGCTGCATTGCAGACAAAAGTTCAAAACAGGTCAGATCAACAGGTGAGAGGGCTACCAAAACAACACAAACAACAGTACATGTCTGTCTCGACATCTTTTGATAACCAACAATAGGAAGATTTGGTCAAGGCAGGGTTAATGATGCATACAGGAGGAGACTCAGCTGGTGTGCATACTGTGAGCATACACTTTTACATAGGTGCCCTTTTACCAGATACGGCAACAGTAGATGTCCTTCTGTGAACAATAAAAGACAGGAAGGCCAGTGGTCTCAAATGAATAACAGTGACATAAGTGCATTTGGTTGTTCCCAGATGCACTGTAGACAGCAGCATAGATGAACTACTCCTTCCCACACAGGTATCTAATCTGATGCTCATGAACATTGTTGACATTGTATTTCAAGGACAAAGGGCATAGTGGCATTTAAACACACTCACCGAAACCCCAAATAATATTAAATGTAGACCCAGAAACAATTTTACATAATGTCCAACCAATATTAGTCAGTAAAAGCGCTGCAACATATCTCTACCTTTACTGATAAAATGAATAACTTGGGGAAAGTATGTTAATTTTCTTCTTGCCCAATGTTAGATGAGAAGGTTGATACCACTCTCATGTCTTGTTTGAAGCTGCGTGGGGGAAACAGCTCTGGCTTTGTTCATAGGAAAAATATCTGTTCACTTATTAACACATTTTATCTCCTGCGAAATCTGTACCAAAAGCAAAGTGTAAGAACAACAATTTACTGTTTTATGTGGCGCTACATGCCGGATCATAATGTCTTCGTGAGCTTTGAGGTTCTCATAGAGGGATTTTGTTTCCTTTGGACTGAGCCAGGCTAGCTGTTTCCCCTAGTTTACAGTCTTTACAGCATCCACAAATAAGAGGGCTGGTTACAGCAACACAAAATACGGGCATGAGAGTGCTCTCAGCCCCTTCACTGGACTCTCACGAAGAAATTTTTATTTCCCAAAATACCAAATTGTTATTTTTACTTAAGATGATAAACTGTAAATTGATGAGGCATAAATCCTGCAATGTCCTGTGTGCTATCTCATAGTATTACCAGTTGAACTCCTTTAAGTTATATGTCATTTAATGTTTTAACATGTAGCTGGCCAGCTGGGAAAAATAGTCCAGATAACTAGTGACTGTGGGTTGGTGATGCCTTAACTAGTACTATTTAATCACTGTGTTCGTACTCTACTGTTTGTTCTCCTTCCTAGGAAATTTAAATCAACATGTAAATAAAATCATCTCACAAAATTAATGAGTAAGCAAATGCGCAAAAATAAATTCATTTTATGATTATTGTTCATGAGGTGGGCACTATAAATGACTGACGATGGACAGTACTGACTGGAAAAACTTTATTTTTAAAAAGAGCATAACTGCTGGATATTCTGACAAGTCCGTGCAATTGTAGAAGAGAATAGTATTGTTAAGAAAATACACATTTTACACTTCACTGCCTTTTCAAAGTCTCATATGTGATAATATTGAGAGAAATAAAAAAGTCTACCACTTGAAATCTCTTTTTATACTCAGTATCAGCAGGATTGAGAACTACACTTTAAAAATGCAAAATGTCAAAATATAATGAAGAATCAAAGGTATTTGTAATGACTTTTAAATAAAATCTTACATTTGCAAAACTAGTTTATGAAGTATAAACTTCTGCATCATTTCTGCCTAAAACCAAGCAGTCCCTTAAATTCAGACAGTTTACAGACTCATTTATAAGGAATTAATTGAAGGTCTCTGCCGTTTGCAAGTCATAATTCAGTTTTCAAAATTAATGGAAAACATGTGCTATTCAAAAACACACACAGCAGAAACAACCTTGATTAGATTTTTGTCAGGGGCAAGTTATATTATTTAATTTAAATAAGTGGATTATTTTGGCTCCAGAAAACCCATCTATTTAGTCAAAATACCTTTAATGAAGCAAACAGGGATGTCAGACAATTTCACCACCACCCTCCATTCTTTGAAAGCTGCCTTTGCCTTATTTTGATTTATTCAGCAAACAGATTTTGTCAGCCCATCACGTGTCTAAACACAAGTCTTTGTAATACTATTACAATTCTCTGAATGCTTTTTTGACTATGAAGATATAACCGACCCAAAGTTGTGCTGCATTGTGCACAAGTGGTGTAGTCGTGTCTTGGTAATTTTAAGTTGCTGAAGATGAAAAATCCCTCTTTTTTTGTATGAGAGGCACGGGTTGAATAATTATTGCAACTGCCCATTAACAACAGGATGATTTGCTTGCCATAAAAACCAGCGTGCACATTGTGTGCATAGCAATCTGCTCCATACATTTCATGTACAGCCCTCCACATCCCAAACGGAAATGGGAAGAAGAGGGAAAACTAATTAACTTAATTAACTCCAGGTCAGCACTGTAGCATAGAGAAATGAATGGAAGAGACACTGACAAATGAGTGTCAGGTAACCATCAAATAGAGAAACAAACTGATTGGTCCAGATCAGAAAGTGGAAGAACTATGTCTGCACACAACTTGTTGAGTCACGTTTCTACACAAAAACCCGTCAGTTAAGCCCATCGACTTGCATGTAACTTAGTGTGTCAGTAGCAGCTGTGGAGCATGCAGCAATACTTGTGGCTATTGTGACACTGAGAGGACTTGATTCCGGATTGACTCTCTTTATACTACAAACTAGCTAATAAATTGGGTTATAAGACAGTATTTCCTTTTGGAACAAATCAAATCCTCAAACGTTATATGCATAATGCTTCACACTAATAGACACCTCTGATAGGGGCCTTGGAAATCCAGGAAAATGACAACTGCAATTACTCGGTAAGCCAAGAATTTACATCATTCAAAAGATGAAAACATTTGCAGGTTTAGTCATGAAATAACGATTCATGTTCATATCCTCAAAGTGAGTACTCAAACGGAGGGAGAAATGACATAAGAGCAGCGCCTCTGCATTGATAGGGCTGCTGGAACACCTTCAGACCTGTCATTACTGTTCCTCATGAAATGAGCATCAAAAGAGTGGAAGATCCCCCACGGTGACATTTAAAAAGATGCCATACTACTGCTTTGATATTTCAAACAGCTTAAGCTTTAAACATGCCTTCTTTGAAGACTCCCAGATTCAAGAGAATGTCAAAAATAATACAGTCACTTTGCAGAAGGACGATTTGCTTAGGGTTTATCAAACAGTTTTCTCGATGAAATACGATTTTGCCAAACATACAGTACAAGAAGCCACAAGCTCGAGGAGAAGAAATCTGTTTTCTTCTTGGAGCCACATGTATGCAGCTGTCAAATTATGACTGAAAAAAACACAGTGATATAGATGTGTTGCAAGGTTTTTTCAGTTTTGCATGTTGTCGGTAAAATGTCAAACCACATGCCAAGGAACAGAAAATCTATCTACACATTTTCTGTATCTGTATTTACAGTGATAAAATCAGAACAACAATGGTTACATTCACACAAAATAATTCATGCAGGTGAATCAGTGCACATTCCTGCCATCGGATTTACACTTTCAGTCGCGTGAAACTGATTGACAGTGGGTGGCAGTGCAATGCAGAATGAATTGTAGCAATGGACCAACAAAAAGCAGGGAAGAAGATAACCGCCAGAGAGCAAACAGGGATGTAAACAATGTAGGGTTTAAAATATTCAAGAATTTGTCTTTGCAAACTATTCATGAGAAACAAAATGTGGATTTAGGGACACTGAATATGAATGGAAACTTTATTTATTCACAAGTAAATTTGACAAGCCGCCTGTAATGACCATGTAAAAAGAGACTTTTGCGTAATCATACAGAGTAAATTTTTTTTTTTTTTTTGGCAGCTTTAAAAAACCCTTTTTGAGGGGATTGCAGCAGTGTAAAAAACAAAGATTTATTCATAAGACTCCTGTAATTGCAAAAATAGATATTAATTGAGCAAATTTCAGCAATCTCTAATAAAACTGAAATAGCCTATTAACTAACCAAGCTGTATCCTTTCTAAATTTGTCAGTGAAACAAACTTGCGGTAACTTAAAATGTTCCATTATTCCTCTCTTTTCATATTTCTAATAATATTATGTCTTAGGAATTCTTTCTCAAGTTGTTTTTTGACAGATTAGGACCCAAAGGGAGTTTGCTATGCCCGCTGTCCATGACAACAGGCCCTGTTCAAATTAGTGCTCCTCCCCACCACCTACAGCAGCCCAGTAATGGTTTGTTATGGCCATGCCTTGAAAAGTGATGATACACCACTTTGGCTGGTCATACTTACTCACCGTTAAATAGGGATATCTCTTTTTTTTTCCTGAACACCTTGCTCCACTGCTCTGTCCATCATAATAAGAGCTCTTGTATCCCGGCCGTGGCTGTGAGAGAGTAATCGGTGTGAAGCAGGGAATAACATATCACTTGGTATGCCTAGAAGCCCCTGCAAAGCCACAGTCCTAATGAAATATTAATCTGCAGTTCCCCGCTAATGATAATGCACTATCAAGCATGAGTTGGTCCAACTGAGGCAGGCAGTTCCCTGTCACACTTGTGTTATGAAAGGATATCCCGGCTATTACAGCCCACAAATGAGATTTGAATCTGTAAATTACAAAATGGTTAAAAGGGTGGATCGCTGCCTGTATTAATTCTTTACAGCCCCTGATTTTCTCAGACAGTTGCACTATAGACCTCTCACCCAGTAGCCTGTAATATATAGTGTGTGCCCATTAAACTGAGAAGATACACTGATGGCCTGTGGATTTCTTTCCCCAGCTCTCTTTCTCACTTGTCCCCCATCGTCTTTACTCTTTTCATTTGAGACAAATTTACTTTTAGACACATATTTTACTGCATACATTCACGTAATGCAACACATTCTCCTACAAAGTATGACGCTATTGTGTAACACCTGTGCCCTAGAATATTAAGATCCCACTTTCAAAACTAAGAAAGAAAATGCTTTACCTTTTTTCTCACGTTATGCTGTAGGTATCGAGCTAAATTAATATGAAATTAAAATGATTTGCACATAATGAATTTCCATGCTAAAAGACAACAAAACGCATTAAAATATTCACAACTTTGAAACTAGGATTAGACCATGCTCTGTATTTCTATGGAAAACAATAAATTAATCATCAAAACTTTTCTTAGGCTGCATTTAGGCTGATTTGACAGGCTGTATGTAGCCAAACGTATGTTTAATATTACAGCTGCTGCTATGCCACAGTATTGTCAGAAGATTCACAGTGATACATAGCGCTGTTATTTTGGGTTGTTTTTTTTCCAGGAATTTCCATCAGAAAGTTTTTGGAAGAAGCCATTACATAAAACATCCACACATAATAGCTTTAAGACACACGTTGTGCTGCCCGCTTGTGCTCACACAGGTTTGTTCAAACAACAGCAGATTAGATGAGTAAACCCACAGAAAGCAGAAGAATATTTTATGTTCCACTTTCCTCAGAGCTCTCAGATTATTTCTACCCAGCTAAAGTGAGACTGTCAAGCAGTCAGTACTGTGTGTCTTCATGTTTCACACATGCCACTATAAACACAAAGGTATCACCCACACAGAAGGGGCTTTTGAAATACTAGAGATCAAATCTATAGAGAAGTTTTACTGATTGACAAGCAAGTTGAAAAGGAGTATTTTATCACTTAGCTTCAAAAGGCAGTATGTGGCTGTGTCCTACATTGAGGCAACACAAGTCTCTTTCAACTGAAAATGAATTTAATTCTGGCAAGGAGAGAAACATTTTAGTGTAAAATAATAAGCCCCCTTCTATCAATTTTGCAGGAGATGCTATCAGGGCCATCATAATGAAATTGGAGATCTAATCCAGGGAGAAACTCTGTTGTCAACAGTGATTTAAAACTCACAGCAGAGGCACCTCGCTGAGACAAATCCTCTTAGCCAGTGAAGATGAGAAACACTGTTCCCTGAGCAAGAGATGGCAAACAGAGTTTCATGTCATCTTTGAATAGTTTCAACCTTGCTTGTGTGAGTGAATTAGCACATAGCACCATATTTACCATCAAAAGCAGATGGTTGTTCCCTTTTTCTGTTGAAAGACTGAATGTTGCAGCCGGTACAGAGTCACTGCAGCACCACTGGTGCGGAGGTCAAAAGGTCAAGGACAAGAGGAGGACGGAACGGGAGAAAAATGAGTTCTTACATTCTCTGACAAGCGACATCCCGCGTGCAATTTTCAATTATAGCTGTAGAGTGTTTGTGTGTGTATATGTGTGTGTGTACTGTATATCTGTGTTCATGTTTGTTTGTGATGTGTATGGCATATGTGTGTGAGAGTGTATGTATTTCCAAGAGGAGAGGCAGCCAGCAGGAACCTGGCACTGGGATTCCTGCCCATCAGGACTTGATGAAGAGAACAGATGGAGCTCTCTGAGGTGTGCTCTCAGCTTGGAGTTTCCCTGCTTCAGCCCTACTAGCTCTCCCCCACACCCACACCCTCCCTACACACACCCACACACACACACACACACACACACACACACACACACACACACACACACACACACACACACACACACACACACACACACACACACACACACACACTCACCATTCCTATCACTCCGTCCACTTCATCCACCACAGCCAGCTGTGCACAGCCTGTGCAATTTCATCAAAGCAACTGGTCATTCTATTATGGTAAAACCACAGACCATGATTCCTTCGGTTTCCTGAAATGCAAGGCTGCATGTCCAGGCAATACAATTACAATACTCAACAATAGAAACAGAGTAGATCATCTGAGCAATATGGAATATTGGTGGTTGGCCAGCCCCACTGTCCCTATTGCTACAACTGCTATAATTGTGCTAAATTAAATGAGTGTTGTTAAATTATATGAGTCCTGCCTGGCCTTGGAACGAGCTAGTTCCACTTCTCAGCATGATTCATTTTCATTGTCCACACAGGATTACTTACTGTACCATGCTTCACATTTATGAAAACTTTATTTGAGGACTGAAAAAAAACATAATCAATATTTTTATAGCAACAATTGGTCAGATTACTACAAATAGGGAAGGGTATTTCTCCTCAATCTGCAGTTTCCCCTCAGCTCTGTGGATAATCCAGCCCACTGATGGTTGTTTAAAGGCCTGAAACTTGCTGCTGATTTGGCTCACTGTCATCAACCTCATTTCCAGTAACAGCAGGCAGCTGTTTTGAGGGAAAATAATTCTCAAAATCCACTGTACACTACCTGTTCAACACAAAATGGCAGACTGACAACATCAGCAGCTAAAGTGAAAAAAGGCCCCTTCGGAGTTAGTTGAGACCAAAACCGAACCGAATGTGGAGTGTATATTGGATTCAGTAGGTGACCATATCAGACAGAAAGCCTGAATCCTAATGTTACTCTGTGTTTGTGTTGTGGATGTACATATAGGCTGACTTTGTAGCATGATTATTTATCAGCACAGTGTTTTCAGTGTTCAGCAAAAAATTCTTCAGTTGGTACTATTTTTGTGGTGAGTTGCATTTATATGTGAGCTTTGATTAACACACTTTTCAATGTAGATTTGCATTAGTCAGTTACCCTCTGGCTAAAAAGTTGTTTCTAGTTAGATTTCTAATGATAGAATACTAAACGGATGAGTACAATTAATAAAGAAATTACAACAGTAATCACCTGTCAAAATTGACAAAGGCTTTATTCAATCAGGCATTGTGAGCCAACATGAGTTTTGGTATTGCGTAATGTGAGTAGTGGGGCTGGCAGAAGTTTTAAAATCAGCTCACAGTGTTGTCAACAGAACGATTATGATTCTAGGCACGTCCACTAAATACTGGTGTGTCCCTGTCCGCACCTCCTCTTAAGGCTGTTGCATGAAGATTAACTCTCTTTTTTAGCTATCGCCATTCTCACCTGTCTGTTAAATAACTCTGAGTTTGTTTTTGTCAAAGCGTGAGAATTTTCTTGAAAGGGAACCAGCTGTCTATTTATTTGTCCGTAGTGTTCCACAGGCATATTCTAATCAATACACTATAAGTTTTTAATTAATCTGCAGACAGCGTCTGTATGTTTTCTTAAAGATAACGAAATGCAAAGGCAGGGGAGGTGTGCTTTTTAATTTCCGAGCATTGTTTGTGCCGATGATTGCATTGCCACTAACCAGTTCTGTATGTATTCAACAAACTTTCAAATCTGGCCGGTCGCACAATAACTCGTTGTGTTTCAGCCTGTTTTGTGTCAGTGCTGCTGTTGTTTTCTTAGAATGTATTTACCTAGAAAAGGCCGAGCACTGCTATTGACACATTACAGGCTTACACCTGGGAGATGTTCCACGCTGCACCCTTGAGTAGATACACTGGAGCAGTTGGAGGTTGAAGACCTTGCTCAAGGGCACCTAATTAGTATTTGGGGGCAGGAGATTATTCGCTCTTTTCCTGCTCCCAGAGAAGTTCAATCCGGTGACCTTCTGCTTGCAATCTGGCTTCGCCAACCTTGAGGCTACAAACCATCCTCTACTGCATAAGAAAATGCAGAGAACATCCTACAATAACAGCAAAGGCCAGCATTACCACATTAAGGTGTTTTCCAGGCTTTTTTCTCCCGCCATGTGAGCTAAAAGGACAAAGCCTGTCTTTTTTCACATCCTAATAACCTCTATAATCTGCCCAGTTGTTTCTCATTTATTATTCTTTATCGATTTTCATCATCAGTCCTAAACCTCCCCCAGCCTCCTCCCAATGAATCATTTTCCCCTCTCTCTCCCCCTCCCTCTCTCGCTCTCTCGTTCTCCCTGACACATGCACAGACACACACACACACGTACACACACACATACAATCTCCAGCTGATGTTGCAACTCCCAATCGATTCAGTGCCTCAAGCGTATGAAGTATGGTGCTATTTTATTTTCAGTATAATGCATCACAATCATGCATGCTAATGGTTTATTGTTTTGCAGACTGAGCTAGTAGAGTGCATTGTGTGGTTGGGTTATTGTCAAAAGTATGAACTGCTGTTTGCTCTACTGCGATAACTCGCAGTGTTTGACAGCGAAGTAAAACTTTGACAATATGGAGAAAAAAACCACTTAATATATCAGAAGAAACATGCTACTTTCACCAAAAAGTAGAGTTAAACCTCAACTGAAAACTAAATAAAGGGCAGAAAGTCATTAAACTGAATGGATGGTTGAAATGAAGATTATTATTTTGTTCATAAAAGGCACTTCTGTTTAATAAGATTCATCTATTTTTGGTAAAAATTCTAATTCTTCATCCTTCTTTTTGGTTATCAATGGTTATTATCAGAGGCAATCTGTTTATTTTGGTTTTGATAATTTGATAATTGGTTTACTAAATGAAATGTCAGACAATCACCACTCCAATTCTCTAGAACCAAAGATGATATGCTCAAAATCTGTGTTTTGTATCCACCTGAGTGCAGTGCAAGAAGCTGTTTGTTAATATTTACACATCCAGCAGACAAAGACCAACACTAGCATTCATTTTAGGAAAGTTAAGTTTTGAACCATAAAGATGTGCAAGTAATCAGATCATGTTTGCGTTGGCACTTCTTGTACTTTTGGTCGTTACAACACTTGTTCTCCTTGTAAGAACATGGTTACTCCATGAAACGGATTGGCATTGCATGAGTAGCATGTTAGCAGAACAACAACCAAAACAAGCTGAAAGGTGCTACAATGTTCTGTAGAGCTGAGGGGAACGACAGAGTCCAGTGATGATTCTCTGAGTTTGCGTATGAGAAACCATTGACATTGACATTGCACGAAGCAATTTGACCCATTGTTAATACAGAAATATTGATCAACACAGCTTTATGAATATACAAGTCGTTATATACAACATTTCTGTCATCATCCAATTGTTGCAGCTCTATTTAGTCTTAATAGTTGCACAAAAGAAAGTTGGATAGGTTTTTAATAACAATGACACATGGGTACAGAAACCTTTACTTTAAAACCAAGTAGATATGTGCAGCAGTGATCTGGTGCCAGTGGGTCAGATCTACTCACTGAACTTTCCGTCACTGTCTTTTCTAATTTCCTTTGAACAGACTCTTGTGCCGTTGTGATCTCTATCTGTGAAAGCAATGCCTTAAGGGATTCATAACTTGGGAGATGGAGGCAGTGATAATGATGCCTTGATGGTCCTCTGTCTGAGACTGGACAAATTATCTCCAGTTCACTTGTCATCATTTCTCTCGCTTTTCTATTCTGCAGTTAGCCGCTCCATTATCGTACCGTGCCCTCCATTGTGTTTGATGTTCATCATGAAAAATACATATTTGAAAACAGCACGTATCCTGAAACTATAAGTGTTGGCGACTGACCTGCCAACAAAAAAAGAGAATTCAAGTTTCTTTATGACCGGGATTTGCCGACAGCTGAAAATACACCAATATGATCGCTATTGATGCTCTGAGGCACTCGAGAGTGAAGGGTTTTAATATGTTGATATGATAATGTGAAGGGATGATTTGGAACAAATTTAATGCTTTAAAATGCTTCTCAGAGTTGTAGTAATGTCGTCATCATCCATTCTGATCTTTGTCTCTGCCAGAAACAATATCTCGATAGCATTGAAAGACCTTTAACAATGTCATAAAAAATCCTAATGAGATTTTCTGTAATGTTGATCCTCTGGGCAATGAGAGATACCTGTACTATCTTAACTCAAAATTATTTTCTTGTCCTAATTATTTGCCAAATTGTGACAGAGCTTTAATTCTTCTACTTCATCTGCTCTTTTTTTTTTTTTTTTTTTTTTTTTTTTTTAGAGGACCTCCAATTTATTTACTGTTGAGGCTGAGCTTTCTGTCCTCAAATATAAGTGATAACACAATAACAAAGGCAGATCTAAAATATTCTTTAAACAGTGGGTCGTTGCTTTCAGACAGAAGTAGGCAGCAAGTAAGTAAGTAAGCAGGATTCTCTTATTAAACCTGCAGCTGTCAATTTTCTCCCATTGAAATGACAGCCAATGGCAGATGAAGCTGGTTAGTTTTGGTTTGTTCTTCCTTTGGTCAGTTAAGTATAGCAAGTTAAGAAGATCATTTTGGCTCCGTGTGTTGATTGTTGGTGTCTCCAATACAACAAACGTGCACTAAGCAGTTCACCCATTCTATTCACGAGGGACTTTGCAAGATGCACCTATTCATTGTCACGGTTTTGGTCTGTCTGATCACTTTTGTTCGGTTTGTTCTTGGTGTCACTCCCTCTACCCACCTGTGGTCCGATTTGTGTGTGTGTGTGTGTGTGTGTGTGTGTGTGTGTGTGTGTGTGTGTGTGTGTGTGTGTGTGTGTGTGTGTGTGTGTGTGTGTGTGTGTGTGTGTGTGTGTGTGTGTGTGTGTGTGTGTCTCTCTCTCTCTCTCTCTCTCTTTCTTTCCTTGTCAGTCCCTGCGTCACTCACATCTCTCTCATTCCACCATTTAGGAGCCAGGACAGCAAACAGTCTTCATTTTGTAGAGTGTTTAGCTCGCAGTGAGGGAGTGACAAGCCGACTGGCAGATGCAGAGCGGAGGGAACGGGCTGGGATGTAAGGTTGGACCATGTCCTGGATGTAGACTGGACCCGATCTGTTCACAGCGCGGTACGCAAGTACCAATGTCTTGAAACGGATGCGGGCGGCTACTGGTAACCAGTGAAGGGAGCGGAGGAGGAGGAGGAGTAGTGGGAGTGAATTTAGGGAGGTTAAAGATCAGTTGAGCTGCGGCATTCTGGACGAGCTGCAGAGGACGAATGGTACTAACAGGTAGACCTGCCAGGAGGGAGTTACAGTAGTCTAGACGTGAGATGACCAGAGCCTGGACCAGAACCTGCACCGCCTTCTGAGTGAGAAGAGGACGTATTATCCTGATGTTGTGCAGCATGTATCTACAGGAACGCGTTGTTGCAGTGATGTTGGCAGTAAGGGAGAGTTGACTGTCAAGTGTAACACAGAGGTTCCTAGCAGTCAGGGTCGGGGATAACACAGAGTTGTCCAAGGTAATAGTCAGGTCAGGCACTGCTGTGCTCAAATGGAACTCGTGAGCTCGTGTTTACAACATGGGAAATAGTATACACTGTATGCTTGATGTTGTTAAGCAATGGCAACATGGACAGGGTCCGGAAGCCACAGGGGCTAACACGAGCAAGCTAACGGGGGAACAACATAATGCAGGAAAAGCAAAGGCTCAGAGAGAAAAGATGTGGCCGTTGGGAAAATCAACATTTTCCTCAGACGCAGGCTATTATCTAAGTTATGAAGATAAACTCTGCATGGCTAAAATTACAATATATTAACTAAGCATCCATCACAAAATTACCTTCCATGGTTTTTACTATTTCCATAAATGGTTGACTTCCACACGGCAGAGAAATACAACAGACTTGAGTTGATAGTTGTTTGTTTGTGTAACTCCATTAACTAATGTTGTGAGTTAATTACGTATTGCTTGGTCGTGGAAGTAATGCTCAGTTACGGCTGTAAGTAATATGCTAGTTTGCCTGACATGCTGATGACTACAGCTCACCCAAAGATGAAAAAAGTTTAATTCACCACTTTAATGATGACTCCATCTGATAATTTACAAGATATCAGATCAGATTTGTCTGTCATATCAGAGGATAATATCCCATTGTTGTCCAGCACCTCAGGGTGCTGCAGCAAACCAGTAACATGGATTCTTTGTCTGGTTGAATTCATGAGGATTTAGGATTGTGAGGCAGAACTCATTTGTTAAAACAAGCATATTTGTGAAGACAACCAAACTGTCTCACTCCGTCTCCGTTTGTCATTCTGTGTGGGTTTTTTTTTTTTCATTTCTTGTATGATACAGGTTGACAAAAAAAAAAACTCAAAATACAATTTCAGTGGTCGGCTTGAATTGGACTTTAAGAGGTAATCATAGAATCAGATTTCGAGACATTTATGGTTTCATCTCTTTTGAATATGATACTCATTAAATCAATCCACAGTCCACTATGCAGCTTTTTAACATACAGCAAACTGTCAAAACTTTCAAATCTTAAACATGAGCTTGTTTTGATCATTGCAATTTTCTCTAACTTCAATCAAAAGATTCAAAGAGTATAATATCACTATAAGGTCCATTTCGTATAACACTGTGGGGATTTAAGTCATAACCATTGATATGCAGAAAATGCAGTTTTCTGAGGTGGGCAAACTGTCTTAGATTTTTCTTCTTGTTCGTGTTCAAATTTTGTTCTTGATCTTGGAAACAGCAGTTGAGCAATTGATCAAACACTCCAGAAAAGGTAAATGAGCTTTGTAATGAGAGAACATGAAAATCCCTGGCTCATTCCCCGTACACGAGTACAAGTAGAAATGGTGGAATGTGTTAAACACTTTCATTTTTACTGTCTCGTCCTTGGCATAATATATTTTTACAGTCATAATGTTTAATGCACTTATATCTGCTCTACAGTTTTTGAAAATCATCCATTAATGGACTTTAAAGCTGCTGAGTTATGGGCTCTTGAAGCCACACAGAGCTGTTCACAGCTCAGACTATAGGTTCAATGAACTATTCAGTGGACTACCACTAGAAATATTCATGATTTATCAAAGATCAAATAATGATATTTACCCAGGAGTAGTCAGCAGATTAGAGAGCCTGAGTGTGTAGGAATGACTCATGATGGGGTTGTAAAACTGCAGCAGAGTACTTACTCGCCACACAGTTTAGTGGATTAAGGAGTGCCACAGTCACACTCGCTTAAATGCTTGTGTCAACAAGGAAAGCATCTCCCAAGTCACTGGCTAAATCAATGCACTGCACGCTCTCTTGGATGCTTTAGAGGTTATGCAAATGAACAAGGCTGGGATGTGACATTTTGAAAGCCCTGGATGGATCACCCCTATTAGCGAAGGCTTTGACGGATCTTTAAAGGTACTTTCCCCTCCCATGATAGCAGTTTATTTTAGTCTCCCACTCCTCTTTCAACAGGATTTGTGGTCAGCAGGGTCAGTGGTGAGTTCATATAAAACAAACACATTCCCTGCTGTAGGGGAGCCCACCTGTGAAATGGAAACTCACAGTGAAGAAGCTGTCAGGATTCAGGAAGCAGAGAGCACATAACTGATTCTATGTTGCATCACCCTGAGCAAAAGTGGCAAAAAAAAAAAAAACAGGCTTTACTGAGACCAAAACTGCTCTACATTTTTCCATTGCTCTGTTGTTTCACAATGGTGATTCATGGAGATGAGGCCTGTTGTAAAACAAGCTGTCCTTAGCTACAGAGTCAACAGTCGGGCTTTCCCAGAACAGCAATCAGAGGCAATAATTGCTCATAAGCAAAACATTCACATGGCAAACAGACATTATAAAATGAGAACAAAATGTCACTCTCACTGTGCCCATTATACGGTAAATATAGTTTGCCCAGTGCCCAAGTGACATGCTAACCTTTATGAAAATTGGCTGCAGCACATAACTGATGAAATGACAATAGCAACCTTGCAAAAAGCACATTATGTTAGATTAGACTGCAATCATTTGGTTGAAAGTCCTTAAACAGAATGGCTGAGGGAAGAATGGAGAGGTTGATTGAATTCTGACATACACAAGCCCTCAATTAGGAGTGGGATGGAAAATCACCTGCAATTACAATACACAGTCATAGTTTGGCAGGCTTCTTCAGGAGAGAAAGAAAAATGATATGATCATTCACTCCTGCATCTGGTAGCACATTATATGCCTAATCACAGGGAAATTGGACAGTAATAACTTGAAATTTGCTTGTTTTTACTCAATGTTTCACTTACATATATTTTTTAAGTAGTGAATTAGTGAGAAAGAACATTCATGTGAGAAAGAATTTCAGTATGTGGTATAGGGGCTGTAAACGTGTTATTAGCAGCAAACATAAACAATGAAGCTAATCACACTCGATTGGAGAGAGTGACAGTAACATCCCCCAAAAGACACAACCTCTTCTATTATGACAAATGTTCTATTTGTCATCCAACCACCAGCCACCTTATGGCACCCTAAACCATTTAAAGTGCTAGAATTGTGGAAAACAAGACAAATGAGCTATGGGTTGGATTAGGGATTATTCATGCCATGAATCTTTAGTATACTTCCCCCCGACGTCCAACATACAGTAACGTCTGCAGTCAATGTTCGCATTGAAACCAGTCAAGACGGCAAGCAAAGCAGGACATACAAAGTATGCTATAGCTGGTTGGTCAGCTGTCAAAAAATCTTTACTTAGGCTTCCAGAGCACGAAAATGTATATCAGGATTTCTTGAAATTCACGTTTGGAAAAAATCCTCTCTTCGCTATTTACAAACCTGAACCAGCAAACTCTGGCTATGTTGGAACAAATTCCCTTTACTTTGTTTGATAACTCGACCATGAACTGAATTGTGAAACATCCTGTTGTAGTCTCATCTGTGCATCTATCCAGTTCCTCCCCTTCCTATTCTGACCCCACAGCTGCCGCCATTACTCGTAGTAAAGACGCACTGTAAGGAAATCTGTATTTGTGACGTACTACTCCGATTGGCTGGAAGTGAACCTGGGGGTTACATTCCCAACCACCAAGAAGTTGGTCGTGCAAATTTTATGTAAATAGTTTCTCAAACAGGACGAAGTGGAATCTGGCTTTAGGGGAAGATGATTTTAGAGAAATCTAAAAAAGTATCGATGAATAAAATGTCACAGCTGTTTAACATTGACTTCATATTTATATCTAACAGCTAGTCAAAAATGGCAATTATACAAAAGCCTCATGGGAATATGCCAGCCAATGAAACATCTTCAATTTTACAGGCAAGGACTAACCCTCAAAAAGAAAACACAGTCTATTGACAGGAACATACAAATTAATTAATTGTTTTTATGTATTTAGCTTTGGCAATTACAGCGAGGAGGAAATGGGATTTTTTTTTTTTTTTTTTTTTTTTTTATGACAACCCTGATGACAAGAGAAGATCTACTGGGGCCAGTATGGAAGAAAATTTAAAAAATTTAAGTTTTGAAACGGACTTTCAGAATAGATGGTATGACTGTCCATTACTCAAAATCACGGTAGCACCTGCTAGCAGACTAACAGCACTAATATGTACAGTAAAAATATTATTATTCCAACAGCAAAATTACCAAAGGCCAACATAATGCTCACCTATTTTTCATATTTAATTTTTTAGTCACTGAATACTGAATTAGAAGAGATTATATTTCTAATGTTTCCATCTTTGACAAATTTTGAATACATGAATAAATTAGTATGTCCTTAATAATGAAACAATGTACATGATACCATCTGTCATCAAAAAATAAACAATGCAGGGAATACACTGATCAGCCACAACATTAAAACCACCTGCCTGATATCATGTAGGTCATCCTAATGCCCCCAAAACTGTTCTGACCCATCATGGCATGGACATCCTAAATATGCTGGAGTCCAAGTCAACACCTTGAACTGTTTGTAATGTTAAAACCATTCATGACCAATTTTTGCAGTGTGACAGAGTGTAATATCCTGCTGAACGAGGACCTGCCATCATATTATTGGCATGAAGGGGTGTACAAGGTCTGCAACAATGTAGGTGGTGCATGTCAAAGTAACATCTGCCCAAGACCCAAGGTTTCCAGCAGAACATTGCCCAGAGCTTCACACTGCCTCCCCTGGTGTGTCGTTTTCCCCTAGAGCATCTTGCTGCGATCATCCAATTCTAAAACTCACACACCTATTGTTGGCACTTTACAGGGTGGCCAGGGATCAGCATTGGCAGTCGGACCAGTCTGCAGCAAACCGTGATGCACTGTGTGTTCTGACACTTTTTTATCATAGCCAGCACTTAGGTTTTCAGCAATTTGTGCTACACTCACTCTTTTATGGGATCAGACACATGGGCCAGTCTTCATTCCCTACATGCATCAATGAGCCTTGGGCGACCGTGACCCTGCTGCCAGTTCACCAGTTGTCCTTCCTTGGACCACTTTGGGAAGGTACTTATTGCTACTGAGTAGGAACACTTCACAAGACCTGCTATTGTGTGTATACTCTGAATTTGTCATCTAGCCATCACAGTTTGGCCCCTGTGAAAGTAGCTCAGATGCAAATTTTTCCTGCTTCTAAAACATCAACCTCAAAAACTGACTGTTCACTTCCTCCCCAATAATTTCCACCCTTTGACAGTTGCCATTGTAATGAGATAATCAATGTTATTAACTTCATCTGTCAGTAGTTTTAATGTTGTAGTTAAATGCCTGATCTATGTATAAATTATGTGTTGCTGCTTTCTAACATGCCATCACCATTCAACAGTGAAGGCTTTTTCAGGTGCTTAAATCTGTATTAAGCACCTGGAAGAAAGACAGGAAAAGTATGACAATAGGAGCAGAATATTCAGAGACACAAACCATGCCATTCATAAATACCAAGGGACATAGTGTAAGGAATCACGGAAGATTTTCTCATTCTTGAAACAAAGGATCACTGCTATGAATATTTAAAGTGGTATCACCAAATTAAATATATAAAGTATGGCAGGTAACATCAAAGTTTAGATGAGCAAAGTTTTTATTAATCCCAGGACACTTTTCTATATACAGTATCTGACGTAGATAACCGCATACCGTCCTTTTCATTTTGAAGACGAATCACTGAATCTACATAAGATGTTAAAATATCGCAAAATTCCCCGTGTGAGCCTTTTTTAACTTCAAGAATGTTGCCCTCTATCGTCTATTGGCTTGACTACTTGTGCTGCTCCACAGGAGACAGATCAAACCAAAGTTATTTGTGATTCAGTAACATCATTCTTTATTGAAGTATGAACTTGGCAAGTTGAATTCAGGAGTCCAAGTTCTTAAGAATAGGAGGACACTCAATTTGTAATTGAGACAATGATGTTCATGATTCAGGAACCTTGCAGGCTATGATCTCAACTTAACTGCCTAGATGGTTTGTGTGATAAAATTATGTTAACTTAAAGGTCCACAAATTATTTTCTTTTTCGAGGGGAAAAAAAATCCTGAGCTTTTGACCACAATGTCTGTGAAGTGTCATCAACAGTTACTGTACACCTTTAAGCTTTAAAAGTGCAACTTTACTGTAAAACGTAATATTTACTACAAAAATCAACACCAAAAGCAATACAACATTTTTAATATGCCAAACTGTTAATGTTTGTTTTCATTTATACAAATTGATGTTCTTTATTAAACTCAGGTAAAATTTATTTACAGGAATCTTTGATTATGGCAGATCCTCTCCAATTAATAATTGTTTTGTCGTGAAGTCTTTAGTCTGGCTCACATCATCTGCTACTGCTGTTAACTGATGTGAAATGTCAGCTTGGATCATAATTTACCTTAGGACACCATTAAGTCCACAGCACCATGGATGGCTCCATGTCTTTAGCGCCATGTCTTCAGCAACATGGATGGCATTATGTCTTTAGCACCATCGACAACATCATTTATTCAGTACCATGGATGCCACTAAGTCTTCAGCATCATGAATAGCATCGTGTTGTCGGCATATGGACAACACCATGTTTTCAGCATCATGGACAGCATTGTATTTTTTAGCACAATGGACAGTGTCATGTCGTTGGTCAATGGATAGCACCATCTCTTCAACACCATGGACATCACAAAGTCTTCAGTACCATGAACAGCACGATGTCATTGGCACATGGACAGCACCGTGACTTCAGCATAATGAACAGCATCATGTTTTTAGCACCATGGACACCACTAAGTCTTCAGCACCATGAACAGCATCGTATCATCGGCACATGGACAGCACCATCCCTTCAGCCCCATGGACACCACTAAGTTTTCAGTATCATGAACAGCATCATGTTGTCGTCACATGGACAGCACAATGTTTTCAGCACCATGGACAGCATTGTGTTTTTAGCACCATGGACAGTATCATGTCCTTCGTCAACGGATAGCACCATCTCTTCAGCACCATGGACAGTATCATGTTTTAGCAGCATGAACAATATCATGTTGTCTACACATGGACAGCACCATTGACAGCACCATCTCATTAGCAACATGGACACCACAAAGTCTTCAGCACCATGTACACCATTATATCTTCAATACCATGTCTTCAGCAACATGGACAGCACCACAGAGTGTGCAAACTCTCCTGTGTTCAGCCACAGACTAATTGTTTTACCTTAACATTGCGTTGTGTATTGTTAATTATTTACAGTACTGATCTGCAAGGAGCAGTTACAACTGCCTGGCCCGGCACAGTATTTTCTTGCTGAGTAACTTGATTGAAGCCATCAGGGGGTTCTTTGATTATCTTGTTTATCAAGGGCACCTGGGAGGCATTTGTCGAGGGAATTGAGAGCACTTCCTATTATACTTCCATATCCAGATATTTCTTCCAGCCAAAATTCAAACTAGTGACCTTGTCGAATGCTCACTTCTTTATCCACTAGGATGCCGTTGTGCCAAAAAATGTATGACTACTACAACCACTCCACTTAATGTTGTATCATTATGTACTCTTATATGAAAAAAAAATATTTTCATTTTTCACTCCATTCATGAATAGATCCTCATGTCTCCAACGCATATTTCAATAGAGGACAATGGAGTCACACAAATCGTCACACAAATCTGTATTGGCAATGTCTGACATCTCATCTAAAACTGTCCTCCCTCCATTTATTTTCACTGCTGGTTTAACAGACTGTTATGTTTTTAGCATTTGTGACTTCCAGTGCACAGACCCTTCTCTATCTTATTGAGTGACTTCTCATATAGGCAGGATACTTGGTGTGCCATGGCGATGGGCATCAGGACGCCTCATAAAGCTCAAACGAGTAATTTAGGGTGGCTATCCAGATTCTTTACTAGATCAGAGCTTTCTAAGGACTTCAACAGGCTCAAACAGTGTTACAAGGAGGAACAATTTGCTCTAAAAATGACATGAAAAAAGAAAATGTGTTAAATCATCACTGATTAGAAGCTTTATCTTGTGTCAAGACAGCCATCATGCATATAGCATGAGAGGTAGTTCTCTCTGAATGTGGATGTTTTAGGATTTAGTTTTCTGGTGGTGTATCTAGCAGTCGAACCAAAGTAAAAAATAAAATATTCTGACTTCTCTTTTTATTCCGATATTCTCCTCTCTTGCTTCAGGCAAAGACAGCAATACACCAAATGCACACCCACATGCATCATTTCAACAGCATCCCCTTTGGTGACAAGTCCATTCCCACAAGCATTATCTAACATAATATTACACTCCAAAATAGCAAGACTGTCAGAGGAGGGATAGAATAATGTAGAATGTAAGAAAGAAAGAGCAGAAATTTTAATTGCCCATCATCTGATGCAGTTAATTACATTTACAATGTATTCTTCTCTGTCTCTTGGTCCCACACAGCCTGCTTGAGAGTCTTTATTGTGAATTTTTTTTTTTCCCTAAATGCAATGATTAATATTACGCTGCATTGTTGGCTGTAATTTTAGAATTATTTATTGATTTCAGTCGGGGGTCTTTTGCTCTGGGTGACATATGAGTCTGAGCAACAATGCAATACCTGTGGTACATGGATGATGAAGTCATGCATTCAAAATCGCATTAGCATGGCTTTGACCAGTTTTACATAACGTATCCCTGGGTACTGCAGCTCCCATCGGGACGTGAATAAAGAATAAGGCCTTGTGCAGTATCTTCCTGTGTTCTAAATATCCGCTCTCAACTTTTTATAAATGTGCAGTATTTATCATTTGGAATTCTACCACAAAAAGCCTCTGTGTATCACTGGGGGTAGGAGAGGGAAATGGCAAAGGGAGTACTGGAATAAATTATTCGCAGACAAATCTTTTATTCCAACACAGAGCGCAGAAAACAACTGTGCCAGCTCCCCCAGTAATTCAAGAGGTACTTTTCTTTTGTTCTGCCCTTTGTTTTCAGTGTGACTGTGGAAATAGAAGTTGATAAATAAGGCCCCTCCCATTTCCCAATTCCCCCACGAACTTCATCTGTCTTTGTCTTTCACTTTGGCAACCTCTCTTAAGCCATAGATCATTACCTTTTGTTGGTTTTCAATAACTTGTACCTCGGCATTAGGTCCATCATTTAAATTGCAAGTGACAAAGTCCACACTCGGAGCTGGCGGGAGCATCCCCTCCAGTGTTTATTAAGTTTGCCAATTGAATAAATTACCTGCGGTAGCCAAATAATTGAGTTGACCTTATAAAATAACAAGACGGATGGCTCTGATGTGGCACAATGGGCGTCACACTTCCTCCCTCCCTGTATGACCCTCTCTTTCATTGTTTGGACTACATCCCTCTTATTAAGACTTCATTACTGCCACACTATCAATATCTCATCCTCATTCTCTCCAGCTGCTTTTGGTTGCAGGGTAGATGATAGTCAGAGAGGAGGAAAGACTTGGTCAAAGGAATGAGAAGGAGGGAAAGGGAGTAGAAGCTCTTTCATCATGCATCACCGAATGAAAACTTTAAAGCAAGCGAGGTTCTAGGATGGGATATCACATGAGGACTTGCACACCCATATTAATGCGTATGCTCAAAAGCTCATTATTAAAAGTTTTGCATGATAAGTGGAGCTCCAAAACAAGACATTCTGCTTTCAAGCCCTTCATTTTGTTAAAAACTCAAAGGGTCAAATTTACAGCTTTGAACAGTTCACACATCACTGGATAGAGACCGTCTAATAATGTAGGTAACGTCTGGTTATAAGATATACTTTCCCACAAAGTCTTGCTTTATACTATATTATTCACACCTGCATGCATCTTCGATTCGTATTTCAGGGTCCATCTTTGTAGTGTTGGAATTTATGAGCGTTCCAAACTGTGTTTCCACCATCAGTTCAGGGATTCAAACTGAAGCCTTTCCCTCACTAGCTCACCTTGTCTAACCTTTTGCTTGCTACCTCCTCTCCTGTGAATGCTGAGGCTCCAAAAGATACGGACTATTGCAGTAGCCGAGGACTGCACTCTGAGCTGTTTCTGGGTAAAACTCTACAAGTCCTAGAATAACAATTCCGTTGTTTCTTTAGTAAAGCGTGCTCACTCTGCCAGCTCAGTCTCTTGATCATGTCGAGTGTTGCGTCAATCGGAGAAGTGCTGCGGTTTCTCTAGAAGTGTTTCAAGGCCTGCCTCGTTCTTACACCTGGGGTTCAAGTGCATGCTTGAATTATTGATGCCCCACAGGTGCATACAGTATGTTAAATGATGCATAACCTGAATTCTCCAACTAAGCAGTGTATTTAGAGAGGAATATACGCTGCTGGAAGATTTTATTCACACTAAATGACTATTGAATCTTATAAATTACCACATCATCACGTTAACAGGTAAAATTATCATCTACTTGTAGTGCAAAAGGATGAAGAATTGCATCATCTCTCAGCTTCCACCAGCCAAAGTACTGCAGTGATGCAGATGTTTTGTACACCAAAATGTGTTTGCTTGGGTGTGTGTATGTGTCTGTTTTCTCCATGCTTTAGTGCATGAGCTGTGTGTTTATCTGCTGTATTCCTCGTATGATACTGAATATGTGTCTGCCTGCATGTGCGTGTGTGTGTGTGTGTGTGTGTGTGTGTGTGTGTGTGTGTGTGTGTGTGTGTGTGTGTGTGTGTGTGTGTGTGTGTGTGTGTGTGTGTGTGTGTGTGTGTGTGTGTGTGTGTGTGTGTGTGTGTGTGTGTGTGTGTGTGTGTGTGTGTGTGTGTGTGAGAGAGAGAGAGAGATCCTGAGATACCTGGCATCGTTGATGCCTCTGTTTGTTTGGCTCCAGGCTTTCAGACTGTCAGTGCGAGGGCTGTGTACTGAAACAAAACATGCTGTCATCTCCGTAACAAGTCTAGCCGCCGGGACTCAACACACACCTCAGTGAGACAAGATGCTATGGCACAGCCTCTAACTCTCCACATTCTGGCTCCAGCAGTTGACACTTAGGACCACAGCTGCTCTGGGGATATTGTAACGCTATAGAACACACTTCTGCTGCCGTGTTTCTTCTTAGTATTTCTTTTAAGCTTCGTGCAGTTCAGTTGTTTTTGTCTAAGTTACATGAGGCAAATGTGACAAGATGTTAATCATTCATCTACTTGGGAAATCAGCCTTGGTTTGAGAGATAGGGCATCACACGGACTGATATCTGGAGACAAACGTGATCATCTGAGAGGAGATGAAAATGCTCTCTCTCTCTTTGAATTGCTTTTTCTTACCCTGCAGTTCTGAGTCAACTTTCATGTTGTTTGTCTTTATCCATCTGTTGTCTAAACACCATGCTCCTTGGGGCACATCAGCCCCGGTCTGTAAGCTGTTACAGACGGGAAGTCAAGCGCCTCTTTCAATTACTCTCTTATTGGCTTAGACCTCCCTCTGGACAGGCCAGGCCCAGTGTCAATCCTGCTAGTAATGAGAGGAGATCTCTCCCCACGGAAGAAGTGTCTCTTTGGGTTTATGTTATGTGTCCTCCTGCTCTAACCCGACAAATAGGACGTGCAGTGGGTGGGGATTGTGTGTTTGACCATATGGGTGCACTGCATGTGTGGGCATGAGTGTGTTTTTGAGTTCCCTCTTCGTCTTACTCTGCATTTAACATTTCCTACAGTAAAAATCACTTCACAGACATACAATCCTTTCCCCATCTCAATCATTTATCCGAACACAATCTTTGAACAACTAAGCACCAGTATTTGGAACCAAGTTTGACATTTTGTCCAACAAAGCAAGCTGCCCTTTTGCCTACCAGTTAGTTATCTGCTGTAGCCGGCCAGTGCAATAATGCACATCAACAGAACCTCTCGCTCAACTAAAACTCAAATTACTGCTCTTCCCAAGAGATTGCATTTGTGGTGTGTGTGTGTGTGTGTGTGTGTGTGTGTGTGTGTGTGTGTGTGTGTGTGTGTGTGTGTGTGTGTGTGTGTGTGTGTGTGTGTGTGTGTGTGTGTGTGTGTGTGTGTGTGTGTGTGTGTGTGTGTGTGTGTGTGTGTGTGTGTGTGTGTGTGTGTGTGTGTCAGTGGTGTAAGTGTGTGTTTGCATTTCCCAGCCAGACAGCTGTACACCAGCCCAGTGTGAAGGTCAGGGTACAGCCCGACTAGCAGCAGGAGATGTCACACCAGGACAGGCCATGGCAGCCATGCACAAAATTGCCTCAACAGATCACAGACCTCCGCCCATCTGCTGTGACGCCAGATTGGGGGGTTGCAGAAGGTTGAATTCAGTGGTCGAGCTAATAGCTCTCAGTGAGATTCACCACGGTAGCATGGACCGATTTGTAAATTAAGTGTTTGTTCCCTCAGAGATTTGTGAATTAATGAAATACCATTGAAATGCTCTGTGATTGTTACTGAGGTTGCAGCACCGGTACAGTGATCAGGTGGTTGTGTGACCAATAATAACCTTTCAACTAGTCTTAAATATTTTATTTTTTGTTTCTTATTGAATGTCTAGCAATATTATTTGTGGCTTTTTAGCATTAGTCCTTTCTTTTAAATGTTACTGGTAACCCAACTACACACCAGGTTTTGAAACCACAAGGTGACAATATGACACCCAATGTCATGGTTTAATATACGTGTTTCCCCAGATGTGACAAGATGATGACCTATGCTGTTGATAGGTAGCTCTTTCAGAACAGCAGCCCAGTCAAGAGATAGCTGGTACACCTAGTTTACTGCCCGAAGGATCTAACAATGAAATCATGTCTTGCTAACTTTGACAATATATAAATGTGTCTACCTGACAGACTACGTCACATCAGCACCATTGACTCTGGTTGAACAACACCCAAACTGTCAAGGTAAACAAAACACAAACAAAAAAATTGCTCAGCTGTCAATAACAAGGAGCTCGTGGAAATATAAAGGCAAATAAAGAGGTGTTTATGTTTTTCTAGCCTGTCAGAGAGCAAAAACACACCTCAAAAGCATAAATATAGAAGTTAGTCACAAAGTGTTGCGACAGAAGTGGGGTGAAACTATAATCCAACAGCACATCATCCACTTTCTAGAAACTGACAAAATTAGACATGTGTAAACAGCAGCATCATCTGGGACATGCATCACAAAAATGATTTGGCTAGACTGAAAAGGAAACGAGTTAACTGACACGTGCAGAGCGGTGACAAAATTTCTGTGTCAAAGTTTAATTACATTCTCATAGTGTGGAAATTATAAAACTGCTGACCTGTGGGAGAATTTGATGGCTCGCAGTCACACTGCATAGAATATGTATTATTATTATATACAGTTTTGAGATTGGTTTGGAGGCTGAACAGAAAGTCTGTGAGCAAACGCCTTTCTGTCTGCAGTTTCTATTTCTGTTTCCGTTTCTTGTGGCTGATGTGTCCCATCTTGGAGGAGTCAATCTTCCTCACAAAGGAGGAGCCTGCCTTCCCCGGGGACATTTATTCATGTATCAGATTTATTTTTTGCTGCCATGGCCTCCCAGGATTCACACCGCATTTATTACGGGAGGGGTAATGGAAATTGAATTCATATGGTGAAGCCCCACGTGCATTGTGTGACTTGGGTGCAATGTGAAGGTCTCCTCCCTCCACTATAGCTGGATGTAACCACAGATCCAAAGTTGAGGTAGAAATTTTAACTTAAAAAAAAAGTTTTCAAGGAGAAAAATCCTGATTTGCAGTAAAAGAAGAAAAATGTATATTTAAGGATGGAAAGTTTTGTTTGTGTTTATTTTTTTCTTGTGCAGTTACAGTTTTCTGGGGAGAGAAATTGAGCTGCTGGCAGAACTGAGAAAGAAGTCTCAGCTGCACTTTGGAAAAGATTATAATATCAACTTGAGACAACTGATTGCATAGATGCACCTATCATCTTATGTTTATTTTATTTCAAACTGCAGTTATAAGATTCTTTGTTCAAAAAACATAATGGACTGCATTTTTCCAAACAGAAAAACTTTCTCACCTAAGCTGTTTGGTAGATCTATTGTATACTTGAAACAAAATTCCTAGTTGTTGTTTTTTAATGTACACCGTATTCACAGTAAGAAATGTCAGTTGAAAATTAGTTTGATTTCCGAGTGTGCTGTTGAAGGATACTATTTTCCCTCAGAACTGTGCACAAAGGAACAAGAGCTGCTCACAGTGGGAAAAAAATATAACAATTTGGTAAATATGAAGAGACATAGAGGAACATCTCTGAAAGTTGAAACTGAAATATTGCATCTGGGGGGAAAAATTCTTTGTCTTTGTTGTGTTTAATTGACAGCAGCTTTTTAAAGTAGGAGGTTTTTTTTAAAGTAGCAGTTTTATTGATGCCTCTGACGTCTGTGAATATATTGTTTTATTTATTGTCAGGAGAAACTACATTCCTGTGAATGAAATTAAATGACTGTGGACTATGAATATTATGACATATTAAACTATGTAGTGTCGTATTGGTGTGTACTTAGGGTTAACTTAATGTGTTTTCATGCTGTCACTGCTAGCCGTGTCACAACAGACAAAAATATCAGTCACTTAACAGAAAGAAACAGTGAGATTCCATAAATAGACTAAAGTAGATTATCTGAAGAAATTCATGTGTAGTAAGGAAAGTGGAAAGAATGTGTCTGAAATCAAAACCCTATTCTCTCACTCACTACCCTATATAAAAGACTTAATATTATGACACATTTGTTGTAAGAGGTGTACATGCCATGCTATCTACTTTTTTTGTTCAATCATATAAGGAACTACTTTTGGATTTCACATACTAACATAAAATGGCAGGAAGTATATGTAGCCAGGTGAACTGGGGGTAGGAGGTGTTTATGGCACTGTCCCTAAGACATTTGATTTTATTGTGCATTTATCAGAGTGATAGCTTTTTATTTGATTTTGCTCGCGCGGCCACTTTAAGAGCAGCGAAGAGTAGGACGCGCGAGTGAGATGTTAGACGTTTAGAGCGGCAGGACTGTAGCGTGTGCGTGTAGCATTCCCATTGCGCTGAAGGAGATACTTCAACGACAGGTAAGTGTAAGTAGTAAAAAAAAAAGTCACTGATTACGGCAGAATCACTACATAGTTGGGCTAGCTGTGAGAAATTGTGTTTGTCTGTATGTGTCTGCCTCATTTAGAGGGGAGACTAAAGCGGTCGTGAGTTTGAGGTGAGTGGGTCCCAGCACACAGGTTGCGCACTGGAATACAAGTCCATAATTTTCTTTGGCAACTTATGTGTTCATGTAGAAGTTACGTTTTTCCTCTTTAAAACTAACATGCTCGTCCAATGATGTTCATGAAAATGTAGTGTTCCCGAATGTTAATTAAAGTGATTTTAGCTATTTCAAAAGTAATTGCACAGTGTGATTTCAGTGAATTTATTTTCTTGTGGTGTATTCCTATTTTTATTTTTATTTTTTGTATTTAGAAGAAAGTCACTACCGTTGTTTCTTTAGAGTATTCTTTCTTTCTAGTTTTTTTCTAGTGTTGTTCCTACTGTGGTCTTCAGAGTTACCATCGCTGTTGTCTCGAAGAGCATTAGTGTATAGTAAATAAATGAATTGGCACTCTTACAATTTGGACTCTAAATAAAAAGGAGGAAAGTGCTCTCAACTCAGAAGCACTTTATTAAAACTATTTGTACAGCTGCTTATCTGTGCAATAATCCAATCAGCCGATCAGATGGCAGAAGTGCAATACATACAATCATGCCGACACAGGTCAGGAGCTTCAGTTAATATTTGTATTAAACATCAGAATAGGAAAAAAAAATTTGATCTCAGTGACTTTGACTGTGGCATCATTGTTGGTGCCAAACAGGCTGGTTTGAGTAATTCTGAATCTGTTGAAAGTGTTGATTACGTTGTGTCAACAGTCCAGGCTGATGGTGGTGTAATAGTGAGGGATGGGATTTTTTCCCAGCCTCTTAATAAATCACAGTTTGAGTATTGTTGTTGACCATGTGAATCCCTTAATAGCGTCTTCTAATTTCTCCATGTCACAAGGCAAAAGTTGTGTCAAACTAGTTTCATGATAATGAAAATGAGTTCAGTGTTTTTCAGTGTGCTGAATATGTGAATAGACACATTCAGTAAATTGCTCAACTGCTGAGCTCTAACTCCAATGCTGGACTTTAGATTAGCCTATAGAAAAAGGATTTTGTCATGTTATGTATTGCATATTTATCTGCTACTGACGGTAAAATATAATAATTAACCTGACAATATTATAAATGTTGCATTTTGTAGTCTATTAGTGGATGAATGGATGATGGATTGACTTATTAACTGAATAATCCACTTGCTTATTTATGATCTTAAGTAAAAAGGATTATTTCCACTGACATTCAAGCAGATTTAAATTCACAGAAGACTGGCACACTTAAGTTTTCTGATAGCTTTAAAGTGAATTCAGACTCGCTGATATGAATTCAGCAGCATGCAAAATAAACTGACTAAAAATAAAGCAAGACTTCACTCTAGGACAGGGAGTCAGGAAGTTTCAGTCTATTTCCTCTCAGGAGTCTTCATCTCCAGCTTCATCTTCGCGGCTTCCCGTCCAACTCGCCCCGATCGTTTGTCTCCCTTACCTTGAGTACATTTTTCCTTCATCTGTCTCTGCAGTGCCGTCTGCTATGTGCTGTCTGCCTGACGGGTTGGCCTTTTTAAATGACCGTTTGTCATTGAGGGCGGTGTCGAGTTACTTTGGAGAGCTGTTTGTCCTCAAGTATGAGGCAAAAGGGGACAAAGGGAGGGAGAAAGAAGTAGAGGAAGTGGTGGAATGAAGATGAGATGAAGGGAGGAAGGAAAGAGGTGAGGGATGGAGGGCGCACGGAGAAAAGGAAGGATGATTTGAAGAAAGAAAATAAATCGTCCCTTCGCTTTATATGACTGTGAGCGAAAGCATTTTTCGTGCCTGACATAACACCAAATTATGAAAGGTAATCTGTTGTGTGAGTGTGTGATACAGTGATAAGTTGGCCAGGTGGAGAGGAATCCTACATACTTAGACCAGAAGTAAAGCCAGCTGATCTTTTCAAATGTAGCTGATGAGGCCTTTTTCCGGAGTTTTTTTTTCTCTCTCTCTGTGCCTCCTCCTCTCTCTCTCTCTCTCTCTCTCTCTCTCTCTCTCTCTCTCTCTCTCTTTCTCTCTCCTTCTCTCATTTCTGTCTTACAAGCTCACTAGGCCGATCCTGCTGACATGCTTCAACACGACCACTAAGCACAACCCCACCGTTGGGTCTAGAGTTCACACTGCTGACAGTGCCAATTCATTAGTGTCCACTGACGCACAGCCAAACTCGAAGTCATAATGCCACAAGGCATTCAAAAAAAAAAATGTTTTCGGGGGGGGGGTTGTTCTGTTGGAATATGCGATTTAAAAACGATGTGCTGCCTTCCTTCACATCAAGAACCTGAATCAATTTGGTGGAGAAAGAATGAGATTGACAGTAAATGCACCCGAGCATCTGAAGCCACAACCAGGAAAAATAAAATACGCACACGCACACACAGGCTCATTTATGTGTGGCTGGCTTCCTCTGAGCCTTTTCAACACTTTAATTAAATTGGATCTGCCTCTTAATTATTCTAATTGATAAATTATAACTTGATTATGTCACATTACGCCTCAGTAATTCTAAAATGCTCATTTGCCTGACAAATACAGAAATGACTACAACGCATTTGAAGTGAACATGGGATGGCCTTGGTCGTACCGAGGGAATGCACAGAGCACTGAAGAGCCTGCTTTTTTTTCAGTTGCTGCTCAGGGTTGGGTGATAATTTGTCTCCTTTAATCAATAGAAGCTCAGTCAATTAGAGCCCTTTCATTTTATTTCAATAACGAATCTGAAAATTGGAGGTCTAGACCTTATAATACACATGCTGTAATTATATCCAAAATATATTACCACATTTTTTTTTGTGTGTGTGTTTACTTCTGGCAAGGAAATGATATAACCCATGGGCTGTACCACTGCTGTGCCTTCTCTCTGAACCTCATCACTGAGAACATGATGATGTTGGATTTGCTGAACTAAGAACGCAAAGGGATTTCCTTCATGTGAAAATATCAATATATGTAAATGGAAATCAGTGAAGACAGTGGTGTCACTGCTCAGCCACTACAGGGGGAAATAAACCAGGTAAAGAAGAACAGATCAATTGACGGTCCAATCAGCAGTGTAGCAAAAGACAGTAGGCGCTGTTGGGCTGTTGTCTTCTGCGAACATCAATTTACCGAATGAACAATAAGCTGGCTGTTCATCTTGCAGACACCTTTGACCCACAAACGTGACCCACTGCATGTCCTCTAAGGCCTGAAGCCATCAAAAGCACCCTCAGGAATTTAAGTGTGGTTAGCAAGTTTACGTGTGCGTATGTGTGTATTGGAGAAAAGAACACCGAGGGAGGGAATGCAGTTTGGAGGTTATGAACCCTTTGAGACCTCATTAACCAGAGAGTTTATATTTGTGTCATCTGACAGGATCTGCTTGGTGATGCTCAGCAGCCAGCAAGAACTGCAGAGCACGCTGTAGTTTTAGTCATTTCAAGTTCAGTCAGAAACATTCTTGTCATACAGGGGTCGGTTTGGTGTTGTGCCTCAGTTAAATGTACTGCAAGTCAAAAACTTTGAGAATTAATTAACTAGATCCTGAAACAATTGAAATTAAACAACATTAATATTCTGACTATGTTGCTTGGTTAGTGAATAGCAGTTAGCAGCAGCAGTATCATATGGTATGCAGTAATTCTTATACGACTGACTGTTTCACACATAGGAAGATCAGCTGATGATCAGGTCAGATCAGTGACACAAATGAGTTAATGTTCTTGTTCAAACAGACCTCCATTAGAACAGGCAATGTCACTGATGAAACATATTAGATACAGCTGAATTTAGACTTCTTTGAAACAAAAGCCCTCCCATAGATATCTGGAAATTGGTTTTGAATGATAGATAAGTGTTGGATTTCACCCAATTAGAGTATCACTGCAGCACTAGATGAATGTGATGTACGTGATCAGGCCGTATCATGCTTTGATTACATTTCTCATATTGATTGAGTTTGCATTCTTTCATTTTCTTAGAAAATATATATTTACCTTTATTTCATTGAGCGTGATAGAGAGCATTGATTGCGGTCAGCAGTTGTTACAGCAGAAATGGTTTTCTTGGAAAAGTGTTTCTGAAAGGGAGCATGTTTTTTTCACCATCACTAGCGCACACTGGCATCAGAAACTTGTTAGCGAAAACACAAACACACTTGCACAGTTGTTGCAATTTTCATGTGATATATCCATAATCGGCATAGCCCCAACTTGTAGGTACATTTTTGAGAAAAAGCTTTTCAGCATAGCTTGCATCAGATCTAAAGCTACGCCATAACCCTCAACACAGCACTAAGAATCCCCTTGAAGTCCCACAAGGATATATTGTGTCTGCTAAATAGTGAACAATCAAAGTGCATTTGCATTTTATATCTTGTACATTTTTAGGAAGCAAAATGTCTGACAAATAAAAAACATTGGGACAGTGCAAACTGGAATATTCAAATATAATGAAAAAACAATAAAAAAAATAAAGCTGGAATAGAAAACGTGGTCCTAAATATTGATATCATGAACAAAGAGCCTGGGATTCTTTTTAGATTTTTTTTTTTTGGAGGGTCCTTGACCTTTTGCTCTCTACCTGGAAAAAGCAGCTAATAAAAACACTTCTCATCAACATCTTTGAACAAATAGTGGAACATTTAACGCAGAAAGCCAAGAAAACCCTTCGCATTTGATCAGCAGCCATGGAGACAAACAAATTAATAGAGATTTCACAAGGCTGATGTTGTTACCAGGATCTGTATAAAAGAAAGCCCCATAGAAACGAATGCATTTACAACAAATTAAGCAGGGTTAATTTAAAGTTATGTAAACATGGCAGTACATACTCAAGACTGATGATGGCACTCAAAATATTCATGCCATACTGAAAGCTGAACCAAGTGAACGTGTTGTGTGAGTCATCAGCGACTTCATCTATGCTTCTGTTTCATGTTCGGTCTCCGAGGAAATTGTATTTTCCTCGTTGCCATGAGCTGTGATTTTTCTCGGAGAGGATAGTTTTCATGTTAATTATTCTTCCTGCAGATTTATTGAACTGTCTACAGTGCTGATGACAGTGAACAAAGTGATTGCGCAGGATTTAAAAATGTTTTGGTGTGACGACATGATTTGTATAAGGCTGTGTATCGAGCTCACAATTTGGAATTTCTCACGGAAGACTTCTGAAAAGAAATTGTAGAAAAGATGCCGGGATGCAGTTTCCATCAGTGAAGTGATGAATTCAAGTCAGGAAAATCAAATGCCTCCGCAGTACTTTGGGTTTTGATTTCCAAGCTTTCCCGTGCTCACGCTGACAGCATAAATCTCACTTGGTGGAGTTTGAGGCCAAGGACAATATTGAATAACCAACCGCAGCAGAGTGGCAGATTGCTCTACCGTGAACATGATACAGATGTAACCACACTATTCATCTTCTCATTCTCAGTGTATTAAGATGCAAGGTGTGCTTGCCATGCCCCGGTAAATAAGCTTTTATTGTGTCAAAGCCTGAGGGACTAATCTGAATATTTAAAATCTTTGGGCTAACACACTGATTTAGTAGGTTTGAACATTAGACATAAGACATAAGACAAAATGAAAAATGACAATCGATTTAGAATGAAAGAATATTAATATGTAGAGAAATGATACTTTTTTTGGTATTATTTCTGAAAGTTCTATGATCTACCCCAAAAGCCAATGAGTAAGTATAGGATATAATTTGATGGTATTCGAGCAGTTTCCAGAAATGGTTCATTTTACATGTATATTTTTTAAAGCAAAGTTGATGTCATAAACTCGATGTTCTGCTGACTGGCAAAATATCAAAAATGAATTTTCCAGGGATGGGGGGTTCAAAGTAATATCAAAACCTCAATCCATCATCAGTACCTTATATCTCTGAAAAGCCCACATGAACTCAGGTGGATATTGATCATGATACTAGCGCACACCAAAAATCGGTGTGAGGTCAAGAAAAAAGAAACCCTCCCAGGGACCTCCAATTCCCACAATCCCCTGTTAACCCGAACATCAGCACAAAGTGAAGCAGCTCTCAAGGTCAGAGGAGACGCCTATACCTACATAAATCATGAGAGGAGTCATCACAAGAGGAACACGAATGCCCATAAGCGTCACTCGGCCTCAGTGCGTAAGCATTTTTATTTATTTATTTTTGCCTCACGAAGGCATCCATTAGATCTCTCTTCTCGGTTTTTCATGATTCATCTGTTTTGTCTTCATGTTTGTTGCAAGCTGTCCAGTAAAGGTAGATCTGCAGACCTTTGTACGCAGCTGCTTTTATCTTTTCATCACCTCTTTGTATTTCTACTGTATTAAAACCCTTCAGAGTGAATATTCACCTTGCCTAAAGGAACTCCTACAGAAGTCAGTGACTGTCTTGAAAAGGAACATCAAGCAGAATAAATGTAAAACATCAGTATTTGCTGTAGAGTAATACTGATCTGAAATAGATTTAGCAACAGATGGTTGCAGCTTCTTCTAGATCATGTTTGTGTGTTTAAGTTCTTCACTGCCAGTTTGCTATATCAACATTTATTGTTATCATTAAACAACTACACCCACTCAAATCTGGACTTTAAATGTGATCTTATCTGTTGTAAAAGTCACCCTGATGGACAGATTCACATCTATTAGCAGATTGAAGAGTAAAATGAAGATTTGTGTTGATAGCACGTTACTTCTTCAAATGATGAGTAGTGGAAATGTTCTATATTTGTCTCAATGTCAACAGATCCAGCAATATTTGGTGTTAACTTTCTTACTTTGTTTCTACTACAGACAAAAAGCTTTGTTACATTCTGGATACACAGTTGTGGAACCAGGTCGTTGATGTTTTTGGGCTTTTCATGGGATTCAAAGACAAAAGGAAAATATGGAAAAGGAAATATTCTTTATCCTACCGTACTTGTCTTGAGAATACACATGAACATGAGTCATGATGAACTTCATCTCGTGCACTGAATAAGGCAGTTGGTCTAGTTTACAATGACGCTGTATTTGACTTTGATGACTCTTGCATGACTTCTCCTCTCTGTCCTGCGGCTCATCTGGACATTGTAGTCCAAGTCTTTTACAAAGCGCCTCTTCATCGCAAGTCTTTGATGCACCTTTTGAGAGAAATGGCTAATTAAATAGTCAATACCTCTTGCAATTTCTGGAAATTTGCTTATTATCGATCCACTCGCCACCTCTCCTGCTGTGAGCCAGATGCATTTCTGTATTGATCCCACATCAGACTGTGCAGTGTACCGGCACAGTATTTTTAAATCTCAGGCTATTACGTATTGATCTAAAAAAACTTTTCATTTTTGTTCCAAAATACATACGAGTTCAGTTTGAAGGGGAGTCATTTTCAGCTCAAAAGCAATATCGGGCTTGCTGGGGCATTAATTGCTACACTTATAATGAAAAATGTATTTGTTTTCATTACTCAATCCCAGGTAATATCAAAATGTTCTGTGCTTCATTATTACGAAGGGCGTTCTTGGCTTCCTTGACTCCTTTATAATAAATCCTTTCCTCTGTCATTGGCAGCATCATCATTTTTCTGAAGGTGTTTGAAATGTTCCAAGTCAACAGCCAACTCAGTGTTAATTCATGTCTGATTTACATGATTTCTATATATGGCTCCTACTTCAAGGTACACCCATTGCGGTTTTGATACAGAGGTGCTTTGTTGTTGGGAAACAGGGAGTGGGGAGACCAAAAAAAACAAAAACAAAAGTCTATTTCTGTCGAACGACAACCCTCCGCAGTCTTGTGGGTGTCAGAAGTTGAATTTACAAGACAAAGGCGGTGAGCGCACTGTCGACATGCTGCGACTCTCTCCTGACAGATGGATGAGAAATAAACAGCAGCAGCTCAAAGGGATATACATTCCCCTTAAGATGAAGACGCTTGTCCACTGTTTTCAAATGACAGTTGAGGGTCGGTTACTTTATTCTCTCAGTAGAATCCATTAGTTGTGTGTTGATTACAGATTTGCTCTCTTTTTCGTTTCTACTTTTTAACTCTGACTACCTACGGTGCACTGATCTGTGCCAACATTTGTTTCACACTTAATTTCCAGCCAAGTAAACAACAACAGCATTTGTTCAGTCTATAGTAATAATGTTAAAGGAGCTTCTACAAGATTAAGACATTAAATCCAAGCTTTTTGTGTCTCGGATACATTTAGGGAAATTATCTTGAAGTATTTGGATTGTAATTAGTCATTTATCTTTAGTTTTCAAGAATGCACTGACCCCTGAACTTCAAAGGGAATTCCAGTTTCCGTATATTCCCTCCCCTAAATCCCCATTAACTCAATATACTATAGAGTTAACAAGTAGTTTAACTTGTGTATATGAGAAAACTCTCTGTGAATATGTAATGAAGTTCTACCAGCCTCAGCCATGATTATGTCTTATGAATATGCATGATTTAAATCTGGGAGACTTTCACACTGTTTGGGAATTTTCCAGGCAAAGGGTGTCAAGCCTCGCACTGTCACTGCAGCAAACTGATGGAGAGACAGTCCTAATGTATTCAAAAGAATAACAAGGGAAGCATTGTCTGTGATGCTGCAAGTACGCTCACTGCCTTTACAGGCATCAGTATCACCAGGTGGCCACATAGACAGACACAACAATTATTAAACTGATTACAGATCTGCAGTTGTCTTTCAGCGCTCACCACTATATAACTGTAATATTAGGCTGTAGTTTTAGCTTTTGTTCAAATTGTTGTCCTCATGTTGTTGCAGAGTGGCTTTGTGCTGCTTTGGTATCAAAAATGCAGCCCATGCAAGTCAACAAGGGTAATCTTTGATGTGGAATGAGAGCATCATGTGATAAACAGCAACACCGGGTTGTGCCAGTGTCTTCATATTTCCTTGTGTTTCATAGCCCTCAGTCATTCTGTTGTGTGTTGGCCTGTATTATATTATTTTATTTTGAAGCTCATATATTTCATATCTCTAATGTTTAACCAAGATTGAATCTTTTGAAGATTTAGTTTACATATTTGTTCTTTTACAACTACTAGTATGTAGCCATGCAGATTCTGCTCTATCTGTCAAAGTTTCGGCAACATGCATCAACGATTTTTGTCTCCACCTACATACTACTGAGGTAAAGGAGAATTTGTTTGCACATTTGAAAAAAAAAGAAGAAAAAAAACCAGCATATATTTCCTGAATATCCCAGCAAAAAAAGGGTAATCTACAAGCATCAAGAGTTTTGATTGGAACTGAAATAGTCCCTGTGAACAAAGGGTTAATTGTAGCTGTGTCTGAAATTTGTTTTGCTTTGGTAACTCCCCATTCCCTGTACAACAGACACTCAATTATTATAAGTCTATAGTGAGAGGTAAATTAGGATTTCTGCCTCATTATCATTTTGCAATGTCACTGGCAGGTGCAGTGTCTCATTGCTCGTCTGTGCACTGTGGGCTTGTTATGAGAAGGTAATGTACATGTCGTGCATAATACTGTTTTATGTTGCATTATCAGGTTTTTTGAGATTACATTTCATAATAAGATTTCAAACATAAAATAAAACAGTATTTTCAGCGCATGGTAAATAGGTCCATTTTTTTGGACACAGCAAGTGAGTTCTGTGGAGTGTATGTTGCTGTAAATGTTAGGTTTTTTTTATGTTTCAACCACCATTAGACTTATTTGATTAGTGTACACTGTATTGATGTGGAGGCAGTCTCTCTAGACCACTAGAGATTAGTGATTTCATCTTTTAATAAAACAGATTATCATAAGCAGCCATTTAGTTTAAATGATTTTACTGTAATCTCAGTTTTTCTTTCAAGTAAAATAGTTTTAGGCTTTCCCTTCTTCTAAAAATATTTTTAAAGGCATTATCATTATTTTTATTTCTGTAAAAAACTGAGTGAAAAGTACCATAAGGGTCATGATTTTTGGACCAACATTGTTATATCATTGACAGAAGAAGACCTGGAGCACAAATCATCTATGAATTGTTATATATACTTTTCCTCACCTCTCAAAAATACCTGCATCTGCTTTCTCTCTCTTTCTCTGCATAAGTGAGTGAGGGACTGTGACTGATACTGTGCCCAGGTGATGAATGACCAACAGTGGATAACGTACACAGCAATAACCTCCAGGCAACCCGGAGCACACTCGGGTACAGGCCAGCAAATTTATCATTCAATTGTCAGAGGATTTTATGAAGTGTGTTCTCTCTCGTGTCTTTTGATTTTTTTTTTTACAATTTATAAAAGTCACTCTGAGTCAGCATTCGACAAGTGTCATGGCTGCCAATGCACAACACGGCGCAGGAAACATCTAGGAGCGGATCCAGAATTGGACAGTCACCCACAGCAATTGGACATGGCATTTTGAAAATGTTTACAATTTAACAAATAATTGAAAACAGAGACGAGCATGAGTAGTGCTGGGCCCATCAGTATGCTACAACTGAAACGGACGACCTCGCTCTCTCTCCTCTTTCTGTTCAGACGAGTGGAATGCGTGGGTTTGGGCAGCATGGTGTAGGAGGCGCAAACCCTGCTGAGCCCCGTGGGCTATGAACACTCATCAGCACATGGAGTGCACTTCACTATCTTCAACAGAATATACATGCTCTCCTGCTACACAAATGTGTCTACTGTAGCGGAGAAGGTGTCTCAGCAAACTTTCTTTTTTTTTCTTCTGTCCAGCAGGCTAATTGTTAATTATTTTCTTTTTAATTGTGGTGGTGGACCTGGCCTCTCAATCTACAGTGGCAGGCCTCCCAAGGCTTGCCACAGCGTTAATGTGATGTTCGGGCTCATGCGTTTTGTCTTGCAGCGGCAGTCTGTCCCCCAGCAGCCACTGAGCACAGCATGAAGGCAGCCCTTGAGGGACATTACCAGGCCAGCCTCTCAGAGGTGTAATATGTAAGCTCTGGAGGCAGGGAGCCTGGTTCTCTGTCTTGCCCGGCTCTTGCATCTCTCTCTGGGGGCCTGGCAGTGCCTATGTGGGGGTGGCAGTGATTGATGATGCCCACTCCATTTAACACACTGTGGAAACCTAGCAGCAGATGGGCATCTACAGATGTATGGTTGGCTGCGAAGCCACACAGACGCAGGTCTAAAGGAAGTTAGATTTGCCACAGTATGTCAGTGGGCTGTTTTACAAGTGCAGCAGCTCATGTTGCCAGTTTTCTGCATTAGGATCATCCCATTGAACATGTATCATCCAATATGGCACACGTCAGGAGATGTGTAACTAATGATTCAAAGTATTATAGCACTCTTAAAGGCGTAAAAATATGGAGCCTATTTAAATATTATTCCACAGTGTGAACTTTTCTCACCCATTTTAATGCAGTAAGTAGGACATTTATTGTACAAGTATTTTGTATGCATGAACATTCATATTATGCAGTTATTGGGCTGTTATCACACAGTGTTCACGTCATTCGGTGTATGTCCAGAGAAGTAGCATTTGTGCCGCACTACTTGTTCATACTGAAGAAATTGGAAACTCCCCCCTCCCCCCAGTTGCTCCACCGATTTGATTTGACGTATTAATCTCATCGACTTTACAAGAGTGCAGATGTGAATAACTTAAACATTCTGAAGTTATTTCCATGTGAAGGGGAGAAGAGGGTAGAAGGAAGTTATTTGTCGGTCTGGTGAAGTGGGAGGAAGTTCCATTTAATTGGATTTTGATGTGCCCCTGTTGTCATGGCACCCAGATCCCAATCTTACACATGTGTATGCATGGGTATGCGTGTGTGTGTGTGTGTGTGTGTGTGTGTGTGTGTGTGTGTGTGTGTGTGTGTGTGTGTGTGTGTGTGTGTGTGTGTGTGTGTGTGTGTGTGTGTGTGTGTGTGTGTGTGTGTGTGTGTGTGTGTGTGTGTGTGTGTAAGACAGAATATGAGCAAGTAAGAGACAACTTGGAAGAGAAATGAATCAAAAAGGGGAAGAATTATCCAACACTGAAAATGAGCTTCTTTAAGGAGCGTTTATTGAAGAACGTATACACAGAGATGGCGATTGAGAGAATTCAATGTATTCGGCCATTTATCACAACGGGCTCAGGCTACAGCTGGTTAAGTGGCCACGGATCCCTTTCACCAGTGGCAAGTGAAATCACAGCCAAAAGGTTTGGTGCATGTGTAATGAAGGGGCACAAAGTCCATCTGCATCCCAGTCTGCTTTGATGCTTTGATGTGGCATGTGCTCTATCTCGATTTATCTCCTCTATCAAACCTCAGATTAGCAAGACACATACATTATTTGCCTTTGCTGGATATGTAGCACAAACACAACAAGCATTAGCTGGTAGAGAAACAAATCCTTTTTAAAAGAAACGAGTTGGGGAAATATCTATTTACAAATGCTTTATTAGTGCCTAACTCTAATGGAAAGTTTTGAGAGATCAAGTGCTTTGCTTTAGGGCAAGTCATTGATACTTTGAGTTCAACCTTTGAAGCACTCCATTTGAAATCTTGGCCTCTGGCTAGCTCTATACAATACACAAAGATAATACAAAAAAAAAAAATGTAAAAATGAATTGAAGCTGATTTGGTGAACATGTTAGTGATCAGTTGCTTATTTACACATCCAACAGACCCACGGCAACATTCACATTCATTTGAAGCTATGTTTCTGAAAATGACTAATTTAATTTAAAATATTCACTCATTATTTGGCTGGATTTTAGTCTCCACCAGCTCCTGAGCAAAATATCCTGCATCTTGGTGCCAGGCAGGCGGTGTACAGTAGGATTTTTAGAGCTTTTTCACTAAAAGGGTTGTTGAGAACAGTTGAAATGTGTGTGAGTGTGTGTGTGTGTGTGTCTCTCCTTGTCAGTCCCGATGTCACTCCCTGTGCCCACCAGGGGTCCTCAGTCAGTCTCTCTCTCCATGCCTTGGTCTCCTTCATGCCACACCCACCTCACTTGCTCTCAGTTCCCCAATCAGCCACAATGTTAGCCCTTTGCTAATCACTCAAACCAGTATATATAGTCCCTGCCTGAAATTACTCATTGCTAGATTCAAATGTTTTTGCCAAGTCTTCTCAAACAAAGGACTTTCCCCTAAGAGGCAGCAGTTTGCATGCCGTGTGAAAAGTCAAATTTGACTTGAAGACAGTGGAGCAGAAACGCTGCTGGTAGTCACATACAGAGGATCTTTGATTAATTCAGGTGTGTTGAGCTTATTCTGTCTTTTTAGGGGCTCATGTATGGGTGAACTATGGTCTCAATAAGGACCCTTATGAAGACCTATGTGGGTCAGATATTTTAAATACATATTTTCATGTAAAATAAAGGTGTTTTATTTTAAAATAAACTCCACAGTGTGCCTTGAATCACATTGAGGGAGACTTGGATTTTACATTTTTGACTGAGACCATAACTCACCCATGCCATTAACCCATCATAACTTAGAATCAGCGTTTACTTATTTAACTTTCATCATGTTTTTAACTTACGTCATGTTCATAAGGTTACTTGCGTAACAAATATAGTTATTTTAACTAGAGCGATGATCTTTAATTTAACCTAACCAAGTAGTTTTTGCACATAAACCCAACCAAAAACTGCAACTGTCTCACATGGTTAATCCCGTGCCAAATATTGTTACCGTGACAACAAAGATTCGGTATGCCTGTCACCGCTACTCTTTAATAGTCCAATTACCTATTCTGTTGGTTAGGTGCAAGGAGATGTTGGTCCTATAAAGCAGGGGTCCACAACCACCGGGCCGCGAACCGGTAACGGGCCGTGGGTGATTTGGTACTGGGCCGCACAGAAAGAATAAAAAACTTGTATTTATTTATTTGTATTTCATTTACATTACTCTGCATGGTATTTTATTTTGAAAAATAACCACTTCCGTCCACGCCGCTTTCTCACAGTTGTCTCAGTCGCAGTTTTTTTCCATGCACCGATAAGCCCACAAGTTAACCCTAGCAAAAATGAGCAAAAAACAAACGTCTCTGGAGAGAAAAAAACGTGAACACGAAGGACGGAAGCAATTATTGAGAGCCACCACTTCATCAAATGTGTGCACTGAGAGCATCATTCTTATTGGCTCACCACATTGCTAAAGCTAAGAAGCCCTTTACTATTGGTGAAGAGTTGATCCTGCCCGCTGCTAAGGACATTTGCTGTAAACTTTTAAGAGAGGCCGCAGTTACAAAGATAGCACATGTCTCTCTCTCTCTCTCTCTCTCTCTCTCTCTCTCTCTCTCTCTCTCTCTCTCTCTCTCTCTCTTCCTCTTTCGGCTAGCACCATAACTAGACGAATTGATGAAATAGCAGAAGATTATTGTGTTTTGTTTTTGTTGCTGTTTGTATGGAAGAGATACAGTAACAATTGAAGAGACTTTGAAGGAGGCAAATTGAGTCTCACTGCATATAATAATGGACTGTGACACTTCATGGTGATGAATTACAGCTTACTTCGTATCAATTCATTTCCATCAAAAATAGATAAGGCAGCACCACAGTGTTGCATGCAAGCCCTCAGATCCCACGACAGTACTGACGAGAATCTGGAGCATCCAAATTTAGTCGAACAAAATCCAGGGTTAATCACCCAGGATACGGCGCAGACACTCAAACATCTGTTTGGGAAGAGGGCGCACGGTGGCTTGCACGGTGAATTAATTTTTTTCCTCAAATAAAGGAAAAAGTGAAACTACTTGTCAATCCCTGAATGGAAAAGAAATAGTAATTATTTATTTGTTTTTGTTTTTTTTACCAAGCGAGAACTCGTTTTCTAGGAGGCATAGTGGTATTGTCTACAGGGCTGCCTGCCTCCAAACAGCAATTAGTGTTTTAAATAATCATCATCTATTATTTCCTACAGGCTGGCATGTCATTAATCATTAGCTTTAGAGAAATTCATCAGTGTACTTACAAAATCCAAATTGTAATTGGTGCTAAACCCAAAATCCCATTTCAGAGGTGTAGTCGACTGAGCACACAGAGGTTTGGCTAGGCAATATTAATAAGGTAAGCTGTGCAACTGTAGTAGATATTTACCCCCATCAAATGAGCGTTTATTGCTGGCCAAGTTGGCTTAAGTGACTCATAAAAATCACAAATATTTGGACTCCAAATCTATGAAGTGTGGACATAAGATATGGTGATGGTTTATTGCAAGACCATGACTCAGTCACTAACCCTGCACTACAAAAAGCTTTTTTCTGTCTCTGGGGAGCTGGGGGTTTCCATCCCATGTGAGTCTGACACTCAGACTCTACTCATAATAACTTGATAACGGTTTCTTGAAAGTAAAATTATCGAATGGATAGTTTTACTCACTGTTAAACTATGAGGAATTTTTTTTGGCTGGATGCCTCCTAAGCGCTTGCTAATTGTTGGGTAGGAGTTACCTTGAAAACATTCTTCAACTCTCACTTTGCATTAAGGCTAACCAAAACAGAGAAGAGAAAAGAGAATGGAACAGACATCACACACCCCCAAAAAAAACTTGAGAGGATCCTATGGGAAGATCCATGCCCATTCATCTTTAATGCATCTCAACTTGTGCTCCGAGGCTCCGAGAACTGACAATGGAGAACAGACAGAACGAAAGAAGAATGGCAAAGGGAAAGAGAGAATTTGGAAGGAGAAACGGGAGGACGAGGGGGCAGCTTACTGGGGAATAGGAGTACACTGTGAATGATTGATGAGCAGGCAGGCCTGTTGGGTGCATTCGCCAAGCAATAAAAATGGACTAATCCATCCTTTTCACTCCCCGAGGATCATATCACCACAGCCGTCACTGAGGGTCTGGAAAACCTTTCACTCAATGACCAGTTTTCAAGAAACACTGGATGGGTTTGTGCCAAATGGTATCCAGCCCACTGCAGTCTCTGCATCACATCCCTTTTTTAATCTAGTTTTTTGTCATTTCCATCATCTTTCCCCTTGCTTCCTGCTCTCAGTCTGTCCATCTGTCTTTCTGTCTTTCCATATACCTTTCCATCTGACTGTTGTTTGGTTAATTTGCCTGGATCAATCTGGTCTCCCCCAAATGTCTACACTCATCTCCTGTGTCATTTCCCCCTTGACCACCCACTCTCACCAGTGTAATTTTCCCTCCAAACTCACCTTCATTCATGCTGCATCCTGATTACCCTTCTCTCCCTCTTGTTACTATTTTTCCCACCAGTGGCTGCTCGTTTTTGCTAAACACAGAGTGACCCCTGTTGGTGGAGAATATACTTACAGGCAGTAATGACACATCTTTCTCTTCTCTGGGGGACATCAACCGTGAAATCAGCCTGGCATTGGCTACACTGTGACAGACCTTCTGTCTTGGGGCCATATTTGCCCCCTGCTCTCCGTCTTCACTTGTGAAGTAGCACCAGTCAGCAGGTGGGGTTAGTTTCCTTACTTTGTGTGTCTTCCCAGCGTTTCTTTAAAAGCTACCTTACAGCTGACCAAATCATTAAAAGGCTCTAAGTCTTGTAGCTGGCAATCAGTACCTCCTCAATACCAACGCAGAGTGTATGCAGTGAAATGTGAAATGTTGCTTTTTCTTTTGTTGACTCATGCGTAAAATGATCTGTATTTGTTAGGTAGAGCAGTGTGCCGAGGTGTTATCTGCACAAAATACAACACCACTGTCAGGGTTTCTGAAGTGATCAGTAAATTAAATCTAAGTCATTTAAAGACTCTTGATAGCACATTAAATGCAATTTAGTGCATATTTTATGGTCAAAACAGGGAAAATGAAACCTTAAATTTATTAAAAGTACATGAATGTATGGACATTTACATCACATTTTTGTCAGTACTTCCCAGTTGTAACAATAAATCCAAGTTCCAAGGCATTTTAAAATATTAAAAACTAAAGTTTTTATCTCTTCACAATGGTTCCTTTGATTTATCCTCTATAGGATATTAATGGGTTATTTTTATTGATGATAGTGAAAAAGTTTTTCTATCCAAAAAAGCAAAATGAGATAAACAAAAAAATTTAAAAAAATTTAAAGTGCAATTGAAACACAAATTTGTATGTGAAGCATGTGTGTTAAAACTACCACTGAGGTTTTCCATTTCACTGAAGAGAGGAAATATGGTGGCAGACAGAAATGTCAGCATGTCAACTCGTGTTCTGATCACAGTGTGTTTCAGTACTTAAATAATTGTAGGTATTTCCCTTCCATGACAGACACTGCATGCAATAAATTCAACGTCATCATGTTGAATCACTTGAATTATGAAGTACATTGTATTTAACAATCTAAAGACTTTTAGTCTTGGAGAAAAAGTTCAAAAAGCAGATACCTTATTAATTTCTCAGGATCTGTTTTAACTTAGATAGATAGATAGATAGATAGATAGATAGATAGATAGATAGATAGATAGATAGATAGATAGATAGATAGATAGATAGATAGATAGATAGATAGATAGATAGATAGATAGATAGATAGATAGATAGATAGATAGATAGATAGATAGATAGATAGATAGATAGATAGATAGATAGATAGATAGATAGATAGATAGATAGATAGATAGATAGTTACTTTATTAATCCCACAAGGGGAAATTTTTTCACTACAGTAGCATTATAGGTAGATAGATAAAGCCTGTGTTCATATGTACAGGTACAGTAAGCATGCACTCTGTGTGCTTCATCATCTTTCCCCAAACAAAATCAAACAGATTATCGATTTTGATATTGAAATATCTAAGTCACTTATTCACTCTGTGATACAATAGCTTTCCAGGAAAGTCAATATCACTGCGAGCTATTTATCTCTGGAGTTGATCTTGGAATTCAAAACAAAGAGAAGTGAATCATCTTAAATTTGCTAAAAAGCTTACGTTATGACACAGACAGCAGAGATTTCCTTTGAAATGTGAAGTGCACTGTGCCAGACTGTCGATAGCAAGTGGAGCGTAATTGGGTTTCAGCATAGAAAAATTTTCTGAATATGACTTCAGGTTTAATTTGCTGAGGAGTGGAGAGAATGAGTAAGATGTATGCAAATGACGAATATCAATATGAATTATGCTTTCTCTTTGCGTTCATGACTAAAGGCATAATGACAACGCCGAATTTGCTTGAGGAGAATCAGCTTTAAGAAGTGAAATGGATATGTGCTTGAAACAGGTGAAGGGAGGATTTGTCGGAATCACTTGGTCTTTAGAATAAATTATGCTCAATAGTCCTTGTATTTACGAATAAATCAGAGATGCGATTAATGATTGTTTCATTAGTGATTAATCTGTCAATTATTTTCTTGATTAATGAATTAGTTGTTTGGTCATTAAACTGTCAGGTAATGGTGAAAAATGACAAACGCTGTTTCCCAAAGCCCAAAATGTAGCCTTACATGTCTTGTTTTGTCCCGAACAATAGTCCACAACCAGAAGATAAGTTTATTATCATGGAGACCTAAAGGAACCAGAAACATTTACATCCACATTTAAGAAGCTGGAATCAGAGAATTTTAGAAGTGTGAGATTTAAAAAAAAAAAAGATTACTCATTACTGTCAATCAATTAATAGACTAATTGCCACAGCTCAAGAAGGAATTACTCAAAATCCCCAAAGTTACATAAGGAAACAGACACCAAGATCTTGTGGTTTTCAGTTGTAGCTGACTTGCCAGCAGCCAATCACGTTCGACTCAGACAGCATATTTGGTCACAAGATGTGACTGGCCTCTTTAACACTCTCAATTACCTCAATCATTTATTTCAAATTTTATTTGATGAGGTCAACCTTTGGCCCCAGCCACAGAGACCGACTTATAAATGTCAACCACCAGATTCTGATTTCAAAAGATCCAAGTGATTAAAAGTTAATAGTTGAAATGTGTCATGGTGGCTTGTTTAATTATGGCAAACGAGGCATTCATTTGGGCTTGACTTAAAATGGCGCAGCAGGTAACTAACACTGCAAACTCATCTGTGTCACTGCAGCACGGTTTTATTTACTTTGCAGAAGTCACAGCGATGACCCCCGGGGAAGATAATTAAGGTGGAATCAACATTTCATTCTGTACGTGATGAGCATATCAAGACAATTATGTTCCTCAGAAAGGGGAAGGGGGGCTTTAAGCAGGAAAAAAGGCTGAGAACCAATGCTGTGCAGGTTTAAATTGTTAGGTATAACAGACAGTTTTGAGTATTCAGATGCGGCTTATCCTCAGGCTGCTGCTTACATGGGATAATTAGGTCCACTGTAGTAGCTGGAGGAGGTAGCTGGTGGAGTGGGAGTGCATGGATTCAATCAGCTTGTATATTTTACTGTATTGTTAAGCACTTGAGCTATTCCCCAGTCTTGTCACTGGGGAACTAACAGAATGCTTTACCCATCTCTTTTAGATTTGTCAGGCACATATTCATTGCCACTGATTTATGTGTCAGGTCATAGTTCTCCATTGGCATTAATGTATTCCATCATTTCCACCGTACTCGAGGAGCTCTGAAGAGATTTCTTGCCTCCCGCGAAGTTTGAACTGGGTCATGGTAAAGACCCTGCAGGCCATTTCTCTTTGCATAAGTATTCCTTTCATGTCATGCCAGTTACACAGCAGATACTCAAGCAAAGTTCATTTTCATATAAACTACTGGCCCTTTTCTCTCCGTTTGAAAAGAAAAGTGTATACTAGACCATTAGTCAACCAGTGCATGCAGTGTCATTGAAGCACAAGCTATTAATATCCAGTTGGAGAGCTACAGCACACGCTTTTTACAAATCTGCAGTTCCAAAAACAGCGCCATCTGCAGTGAGTTTGTTTTTTTTATTCCTGATGCATGTGTTTCTATGATTTTTATATTTTATATTTTTATGTTTTATATATATATATATATGGCGGATGGCAACTAACAACTTTTCTAATCAATTAATCTGTTGATTATCTGATCGGATAATTAATCGTAAATCAAATATCTCCAAGATTTCTGGCCCTGTTTCTAGCCAGATGAATTCGGCAAATTAACTTTCTATCTCCTCATTGATTAATCATCTAATTGTTGCTTTTCTAATCAATTAATCTGTTGATTATCTGATCGGATAATTAATCGTAAATCAAATATCTCCAAGATTTCTGGCCCTGTTTCTAGCCAGATGAATTCGGCAAATTAACTTTCTATCTCCTCATTGATTAATCATCTAATTGTTGCAGCTTTGTAAAATATGTTCTGCTGAATCCTGTGAAGAGGCTGTTGCCTTCTTTGTTACTTCTGTATTTGTGCTCCTGCAGCCCTTTCCACTGAATTTCCAACAGGCAACATGTGCTGTGCTACATTAAATAATTTCCCCGTTTGCTCATATTTAACTAAATCCAATACACGCTAATCACAACAAACACCAGACGTGTAACACATCCATGAGAGTGTATGATTTTTCTGCAATTTTCAAGTAACAATCATGTATGAAACCTGATGACGCCACCGTTCGCAATCTGCTCGTAAATTAGTTTTGTGAAATGAGCTAGTTAAGGAGGGATGAAGATGGTTTTCGCTAAGTTTTCAATGGAAAGTAAGTTATCGCTGTAATTCTGTGTTGAATGTGAGCATGTTGAAACGGTCCAAGAGGTGCTTACATGGGTGTTCACGTTAACAGGGGAGTGTAGAATTATTACTTATTGGTTTGTGTTCATTGTGTGTCAAAACACCCTAAAGGGGGTATCTGTGCCAAGACAGTAGGTGTATTTTGTAATGTACTGGCTCATATTTATGAATGGCTTTTTATTTTTAACGTTCCACTTGAGTGAATTGAATTGGATCATTTATGCCACACCTCACCAATGGGTGGATTTTTTTTTTTCCCCCTCCAAGACCATCGGTAGTTGTGGGCCCCTTTCTTTTTTCTCACTGTTATTGTGAGAAAATTTGCACTTAAGCTTATTTGTCTGTGCTTCAAGTCTGATGTTATGCATAGATGTTTCAAATATATAATAAATCGCATCATAAAAATAGAACCCACCATTAACGTATTATTTTTCCCGTCTCACCAGCATTAAAACCCAAATGCACACATGTACACACTCCATATAATTGCACAAATAAATAATGGCGGCCATGGGGAAATACGAATTATTTTATGTGTGCTGTACTCATTTCATGCCTGATTGACTCTCACCTTTAACCAGAAGGTGTATTTCTTTTGATGCCGTTTCAGGCCCGAGTATTCTAATAAAAGAATAATGGAAGCATTCTCCCTTTTTAATTGGACATTGTTAGAATGACATATCAATCCTGCTGCAGAGATACCCTTTCCATGTATACTGTAATTGAAACAGTCCCTATTTCCCCCTCTCAACTGCACTATACAGGAGATTGAGACCGCTTGTGGTTGTCGTATTTGGACTGCCTGGCTGCATATTGTTGACACTGCTTTACTGAGCATCATATCAATTTATATATCTTGATGTTTGTGTGATTTACTGTCTATCTTCAGGGTTATAAATTCTTCTCGTGTACAAACACATTATCATACAATCCACTTTGTATTCTCATTATTGATATTAGCAGTGCTATCACTACTGGTGATTCATCCGCCTCAATGGTATTTGTTTTCTGCAATGTTACATTGCAAAAGCCCTGATTTCCATTAGCCTTTTTGCAATTATCCAGAAATTCCATTAAAATTCTTGGCAATGAAATGACAAGAAATGATCACCCTATTAAACCCCGGAGCTAAAAACAATGTAATGTGCATAATATTGTATGGTAATAATTTTCATTGGAGAAAAAAACTGTGAATTACTACCTGTGTTTAACCACTCAAAATTCCATTTTAGGTATTCATGGCACGTGGCTGACAAGCAGACTGAAGCCGAGCAAATAAGAACTGGCAGCCGCTGGATGAATGGCTGCATGTTTGGGTCATGATAAAGAAGAATTACATTTTTACACATCACTGAGGAGAGGAAAACAAAAGCCTGGTGTGGGGTTAAAAGCTCTATAAACTGCTGGAAAATAACCCAATACAAAAAAAAATGAAGCATCGTTCTCTCTTCGTGGTCAAAGCCTTTTCCTCAGTGGAAGATGTAAGTGATTTACATGAAAATTTGTCATCAAAATCACACAGTATGGTCCCAAAAGCACTTATAGTAAAAAGCATGGTCCGCGGGGAGGGGGGTAAGGTACTGTATCGGTCTTTTGGGGGTGTTCCTAATGGAGTTATTACAGAGTCAGCTGTCATATCTGAAGCACTTCATTAATCATTACAAGAGGGACAATGCATCCTCATCTAACAGGACAACTTCCAGATTCTCTATTTGCTATGATCAAATCCAACATTTTAAGAGCTATTATGGATTCCTATCTGTCCATCCATCCATACATCCATTCAGGTCTGACTCATAACTCCCATCAACTGCTCAGCACCAACCTGTCCTTCAAACTTGAATTTGAATTTAATGTATTTCTGGGAATCAAACTGTGGATCTACCCGCATTAAGAAGCCAATAGCACTGTTTACTCAGACACTTGGACCAAATTGTACTATGGATGGTAGTAGAGTGGGTTACATTAATGTGGATAAAGTGTGAAAAGAATAAGAATAATACCTTTATTTTTATAGCACCTTTGAAAGCTAAACTGATTTACAAAACAGAATGTTAAAAGAAATAAATCATCTGGAGGGATGTTCTACATAAAGAAAGAGATATGGTAGGGAGTGAATTTTGTGTATCGTCAAAATGCCTTGCCCAATTTGGAAGTAGCTATTTGATTTAGTTGTACTTGTTGATTTTTCAATGTTTGCTGTCTGTTATCTATTTGTTTTTGTTTTTTTTAGTTTGGTTTCTTTTACAGCTGAAACAGTTGGTTGATCAGCTGATTAGTCAGTCGACACATAATTAATCACCAACTGTTTAAAAAGTCAGTTCATTGTTTCAGTTCTCTGTTGAGAAAAACTGTTTAAATTACCTTGATCCAGCACAATGCACATTTGTGTGTTCTGGGACTGAAGATATTACATTGGTCTCCAGAAATTGTTTTACTATTTTATGGTGTTTTTATGGACCAAACCACTCTGCAATTAATCAATAATATTCATAATGGAAAAATCTTTGGCTGCAGAAAGTAGAGATGCCGATTCGGTTCAGTTGGAAAGGACGAAGCAGGGGCACAAGGCCTATAGTACGTTATAGTACGTTGCCAGCCAGTTGGCAGCTTCGCCCCTGAGAACTCCCACTGGGTGCGAATCAGAAATCTAACAGCTAATGGCAACAGTCGCCCCATGGTAGTGCTACTGACAACAAACTATTGCCCACACATACAGAGTGGAGCTCAAGAGCTGTCAACACCCCACTATGACCCTGTGGGTATAAACCGGCCAAAAAGAAAGGAGAAAGAAAAATCACCCCCAGTTGAAACTGATGACTATTATTTCTTTTTTTAACGGCTCCTAAGCACATTTTAGCCATTTACCACCAAGGCTGGATTTCCGTCTTCAGTATTTTCCATTTATCAAAATGTTGAATTACATTCATCTCTTTATTGTAACATTACTAAATGGGTCGGGGAAGAAATATGTAATCTGTATGTGGATATGCAAAAGAGTTTCAACCACATAGAGATCAGATGACAAATCAAAAGAAATCTGAACATTACACCTGGTTTGACTGTTGTCAGCACCATTAAATAAGTGTTTATCATCACACATCTGTCCCTAAAATATGGACGAGTAGGGGCCTAGCATAGGTCAGTACAGGAGGCAGTTATATGATGGTCAGACAGTATCAATGGCAAAAGTAAAATATTACATTGTTTTTGTTTTAACATGGATGCAGTTTGGTTCAGTTTAGGCACCAAAATTACTTGGTTAAGATTGGTAAAAATGTTATGGTACTTCAAAATGTTACATACATTAACGTACAGTAGTTGTGTGACTTTCCAAAAAAGTAAACATTGACTTTTGTTTTCACACAAGACACAAGTAGGATGCCAACACTGGTCTCTTGGGTGACAGGCCTGTGTTTGATTCATCCAACCTGCCTCTATGACTTTGTTGACTTTCTTTCGAATCTTTAATCTTTCTGTGGTCACTAAACCTCTAACTGAATGGAAATTTTAAGTTGCTCAGCTACTTAAGTTGTCTGCCTGATTAAATGTTTGAGGCCACAAGACATCAATACACCCTCATTTTGTTTGACCTAAGAAAGAGTAGGGCAATTTTTTTATTACATTGACCCGAATTAGTGATTTATTTTTGTAACATATTGAATGCTGTTGTTTCCACTTGTATTTTTTAAAGAGTATTTTCTTTGATTTTTGAGTACTATTCAGCCTATGAATACAGTTGTATGGGCTTTTGTGGCTCTGCAGACAGCTTCCTAAAGTCTGAGAAAATAACTCTGATGGTGTCCTTTAAAATACAAAATTAGCAACAGATAACCTGCCTACAAACTATTAGAATAGAGTTTGTAAGAGATGAGCATTAAGCAGGCAGTGGTGGATCGCATTCAATTATGCTGTTGTATTATGGGTGCTTTTGAAAGATGACACATTCTCAGCCTCTGCTTCTTGGATTTTGATCATTCTTTTGAAAATATTCTTTTGTCAGCCCCCCAACTGGAGCTCTTTAATTATTATCTATCAATTTTATGTTACATAAAGAATCACCTAAAAAATCCCCATTTCCCTGTGTATCATGAGGGTACACGGAATTAAAACTCTTGAATCTATTAATGCATTATTCTGATTAATAACAAAAAGCCTCCATCAACAACCCCTGCAGGCTGTTATAAGTCAAGAAGGAATCGCTGCAGAGCTGCACTCCCTGAGATGAGCACTATCTCCAGCGTTCAGCACCTCCACTAAGTCAAATCAAGTTTGTGTTATCAGTATACAGCTTATACCACAATTTGGAGCATCGTCAGCAAGAACAGGAGCCCTGAGGGGAACAGACTCAAAGTAATCAACCAGTGAATGCATGAACTGAGAGTAGCTGTCACACCATGAAACTATGTTACCTTATTTTTTTCAGCACAAAGGAAAAATTCGCCCAAATAAAATCCCTACAAAGCAAATCATTTTGCCGCTACCACCATGATAAACCAAAGGGAATGATGCACAGTGATTTTTTTTTTTTTTTTTCTGCTTTGCTCCTACGGGCCATAACCTGCTTGATTGATAAAGACTGGTTCAAGTACAAAAAGATGAAGCTGAAAAATAGCAGCACACTCCAGACAATATTCTAAGTAAACAGGCATCAGCTTAATTCGTCTTGAGCTGCATGGTAGTGCAGACATGGCAGAATGTGAGACCGTTACGATTTTCAATTTTGATGCAGTTGTTTTTCAGCATTGCTCCACACTGAAGATTTTGTGTGACTGAATCACGGCAATATGAGCAAAGCACTTCAGCAGGACTCCAGGTTCTTTCCCCGAGATCCCAGCAGAGAGTGCATTAATCATCACAGTCTCCCCTCCTAAGTGAAGACAGAGAGCAACAGCTGGGGGAGAGGAGCTCGACTTTAAACAGTACAGACTGCAGGAGGTTCAGCCATCACTTCTTGTTGTAGATTCTGACATCAGTAGTAATGAATACCTTGGAGCTTTGCCTGACTGCCTGAGCATGAATTGCTGTAACACATGAGCCTGGGCACTGGAATTTTTGTTGTTGTTGTTGTTGTTGTTGTTGTTTGTGTGCCTCTGTGTGTGCCGGTGTCCATGTCTGCGGGTCTGCGTGTGACCATGTGTACAATGAGCACCTCTGTGTACAATGTGCACCTCTGTGTACATGTGCATCCCCATGCATTGCTGTGCGTGTGTGCCTTTTGTTGAGGCAGATATGAGTAATATGCAGAATAACAGGTAGGACAAAATGACCTGGGCTGACAGGAACAATTAATCAGAACATTATTGGTGCTCTTGGATGAGGCTTCATGCTGAGGTTACACCTGCAAGGGCTTGAGCTGCACTGGGATCACGTTCACCTACACACAATGATCTTTAAATGATCTATGGCCGCCTGGACCACATTAATTTCAAGTATAGAGAAGCTTGTGTTTGCATGGTTTTTGGACAGTTAAAGGCTTAGTTGTAAAAGCTACTCTTTCTCCTTTGTTTCATTTATGCAAATAGAACAAAGCTATCTGCATGGCCAGATACATGCCATACTAGATAGTGCTTGTAATTCCACACAGTCGATCCGTATTGCACAGGTTTTGGTTATTTTTGGCTTCATAGTGTGTCAGACTTTATGCTTTTTTCTGACTCACATGTCTAGAAGGAATTCAAGAACCCTGTAGTGAGCTATGTTTGGTGTTCTCCAACTTCTGAGGGAAATATCTGTCTCTCTTGCTGTAAAAAGTAGGGATGACATTTCAAGCTAAAATACTGGTTGTGATAATTGTGTGTGCCCCCTCCCGCCAGCATACGAACAAAAAGAGAGAAAAAAGTACTCACTTACGATGTAAACTCAGGCTCAACAAATGCTATCCAACTTCTAAAACCATTGCCTTGGACAGAGCTGGTGAGAAGCTTGTCTTTAGTGTCATCTAGCTGCATGTCCAACATCAAACTCACTTTATTTGTCCAGTAATTATTGATCAGTGAATGGACCATTGCTCTTTAGTGACTGCGCATAGCTGTGGTAGACTGATGATCTGCTAGTTTTATTTTGTAGAGTTTGTGCCGTATCTCATGTTCGCACAGTGGCATGTAATCTCACATCACCACACAGTTTTACCTGGCAAAGCTCTAGAGCCTGGTAGCAATGTTTTCTAAGTCATATATAGTCTGAATGTGAGGCATTGAGGAGACCTAAGGAACTTGTAACTAAATATTTGTGCTGTAGGGTTTAATTTAATTTATATTTCGTTAAGATGGATTTGAAAGAATTGGTACAGAACAAAAAATAATGCCAGAACCGGGTATTGCAGTAACTACCTTTCTTTAGTTTCCTAATTGGGTAGCATGACCCCAAAGGAAGGTTCAATTTGTACGATAGAATGAACATTTTAAAGAGTCAAGAAATTCACTCTTTAATGGATTACTGGCAAGTAAGGTTGACAAACTCGTCCTATTAAGAGAAACCATTACAAATTCATGATATCTAGACACAATACAGATGCTTCCAGCGCTTGGCAAGTAGGTGTCCATGAACAGCCGGCTGAGGTACTGTAGTCGCTAAACTGCAATTGTCTGCTCAAATCCTGTTGAGGGAATTCAGTTGTCACTAATCAAACCAAATCTAATTAAACACAGACTTAAAACCTGGGCCTTCTCCATTCTACTTCTCTTTTGTCTAATTTTCTATCAATACTGTAGCCTCCTAGACAGTGTTAATGCCTAACCTCCTCTAGACTCACACACAATGCCAGGAGGTCTTTGCTTGCTGATCTATGTAGGACAAGTAGTATGGTGTCTGAGGTAATAAATGAACAAGATGAATGTGGGGGATATGTTCATTTGAAAGCTCTTGTCACTGAGGGTTTGCCGTCCGGCTGCACAAAGGGTAGAGCCGTCCTGCCTGATTTACTTTAGATTCAAACCATGGCTAAATTGGAAATCGTGAATCACTCTGACACCATTGGCGCAAGATGGATTACTTCAGTTAAAGGCTGCCTTTTCTTTACTTTGGATCTTTTAAAAGAAATCATACAAAAATTAATTTTTCTGACAGACGGCTGACCCGGGCAGTCAGTGAAAGGAATAGCAAAAGGAGGCCAGCACTGAGGCAGTTCAAAGCTGGTTTTATCAGCACGGCACAATCCCAACCACATTCAAAAGCTCTCAGCAGCACAATGAGCCTGACTGAATATTTGATCAACTGTCTCAGGTTTAACAAGCCTTGCCAAACTACACCTGCCTGGAGGAAAAAGATATGCCTTTGAGCAGGGCAATGCCTCCCTCAAGATGTTAAGGAAATAAGCGTTTGATGTTCACAACACCCAATCTGCACTAAGCTTATCCAATCTTGGGCACTTGGATTCTCAGCAAGGTTCAAGATTTGCATTACTGAACAATAGGTTTCTGGATGCCAACAATGCCTTCCAATGTAACCTAGCCATAAATTACAAAACAATACACTCAACCAGAGACTTCTATATTCTAAATAGGGCTTTTACAGATTGGATTCAATAACATACCATACAACTCTCCTGCCTGCCAAGTGTCATACAGCAGATGTTCCTTCAAAATGCACTTGGAAACACTCCCACATAAAAAGTCATAAATAATCCACTTGTGCAAAAGTGTAAATTTATGTGTGCATGTGCTTTCTAAATATTTATGTGCGTGCGTGCATGTGCGTGCGTGTGTTTGTACTTGTTGGAGAGGCAAAAGTCTGTTTACAGAATCATGTTGTGGGGCAATAAGCAAGTCAACACAACTTAAATCACAAAACATTAGGTTTAAAACTTGGTTTAAGTTAGTGTAAGGTAATGGTTAGGATTAGGGAAGAAGTGGTCAGGGTAGGTCTTCAGAAAAGAAATGTAAGTCAATGTAATGTCCTCTGATGTGATGGAAACATATCTCTGTGTCTATATATATATGTGTGTGTGTGTGTGTGTGTGTGTGTGTGTGTGTGTGTGTGTGTGTGTGTGTGTGTGTGTGTGTGTGTGTGTGTGTGTGTGTGTGTGTGTGTGTGTGTGTGTGTGTGTGTGTGTGTGTGTGTTCGTTTATGCCCCAACTCTATGGTTGCTGGCTGCAGCTCATTGCCTTGCAGTAATATCAGGCCTTGCAGACACCTGGGACCAGTGGTGTGGGCCCTCAGAGGAGGCAACCGCCTGGCAACTGGCCCTGATTACTTTCTCCACTCTCCGGAACTCAACTCTGTATATGCCATTAACCAGCGCCACGCAGTATGATCCCAACTCGACCATGCCATTAACCCTGTACACAAAGGCTTGTTTACAAACACACACACACACACACACACACACACACACACACACACACACACACACACACACACACACACACACACACACACACACACACAGTGCTCAAAACTTCACAACTTAACCAGCAGTCTACCAAAGCAACAACCAACTGCAGCCTAACATCTTCCATAATCTCCCCGGTGAGAGCAGAGGCTGTACAAAGGGCTAACGTGAAGCAAGGGGGACCTCTAGTGGCCAAATTGAAAAACACAAAGACATGCAAACAGCAATTGCAATTGGGGAAGGCGGTACAACAGAAATATACAGTAACATACAGGTGGAGATGGCAGAAGAGGTGCTTATAAAATCAGATTTATAAACAAGTTTTAACAAGTAATAAAAATGGTAAAAGTGATCAAGTATTAATCTGACAAAACAATGTCCTATGCAGGGGCCACATTAGTTTTAAATGTAGGTGTTACAGAAAAAAAATATGCATTCAATCCCTTGCACCCTTCATTTAGGGGACTAGTTTTGATTTTATGTATTTAGAGACTTCATTACTCAATAAAGACTATTATCTTACCAAAGCTATTTGATTCGATCCATTTATTATGTACACTAGGCTATGTAAATACAAATAAACATACCCAACAAACCAAGTTCATTTAAATAGGCTAATTCAATGAGGATTAGCTTCAAAGTTTAGTTGACCTATGGTGGAAGAAGTATAATTTTATGAAATCACAATGAAAGAAATCTTTATTATTTCAATGGAATATTGCAATGCTTTGGTTTGGCAAAAAAAAAAACATTATTTTAAATATTGTATATATTGTTGAGTATAGTGATCAATAGAAGTAGATCAAATAATTGCAGCAGAGTGAAAGGTGTAGTATAAAGTATAAAAAGTATAAAAAAGTATGGTGATGGCTTGGTGGATTTTTGTTACTTGCCACCCAAACCACTGGGGGGCGCCCCGACACATACAATATATATATATTTAATAGCAGGATATCCACGGATATTTAACAAATCCAAAATAACTTTTCATTGGATCATCAAATGTATTTATGTTCCAATTAAAACGAAACATAAAAATGAGGACAAACAATGCTGGAAAATAACAAATAGTTCCAAATAGGGCCTACATCTAATACATTCTAGACAGAAAGTACTTATTCTGTAAATGAATGAAGGGAAATGCTCGACAAATAAAATTACATTTTGATCTTTTGTGTAAAGTCCACAAAACAGAGAAAAGTGGGGTAATTTGCCAATAACAACCATTACAGCAAGTAGACAATATACCCAAATATAATCCTAATGCAATTTTATCAAGTTGAAATTGGGTTGATATTGTCTTGTACATACATGTGCTGTATAAAGAAATTCGCTTGAATTTTAGATGGAGTAAAAATGCTGCAATTTTTGCAATTGTAATTTGCCTAGAAGGAAGGAAATGTGAAAAGGGAGAGAGAGAGAGAGAGAGGGGGGGGGGAGAGAGAGAGAAAACAACCTGAAATACCTCTGTGAGTGAGCAGCTGACAGGCAAAGGAAAAGGAACAACTTATCTTATCTCTCTTATGCAAATATTTCATGGCTCGGCATGCCTCCTGTCTGGAGGAACAGAAGAGGGGAAGAAATATTTTTTTTTTTCCAAGGGGCGGTGCTACGAAGTGGGAACTGTGTCAAACTTACAGAACTGCGAAACATTAACGGGAGTTAAAAGTGACTTCTGTCCATAAATGGAACGCGAAGGCGAAGAGGCGAACAGGAAAGGTCAGTTCTACCTCTGCGGTGAGATATCTGTTGACGACGAGTGGTCTTGTAACGTTGATCTGCTCACCGGTTAAGCAAGGGAAGTGGGCCAGCTGGTGTTACCTGTGTCAGGTAGAGGAATACGTTCTCTGTGTCGCGTTTCCAGCAGGCACGCTTTGTTACTCGTTTCTCTGTTCGTGTTTGGCAACACGTCGCGTAGATAACTTTCCTCTCTTGTTACGTTGAGCCGTCATTATTCGCCTACTTTAACTCGTGAAGCTGAGTCGGAAGTTTACAGTACGTCAGGAGCGCAGGCCTCTCTCTACCTGATGCTGATTGCTGGGTGAATCATTTATTTGATGCATATTCCTCAAAACGTGACACAGCTGACAATGATTACTACATGCGGTAAAAAATTAAAAAAAATAAAATAAAAAACCGCTGGTGTACTTTGGATCTCCGGATGTCTTTTTAATAGCTTTATCAAGTTTAGCCAACGTTATATAATAACGTATAAATAACAAACAGGCAGCTCTGTCAAATGTGAAAGCGATTGGTGAATGTTACGAATGAAAAGATCATAACCTTAAGGCAATTAAAGCTGCTCTTATTTCTGTTATCTTTTACTGCGCCAGTTATTTCCTTGATCAGTTGTTTAGTTGATAAAACGTGATAAGTACCCATTTGAATATCGTAGAGCCAATGCTGACATCTCATAATGTCTTGTTCAGTTCATGTCATAGTCCAAAACCTCAAATTATTCCATTTTCTGTAACGTAAGACCAGGAAAAGAATCAAATTCTCAAGCATGAGGAAGTGCTTAAATGTGGCCATTTTTCCTCAAGGATTGACATAAACAATTAACCACTTACAAAAGTTGTTTAAGTAGCTATAAGGTCAGTCCAAGTCTAGTATATACCATAGAAAAATCAGTTGACCTCTGACTATATTACAAAGTCGTGGTTTCAAACAAAAATTCTGTTGGAGAATTCAGAGTTTCCAACACACCAATTTTGTATCTTTGAATTAAAAAAAGAACATGAGAACATAACACAAGGTCAGTATACAGATTATATATTGCACAGCAAGAGAAGAGCCAGTGAGTTGTTCACATTAGACAAACCAAAGACACCATATGTCAGGCTGAATTGTGTTAAAACGTGTGTAAAATGATACACACAATACCCACAAATATTTCCATTTGATGGATAATTATTGGGGTTTTGTATTTGACTCACTGTAAACATTGTACAATTTCCTTGAATTATGGAACAAATTAGTTCAGAGTACGTCTATGTCTGTGAGAGAGTGTATGTGAATAGTTAAATTATGGATGGATGCCTGATTAAGTACATTTTCTTTCAGGATTCTCACCCTGAGGTAGATGTAAAACGTCTCCTATGCTGCTGAAAAGAAGTTCAGATGTGTTCAGGATGGAACGGGCACCTCCCAGCCAGAGCTCAGCTTCAGACCAGCTGGAAGCAGACAGTGAGGAGCTTCAGCTCCAAGTGGACTTCTTCAGGAAACTGGGTTACTCCTCGGCAGAGGTGAAGGCGGCTTTGAGCAAGCTGGGCCTAAGCACAGACACCAACTCGGTGCTAGGAGAGCTGGTTGGTAGCAGAAACAGCACTGCACCCTGCATTTCCAGTTCTGACGGTGATGAGAGAACCACGAGCCAAAAAGACCCACTGCTGCCTCCCAGCTGGAGTCCCGGGCCCTGCAGAAACCCACAACAACTGGGGGACCGAAAGAATGCCGACACAGAATTAAGGCCTGTGGTTATTGACGGCAGCAATGTTGCCATGAGGTAATTTTTCTCGGATCGTGGATCATAGCTGTTATGTTTTGCTGCTTTGGACTGTTTAACCGTGTTGGATGGTAAAATAACTGTAAAATAATATGTTTCAAACTGACATTACTCATCATCATTGTGTCATTCAACTCTGACCCTGAAACATACAGTACATGTTCCTCCACTGTCATGCCACTTCGATTTTTAAAAGGGCGTTCACCACATTGCCCGTGCATGTTTTTGCAAAGGCCACTTACACAATATGCAAATTTGAGAGAAAAACTACTCCAAAATCTCCACTCCTCAACAGATAGGAAGTGTATGACTTCACAGTGACTAATAGGGAAGGTTGCCTCAGTCAGACCATTTAAAGACACGTGGTGTTTACCCAGATCAACTGAATTTATGGTGTTCCCTTTCAAATTATTTATAGTCAAATCATTTGAAGTCATGTTCTCTCTCCTGCTTCTTTTTACAGTCACGGCAACAAGGAAGTGTTCTCATGCCGAGGCATACAGCTGGCAGTAAACTTCTTCCTGAACAGAGGTCATAGTACCATTACTGTCTTTGTTCCCACTTGGCGGAAAGAGCAGCCCAGAGCTGATGCCCCCCTGACAGGTGAGAACACAAGAAACATAAAACAAAGCAGAAACTTGAATAAGAGGTTGGGTAGTTTAAAACTTAATGGAGCCAAAAATCATACTTTTCTAAGAAGGTGTGAATTGCAGTCACAATCTTGAATGGCTTAATAACAATTAGAAAATGAACTAACAACTCTGCACTTACGTTACACAACACTTGACAAGCATATTGTAATATTTTCATGTGCCTGTAAGGTACACTCATTGATTCCCAGCCAATAAAAAAAAAGCGGTCTTGCCTGTGGATTTTTCATATTGAGTATTTTGAAGAGTGGTTGTAACATCTGCTAACTGTTGCATTTTCCCATTGTTACTAAGTTTTTATGTCATGTTAAGGCTCATTCCAGCCAAGAAATAACCAGCACATAGCTACTTTGTAAAACAGAGATATAATGTGTTGGAATAATCCGTTTTAGAGAAGCTTTCCACCTACAAATGTGAATATACAATAGTAGATATTTCATAATCCTGAATCTGTGACTCATTCTTGCAGCAGCCATAAGATAATGGTGCAATGTTGTCCGTGGCAAAACTGCTGCATGTAGGCCAAAGGCATGGTGCAACACAGTTAAAATTGTGAAATATAGGTTAACTCACTTGTTGGCTAACAAATAATATTTTACTATGAAGCCATGACAAAAGCAAAAACGGGCATACATTGAAAATGAATTGAGTGGGTGCATTATCATAATCTCAGGTAATAGCACACAATAAAGGCTCTACATTTCTGACAGCTGAGTCACTAAAGTTTTAGGGTGTATCTACAGTACATAATCCAGATAAATATCTGGTGTCATTGAGTGGAGAAGCTGCCTTTTATTCAGTCTCAAGGCATCATGTTTTCAAACTAAATAACTCCCAACGCAACAACTATATAATAAAGGGTGGACTATTCTTTTGTAGCTGGTGCATCAATACCTTGTGGCTGTGATGATTTAGTAACTGTGCAGCCTGGGTGGAGCAATCCAAAAGTTCTACTTTCAATCTGTGAACAAGGAAGTATAAATCAGCCCAGAGGCGCCTCTTGGGAAAGCCCCACCAGGAAGTACACGTGTTTTTTTTTAATTTATTTCACACCAAGTGTAGTTCACTTGCAGAGTGTAGTTAAAGGCTGACAACCATGTAGTTAGAGGTTAAGTGAAGGCAGTCACCTTGATCAAAACCACAAGAACCTAGTTAAAAGAAAATGACCTTTAAGTAAACATCACATACCCTGGTCCCTTGTTCATTCATACAGAGGTCATGGCTCATTTCATTTCACTCCTAACTTGTTTAATAAGGACTAACAGTGACAGTGTATATTATGTTACTTTGCTCAACTTGAAAGTAGTTTAATATGACATAATGTGCATACAGTTAGTTAAAAGCATTGTACACATGTTTTAATACCCTCTTGATGACTGATTACTGGGGCTTTGTATAATGCTTATGGCATTGTTCATATTTCTTTTGGTGAATGTTCAGGTCTCTATGAGGATAAATGTATGTTGCATAACAAAGCTATGCACTTTATATACAATTATCAATAAACAATGTGACATACAGCAGTGAAATACATTATAAAAGGCTTTAATACAATTTAAAAGTGTCCCTCTTTTACAACACTGTATCTCTCCATAATTATCTGAGTGTTGATTGATTTTACTTTCAGATCAACACATTCTGATGGAGCTTGAAAAACAGAAAATAGTTGTCTTCACACCATCTCGCCGCGTTGGAGGCAAGCGAGTAGTTTGCTACGATGACCGCTTTATTGTCAAGTTGGCATATGAGTCAGAGGGAGTGATTGTCTCCAATGACACCTACCGTGATCTCCAAGGAGAAAGGCCCGAGTGGAAGAAATGCATTGAGGAGAGGCTGCTCATGTACTCTTTTGTGAATGACAAGTAAGCAATTAGCCTGTTCTGTCTGCCCGAGTGTGCAAGTCGTCAGATTTTCCTTCCAATGCTATTTAATGTGGTTCCAGAAGGCATATTGCAGTTTAAAGGAAGCATAATTATCTAACACACAGCTGAGCTGTCACGAATCAATGAGTAAATTTCTGTTTTTCTCCAGGTTCATGCCCCCAGATGACCCTCTGGGTCGCCATGGCCCAAGCCTAGACAACTTCCTCAGGAAAAAGCCTCTGCCCTCGGAGCAAAAGAGACAACTCTGTCCATATGGTAAGATATGATCAGGAAATTTAACTCTCCATTTCAACCCGTTTCTATTGTCTCCGCCAAGGAGTTTATGTTTCCAGTGTAGTTTGTTTGTTTGTTTGTCTGTGTTTCAGCGGGATTACGGAAAAACTATCGGCCCGATTTGTAGAAGGATGTAGCATCGGCCAAAGAGCAGCCCATTTAATTTTGAAGCAGAACAGAACAGTCATTATTGAGTACCAGAGGTGTAGTAGGAAATAAATTTAGCCTTGGACTAATCCACCAGGACCGGACCACCCATGACACGCTTTCATGCACACCCTGAAAAACAGGCAGACAAAGAAATCCCTGTAACGACACACACAGGGATGGCAAAAACATAATGTAGTTGTTGACGCTCCACCGGCCCACTGAGGCCACCAAGATTTGTCCAGGTATTCCCAATGGACAGTCCACTGCTGTGGAGCACTTGGGGACATTTGTTTCATAGGCGAGAACTGGAGCCGGGCAATTGTATGTCACTACAATTGTATACCCACGCATATAAAGTAGTTGTTGTTGCAGATCTGCACTTCATTGAAGAGTGGACTATTGACCTCGTTGGAGGTCTGCACAGTGTCCTTCTAGTATTACAGACGCATTGTTAGGCTTTTCGCAGTGTCATAGCTGTTGGACAATACACAGGAATGTAGTTCCCAAATGAGATGACTTTTGAATGACTTTTTTTGTTCGTGTGTCCCTTTTTATTTCCCTCAGACAAAAAGTGCACTTACGGCATCAAATGTAAGTTCTACCATCCTGAGCGGGTAAACCAGTCTTATCTGTCCTTGGCTGATGAATTGAGGGAGAAAGCCCAGATTTATTCTGGTAAGGAAGAGAGAAATGCCAGATTATCACCCAGACAGTTTCAATCTGATCCTGGACTTGCTCATAATGCCTGTTCCCATCCTCGAGACTCAAGCACAGAACCCATAAAAGACAAGCAGAGTTCCTCACCTTCTGGTCAGGTTAGTGAAAATAAACTGCTGTTCTGGGAAGACCCTCGAAACACTCCCAATCATATGCCGTGTTCTGCAACAGGAAACCACTGTCAAAAAGAGTGGCCTGGGCTGCACCTGATGCCAAATAATTACTATGCCAACATGTCTCATGAGTACCTGGATTCTGGCCTTGGCTCATTTGAGAGCCAGTACTCTGACATTTCACATTGCCACAGTGGCTCCCACAGGCACAGGCCCCAGCATCAGAGTGCCCTCGCTGGACATGCCTCAGTGCATTTAGAGAAAAACAACACCACGCAGTCCTGCAGATGTTATTCCCATGCAGCGCCCTCAAGAACTCATCAGCAACATCATGGAAACATGGATGCCATGGGTCAACGTAACTATGACACCTATCCTCCTCAAATGTTCCCACCGGGTATACCCCACCAACACAGTCTCCCCAGCCATTTTCATTACGGTGGAGCCCCCCATCTTCAGCAAAATTACTGGTCAGATCCCTTTCAGGCCCTGCCCCAAGCCAGGACATCAAGCAGTCTCCCCTCCTCGGTTCATTCCTCACACTCCCACGACTCTTGCTGCTCCTATGAAGGTCATCAGTACCATTCCTGGGGCCAACAACAACCATTTTCTGCTGCATTTGACACACAAAGGTTAGAACTCCGCAAGAAACTGCAAGCCATCTTCAACCCACAAGAGGTGGATGCAGCCATGGAAAAGCTGCCACATCTGATGGATGCTGAGAAACTGGCTGCGGAGATACTCAACCTGAAGGCTCAGAGAGGGATATTCTGACTCTATTATTCAGTCAGAGCTAACATGATACTTGTGTTGACCACAATTACATTCAGTGTATTTTGTCACAGGAAACAGAGAATCTGTTGATATGCTTGTATAGTGTCAACATGGTGGAGTGATCTGAAAGCTAAATGTAAAGATGCTTCATTCTGCACAAAGTGCCATTATGGAAGCGAAATTTGCCTTCCTATTTATGAACAGTTTATCTAACCTGTTCTGTGTTATATACACTTGTATGACATTGTAGTCAAATGTGAACTTGTCATCCATGTTTTGGATGAAAAGTCCCTCCAGACCAAAAATAGTTCTGTTTCTACAGTTTTGACTGTTGATGCATATTGTATCAAATAGGATCTATTTTAAGTTCTCATGCAATCAGGAATTGTACAAATAATACTGTATAAAGTGTATATAAATGTATAAAATGTTACTTTCAGTCTAGTTCTCCAGAACAGCCTGCTGTTCAGTATTGCATCTTTCTGGGAAAAGGAAACTGAGGAAACTATTAAAATGACTTTGACCTCAGCCAAAGGAATTTGCTGTTGTGTCATCATCCTTTTCCTGTAAATGAGCAACAGTTTCATGAAACATTCTATGAACAGTTGTTCCTGTAATGATATTTGTATAGTACTTACTATGGGATTAATATGGAATTTGGTTCTCTTAAAAATGAAAATTTGTATTATCTTAGTAAATTACTCACTGTAAATGTTTACTGTAAGATAAAAAAATTAAAAAAAATTAAAAAAAATATTGTAAGCATGTATAGGACAAACTATGTCATTAAAGATTGATTCACAATTTGATGTGTAACATTTGGAATTATTTATGTAGCCCACCTTCTCAAATTATAGTTGAGGGTCTTCATGCCATACCCCTTTGCATTGGAGGTGAATTGGAGTAGCTCTACGAAACTATATATTTTAGGATGTGTCTACAAAAGCCCAATTTAACCGTATGACTCTGACTAAAGTGCAGAATGGCCTGGTTATCTTAAGATACAGCTATACGGTTACCGTGAGTTTAAACTTCCATGCATTCATATGTAGCCCAATTTGAGCCCTTACTTTGTAAGTTGAAATAACATTACTTTAACACACGAATCTTTAAACTACGCGCATTGAATGAAATAACAGTCAACATTTATTACCAAACAAAGACGTGAATCACACCGTTAAAGTGTCGTTGTGACTCGCAGAAAATACAGGGGGGAAAAAAAGGTAATAATACCCGGGATTTGATTAGTCAGTGTGGTGGTACCATAACGTTGGCGCGCTCGTTGGAGCTCATTGAAATCCTCAAGGAAAGGTGTGGTCGGTACTCACTGTTCCTTGGTTACTCAGAAAGCTGTATGTAACGGTCTTTGCAAACCCTGTGCCCAGCGGTCGGTTGTGTGATAGGCGATTGAATGAGAGCCTATTTAAAAAAAATATGTTAAGGTTGCACAGAACTGACCTGTGAATTTAAAGTGTTTTGACGCCATGTCGGTCTGTCCACTTCTTTGGTCCAGATTGAACAACTTGACAACTATTGTATGGACTGACATTAAATTTGGTACAAATTTCATGGTCCTTAGAATAGGAATTGTAATCTCTTACTCTAACACAGCCACTAAGTAAAAATTAAATTTTTATCCAATACGTTTCTATCTGCCTGTCATTAAAGTGAATCAAATGTGGTTGAGGATGTTAAGTTGCCTGTCACAGTTTAAAGTGTTGTGTAATTACTTCACACCATCATGGAGTTAAATTGTCAGTGTCAAGACAAGACAGGCCTATCATAATTTGAAAACGCTATGTTTGACGGATGTGAAATATGGCAATGACTTTAAGTCATATTGGTATTGATTGCAAATCCCTTTGGGCTAATATTTGAAGGGAACAAGTTTTTTTTTTCGCAGTGCTAAAATTGTTTGTAGACCTACAGTTATCATACTTGAAGTTGTTTACTCAAACTTGACCTTTTGCTGGATATTCAGCATTTCTCTGTGGGTTTAAAAGACATTTTGCTTGTTTTGTGTGCAGAATGGTTCAACAACTCCAACATTATTAACCCCCAAAGCTTCACACAATGCCTTGAACTATGTTTATGAAAATGTTTTTTTTTTTTTTATTATGAATGACAATTAAATTTAATTAAAAATCTTTTCACAGACAAGACACACATGTCAAACATGTTTTTATGCTTGTGCTTTGACACATACATTTTAAATTTAAAATAAGATATCAGATCCGTGGGAAGAACTACTGGTCTGCATTCACTTGGTCCTCTAGTCCATGGGCAGCTCAACCTAACACAGGTCATTTTGTTATTCCCAGGCCATTAGTAGTTTGTGGAATGGTACGAAGGCACCATATCCTGGCTTGCTGCAAAGAACAGAAATCAGATTAAAATTTGAAAAAGGAATAAATGGAGTAGACGTGAGAAAAAGTCACAGAAAACACACACATGACATTTATAATTACGCATGTTCACCATTTCTTGTGTAGGGTAATTTACCTGTTTATTTTATTTCCCAATCATGAGGAAAAGATCAAATTTAAGCCCCATTTCTAATTAAATTAAGACAAATTTGTGATTGCTGTAGAAAAGGGAATTCAACTTCGCATGTCAAGTTCACACCTCCCTGTAATTTGAGCCTTCGACTTTTGCCTCCAATTTGTATATTCAACTCAGCCACTGCTTGCAGAGAACTTGATGAAGTATGTCTGAAGGCCCCGTTTCAGTTTGTTTATCAAGTATGATGTTGTATAAGTGTTCCTCCTATGAAGTTTACAGATTTGTTACTGCCAGAACACCAAAAGTTAATGTACTGATGTCATGGGTAAATCTGATGTGATTTATAATGAAAGAATGGCACCTTAAATAAGCACCAAAAGACATTATACAGTTTGGAAGAATAGGAATGACCTTTTTTTTTTTTTTTAAAGGAGTGAAATAATAGCAGTAACAGTGAACTGTAATGAGCACCAAAGAATCACAGTGCAGCACTAAATGTGAGGCCACACAGCCTGAACCTACATGTTGCTTGTGTTCACACTGTAGGAAAATGAGATCAGTTACCACTCAAAGTAGCTGTATCCCATGTGGCTGCCGTTCCCAAGGCCTGGATCACCAGAGTGCAGCTCCACCCCAAGGTGGAGATCTGCCTCCCCCTGCAGGTGGCCAAGAAAGCGAACCGTTCCTGTGCTGATCCTTCCAGATGGCAGCATGATCCTAACCCGGTGACCTAGCTGCAGGTCCATGGGGGAGTGGGGAACAAAAACTCGATGTGGCCCTCGGGACGACCTCCATGATTTCACACCAGAGGAAGAGAGGGTTCAGTTAAACTGCCTTTGCTTTAACTGACAGGTTTAGAACAGTCTTTGACATTATATGACATGTTTGGGGGATTACAGAATGTGCCCATTATGAGTTATGACTATTTCTTCGGGCACGTACTCAGAATAAACAAACAAATTTTGAACTGGACGTCTTTAGAGGTGCTGGTAGACTGACAGTCATGGTAGCTTTTTCCCCCTGTTTCCACTGTTTTTGCTAAGCTAAGGTTGTACCTTCATATGTGTTGTATTCAGACGTGAGACTGGGATCAATCGTTACATCTAACTCTCTGCTGAACTACTTCTTCAACGCTTGTACCTGGAGGCAGACGATAAGGAGGAGGCAAGTCTTGAGCTCAGTGCAGATGACGAGGATAACTGACTGCCAGACCAACTGCATGCAAAGCTGTCACTTCTTGATGACACTGCCGACTTTCTGTTCTGTTGGAGACCACCTAAAGATTAGAGGATAGCAGTAAACATCAACATTCAATTCAAAGGAGCGTAGGCATGATCTCAGTGTGTTTTTGTCATCTACACTAGGCTTCTGTGCTTTATCACTGTCATTTACTTGAGTCCTCATCGAAGACTTCTTCGTTGTCCACTCCTGACTCTCCCAGGTCATCATAGCAGGCCACTTTCACCAACAATCCAGCCTCAGAGATCAGCTGAGCAAAAGGAGGCAAGTTATAATTCATGAAGTCATATACACAACCTCAACCAAACCCACACACATATTTACAAGCATACCTGATTATGAAGCACTTCCTGTTTCCTTTGCATCTCTGAAAACCTCCTTTCCCATGATGCTCTCTCACAGGCGATCCTAGTCTTGAGAGACAGGATGTCTCTCTCAGTTTTGGTCAGTCTTTTATGAAGGGAAGTTGTATGGTCAGGGCTGCCGGGTATGGCCACAATCCCTTTACTCTCAGAACCTGACAAAAAACATTATCATATATCAATTTATACTTACACATCAAATTACATACATTTTCAACAAAAGGACCGGTGAAATTTGAGGTAAAATGCACCAGTCAATCTGAATATAATAAAACAAGCTTAGTAAAGTCTTTCCAGTTAAAAGTAAATATTTTGATGGAAATTCTTCGATTTTATAGGATCCTTACCCACAAGTTGTTTCAACTGGCGGCTGTGTTTGTCCTCGACAATGTGCTTTTCCCTTGGTAAGAATTGTATTGCATTGTATGGGCAGATCTGCAATGCAAATGAACCTGGCTTAGTCACCATTAAAAAAAAAAAAACCTTATCAAAATGTTTCATTGAAATTATACTAAAATGTCAAAGCAATGGCATTTTTTTACAGAGCAGGCACTCACCCAAAGAAACCGGCAGGTGCAGAGTATTCCCTTGAAAGTCCATGTAAACACAGTCCACAGGATATACTGTCATGTTGAAGCATGGTCCTCTCACACTGATATTCTGACTGGAGAATGAATAGATGTTACTATGGTTAGCTACGACTAAAGGCAGGAAGTAGTGCAACTAAAATGATATTGAATGTTTAGATATGATGATGTGTTTTTTTCTGAACTGTGTTCAAATGAGTTCAAATAATTGGGTGTAGGCTCAAGATAGGTTTTCTGCAGGTTGATGTTAACATGCTATATCATACACAAAACAAACAGACATTAAAACTAAAACAGGGATGAAGGCTTACTATTGGAAAACGTATTGACAGCGCTGGACACTGACCTTTTGTAGAGGCTCAACTGTAGGATGGGAGGAAACTCCCATGTGAGGTCATAAGGAAACAGTAGCTCCCATTCTTCTCCGCAGGCCTCTGTTCTGGTCTGGGGTAAATGTAAATGTGGTGCACAGGGCTCACTAACCTGTTGCTACGCACCAACACTGCATGAGCAGCGCTGCTGACGACTGCTGTGTCGGTAAATCTTGTCTAATCTTCTTAGTCATGCAGTTAGCAGACCAGTCGCATGCGGGCTGCTTAAATTGGTCGAGTTGAGCTTTATATAGCAACAATGTGAACAAGCCTGCACGAGCAGTGCAACTGTTACCCATGTTCCTGTCTGTCTGTTGGCTCATTGGAGAAATAATACAGAATTTTGAGACTTTACTGATTTTATTCTTCGACAATAGAACTCTGTGATCTTCTCACATTACCTCCTTCTTTGACCTTGATCCCACGTGGATGTACTTTTCACGCCTCACCGGTGTTAAATGTGACACGGTCTCCTCTAGTGGACTAATGGGTGTATTACACACTTTGGTGTGATACCTGGCTGGCCAGGCTGTAGCCTCACTTCTCAGCTGTTGTACTGCTTCTGGTTCTCCCCTGAACCGCTGTCGCAGAGTGCTCCATTATGTCTGCTTATTGCATTAAATTTGAGCAAGTATAAAGAGGATTACTGCTACCTGTGAATGCAGATTGTCATTTGGAATAATTTTTTTCTGGTGTGGCCTGTGTTTTCAGTCACTATTGAACTTTACTACCACCCACTGGATTTTAAGATGTAAGGCATTTAGTTGGCTCAATGCAATATATCACTGTATTCATGAAAGTGAAAAATAATTAATGGATCTGCCTCATTATTCAGAAGAGATCCAAAATGCTATGGGTTCTTCCTTGGCCCATGCTTACACTCTCCCTCAAGGTTTCATAAGAAAATGGGCCTGTACCTTTTCTGTAAATCTGCTGCCAAACAGACAAACAAGCAGGCAAACAAACAAAAAACATAACCTCTTTGGTAGAAGTAACAACATTGGATCTGAAACAAAAAATTAAATTGATTGGGAAATGGTTTTGAATCATTCGTGGATCATGCCTTGGTGCAATTTCCTCCATTTTCCCAATCAAGTCTTGATTCAAGGAGATTTTTGCAGTTAAACAACTGAAAGTGAAAAAGGAGGCACATTTCTGTCCACAAACAGTCTGTACCATAGTTACATCAAATGGCTTCTATTACCTATGTTGGTTAGTTTTGTTGTTTGGATATTTTTCCTTCGTTCAAGATTTCTAAGAGAAACTATTCAGGCAAAGAATATTTTTCAGTCATATTCGTCAGGATGTGGACATCATCAGTTTAATGAGGAGCATAACAATAACATTGGGTTAAAAATGTAACACAGCTAAGATTAATCCACACTAACATTATTGTTCTAGACACACTGTGCAGTATAAAAAAAATTACACTGTAAGCCAGGCTTTTATTACACATAACAAAAATACCTTTAAACCTCTAGACCACTGTATTGTGCAAATAATAGATAGCAAATAAAGTTAACTTCTGCAATTATACAATGTTTTGAGAGTTCAATAAACTTTAATTTACTGTAAATAAGGCTACATTACCTTGTGTATATTTGCTGGTGGTCAGAGAGAGGATAATTCCAAAGATGTTTGTCCAGCTTTAATCATTGCATTATACATTTCTTTCTCTGGAAATCAAGTGGGAAAGGGGACAGCATTTTTTCACTGGTTATTCTGATGATTATATAGTACAAGTGTCTTATGTTTCAAAGTAAAGCCTGGCATTCAAGTGAAATGCGAGCCCTCGGGCTATCTCTACATGGTTCATTGTTGTGCTTGAATAGATTATACATCAGTTCAGCCGATAGACTATTTAGGCCTGCATTCAGAGACATAGAAATACCTTCATCTCACATTTGCAAGCAAACAAACGGTTCACAGCTTTGGACAATGACAATGATATGCAATTATTGAACTGTAAGCTCTACACAGTCACTCCTTTATCTGAGCTTTCAGCATGCTGGCTATCAGTCAAATTTAGTTTTTGAGGACATTTTGGAATGCAAATGACATGATGATATGGGATACTTACATAATGATACTTAGCAAAATGATTTGTATATTTGGGCAAATATAAAGATATGGAGCAGCTCCTAATTAGTGTGTGTGTATATTAGTCATGGAAAAGGGTCCAACAACTGTCAGAGCAGCCTTTACTAAAATGACTTGTTGATCACTCTAAGTGTGCAACCGTATGTAAATGTTTTTGTAAGCCAGGAAATAATGTCTAGTATGTATGAATATGTGCATACAGTATAATGGGTCTGTCTGTGTAATTTTAATGTGCATGTGCAGGCTGTAAAAACAAATGAATAGCTAAACATTCAGAATCATTTTCACTGACCACCATGTAGACAGGATATCCTTACTTTTCTTTCCAATTGTTGGAGAAGTTATTGATCAAATAAATAGTTTGGTACCTAACGGTTGTAAATTGCATTGGCACAGAGGCACTAAATATTAATAGTTAATTTCTATGTCCTCTTAGTGTGAAAACTGTGTTGTTACTGTAACATCGCATACACAATAATTTGGCACTATTTTGATAAACAAAATTATAAATTTAATCTCCTGATCTGCTGCATTAGTTTTTAGCTTTTTTTTATTTAAACTGTCCATTATGAGTTTGACAGTGTTATAGGAGTGCAGTGTTACATTTTTAAGGGAACTTTTTATGAAGGGATGTCATCACAGCCAGTACAGACAAGAGGACAAATTACAGCCACTGACTGCTCTTTCAGTGTATGGACATGTCACTATTGAAAAAAAATGTACTTGTCATTGAATTAAATCTTACAGTAGGCAGTTTTAAAACTGTTGTTTTGCCTCACTTAAAAACAATAATAATTATCCATGCAGTGTTTATCAAAATAATTTAGAATTCATTAAATAACCATCAAACTCCTGCACATCTGAGAGAGTACTTTGAATTATTCATACCCAGTAGACAGAATTTTATGTGTTTTTAATGCGGCTGCTATGAAAAAGGGAAGGACTTCTGTCACCTGAATTGCGCAAGTCCCTTTTGTGTCGTGCCCAAGAATTCTACGTTCTTTTGGCCACAAAGAGGTAATTGTAGTGTGTGGGGGCTTTATGGCTGGCAGAGAGAGGGGCTCTGATTTCACATTGTGTTGAACAGAAACCAGGAGGCTCCCTATACAATCACCCCACAGGGCCCTGAAACCTCACCTGTACTCTTATAGACTAGCAAAGGCTTAATCCAGTTATTTCAGTAAATCTTTAAATGCTGGTTGCACAGTTTTAATTAACCTTCATCAGAGCCACCCAACACTGTACAGTACTGTAATGTAATATCTTCTTTTGTAGTGGACTGACACAGCAAAATGGTATTCAAAGATGTTTTGACAGGGCAATGTAGAAAAGGTAAAATATTTACCAGTTATGTCAAGTTGTTTTGATAAATGTCTGACTTTTTAAAAATGTTTTGATGCAATTACACTGAATAAGAGTTTGAATAACACACATAACGTGATCTCTCAAGTGGACCACATTCAGGTCTTCATCAAAACTTGTAACCAGTCATGAAGGGGTATGAAACAACAATTGTAACATATCTTGTTTTACCTTAACAGGCTCACTGTGAAAATACCCTAATTAGCTTTAACCTGAAGTCATTATCAATTCTTGGGCATTTTTAGACCCTCCCAGCAACAGCAGGCTTTTAGTCTCCTCCTCTCACCTCAATGTAGCTGTACAGATGAGAGTTTCCACTTATTAGGTTGCCAACAGTGCTGTCAGCAGGAAGCGAAGGGGGGAGGTGACAGAGAGCAATAGAGAATACAGAGAGTGAGCTCATTCACTTCAACTACAGCTGACAAAAAACATGCACACTGCACAACAGGTGAGAGGACCTTTTTGATTTTAAATGAGCATTATTTAATATCAGCTAAATAGAGCTTTGATGTGTAATACGGGGCAGGTTGCAGGTGAACAATAGCGGTGCTAATATAGCCAGCGAAAAATACAGCAGGATGATGTCGTGTAGATGTTATGTTTTAAATTTTTCCGCAACAAAACGTATTTTTCATATGCATTATAAATGCCAAATATTTTGAATACATCATTAACTAAAATGTATTTAGATAAATATGAGTAAATCTTGACAAGTCACTTCAATTCTATTTTATTTTTTCCATTTCCATATTTTGATAGTATTTACATTTTTGTACACAAACAGTTGTGATAAATTGTCATATTGTTTTTCTATCTCAAAAACAGTTTGTTGTGTTGTATTTTGATTAGAACAATATTCACAAGCCACTGTCAAATGTTCTGTCTGTAGAATGTCCTTGTTTCTAGAAACATGCAGGCTCTTTTTTATTTACATTACATTCAGAAAAATAGTCTATTATAAAGATAATGCCTCTTCTGAAATTTCGAACTATTTGCAGCAGGTGATACTGTTTTTGGTTCCTTTTGTTATTATTTGAACTAGTACAGTAATAAAATCTGATCTGATTTACCAATACAACATGAAGATGTAAATTGGAAGTTTATGAAAGGAGAACCCCAGGAGGGGGTTATTTGTAACACTGCATCAACAGGTATGTACCTGTTGATGCAGTGTACATCAAACTAAGAAATCTAAACTTCACTTTTTCCAAATTAAACCCTGCATTTTGACTTGAAAACCAAAATGGCCACTGTTGTTATTCAGTTTCCAGGGTGGAGAGCCCATAGGAGGTCACATTAGGATCCAAGGGAGAAGGGAAAAAAACAAGCCATGACTCAGAGCGGCTCTCCCGATGGGATTGATCAAGGAACAAACACTTTTTAATTGTGTTCACTGATAAATGACTGCAAACTGAGTAACTCAAGACATAACTGTGCGTCACTATGCAGAGATAATCTTAGTAGGAATGACCTCATGGGTAAGGGTGACTTGCACTACTAAAACTTGCTAAAAAAAAAAAAAAAAAAAAAAACTTTTGTTCTATGCCACTAATGTGAGTCACTGTGAGTAAAAATATGAAAAAAGGTAAATCCCAAATTATTAAACTGCTTGTATTGCGACTCAACAAAACAATTATGAGATCAGTTTCACCAGAACAATTAGAGGATTGTAAAAAGGGGAGACCATAGATGACTTCACTCCCACAGATCAAAAGAACTACCCAGGTGGGTTACAAAGGCTGAAAAGGGCTGTAACTCAGAGACCTATGGGTAAATAGTCTGAATCCACATTGCCATCTATCATAAAGACCTTTTGTCAAGAGACTTGTCGTCTTTTCTTAGTTTATTCTACTAGCAGAGATTTGTTGTTATGTCTGTGTAAAATATTGTTACATTAAAAGCAGAACATCCGGTTGCTATTCATTCATGTTAATTGTACGTTTACCTAGAATTTGACACGTATTATGTAATTACAGGCCGGACAAAGATCTCTCCCCCTTCCGGGCAGTGGAATGATGGTCTCTACCACTTTTATAAAAGACACAGGTATGAGTGTGTTTTGTTTTTTTCTTAAATTTCATGTTATCAGTCTCAAAAGTACAATGCAGAATCAGTAAGTTCCACCAACCTTGTCTGTCAAGTAAATTTTAATCCTATCCCCAAATCCTAATGACACAGTTGTCTTTACAGCCTAAATCACCCTCTTTCCTTAGACTATTATTTTGTATAAGGAAAAATACCCAACAAATTATAATGATTAAAAAAAATGTTATGTGGAAAACAGACAAAATAGACCCACAGAGGAGGGGCCCCTATGCCAGTACAAATAGGCATCAAGTAATAAATCAGAATGACAATATTAACGCTGTCAAAGCACTGGAATATTTTCTTGGTAGGGATTTTGTTGTTTTTAAATGCAGTACATGTACTAAAATGCATCCAGACAAAAGACATAGAGTTACAAGTGTTAGTCAAGAAGTCAAGCAGGTAGAACCACTGAGACTCCACTGACACTGTCCCTGAATCAAAGATGTCATACTGCTCTGTAATGAATAAAAAGATGATACGTGCGTGTTCATCTTGTAGCTCAGCGTTGAGTATAATTCCATATTATTTAAGCACATCCAGTAGTTCATTCTTAGTTTAGCATGTTAGCATGTTGCTGATGTCTGATAATTAGCACTGAAACTGATAGCAATATTGTTACAAATTAAATCTTAAGTTCATCTAGACGGTGGACATGTACTGTATGTGTGTACCAAACTTTAAGGCAATACAATTGATGCAATATTGTCCAAAACCACAAACGACAATAACCTTGTACTGGTAGAGCAAAAGTCAGGGGATCACCAAACCGAACATGCACCTTGAAAGTCTGCACTTTGTGGCAATTCATCTAATAGTTGTTGTGTAGACTACTTAAGTCTGGACCAAAGTGAATGACACACTGGTAAACATATCTAATAGCCTTTCATTACAAACAAAAGCAATAAAATAATAATATCTTAAATAGATGTTCAAAAATCCGTGAAAACTTTGGCAGCTGATCACCAAAGTATAAGAGTCATTCTGTTACCACCATGTTTAATAATGGTTATATGAAAAGTGCCCAGATTAACTAAAAAAAAAAGCCCACAATTTAAACACGTTTTCCTGTTGTTTCCCAAAATCCCTCCCTTTACAGGTATTTTGCGCCTCCTCATATTAGGACTACTTTTGCCATCAGTATTAGTGTCGGGTCTTAAATCCAGCACCACGGCGCCGCTCCCTAATTCTTCCAATACTACTGCCTCCACTTCGAACACAACAGACCGCACCAACACATCCACAACTATACCAGCGACCAACACCACCATGCAGACCCCCACAGCATTCAGTACCCAAGAAGCCTCAAACACACAGCCCCTCAACACCATCTCTGTAAGCATAGCAAGTACTACGCAGACCTCCACCTCCGGGGCTACAACAACCTCAGCTTTCACCCAACCCTCCATGATGACCACAGACAGTGCAACGACCACCTCCATCACCCAGTCCACCATATCCACCCCTTCTGGAGGTACTTTAATCACCACCACCTATTCTCCCACAACCAGAGGGTCACCAACCAAAACACAGTCTGGCATCAGCCCAACAGACATAGCCAATTCTGCATCTTCAATTCCTATGATATCTTTGAATTCAGTCAGTGCTACTAATACAGGAACTTTGCCCCCTCTGCAGTAGGTTCAGCAACCAAGTCCAAGTCCAGCACCACAATGACAGCCTCAAGTTCGTCTTCCTCCATGTCTCCAGGCTCTGGTTCCTTAACTTCGATGATGTACACCAGTCAGTCATCCAGCTCCATTGGTATGGTTTGTTTTATCACGGAATAAAATGCTTCAGTTAACTACTCAGGCTTAATTTTACCTTGCAAATCAAAGTTCAATTATTAATACATGTTATATTTTGTCTTTGCACATCCAATAATGACCACTTCAAGGAACCACTATGCCAAACCCAACTTCAATGAGCATGGTAAGTCCACCTTAGTGGAGAGAAGTATATTTTTGTGTTGGCTTTTAGCCTTATCTCTCCTTCCTCTTTATCCCTTTAGCCTCTCATCTTTATCATGTGGTTCTCACCTCTCTCAAACACAGATATACTGCCCTTCATTCACCTGTAACTACTCTGAGTGCTACTCCATGTACACCAGTCAGAATACCACGTTATGCACTGCTGGTGACAGTTGTCAGGTAAGGAGGCAAATGACACCCACAATCCCTTATAAACCATCTAATGAAACCATTCAATGAATTGTCTTAAATTATAATAACATGTCTAAATGTATTATAACCTCTTGCATGTGTTGACATGTAGATACAGCAAAATATGAGTCAAATGCTATACTGTGTTAGTAATTGATAGAAGCAACTGTGATGTTAGATATTATTTTCAAAATTAGGGAAGGAAAAAAAGGCAATTAAACCTTTCTTCTCATATCATCTCTTCAATGTATCAGCTATTCAGGCAGACAGATATGTGCTACAATGCCAGCTGCAGCACCTATTGCACTGATAAATGCCTCAACACCACTCAGACCAACTGCTCAGTGAAGTGTTGTAACTCTACTGGCTGCCTCAATGACACTTTTGCATCAATGATGATGACGACCACAGGTAAAGAGATCCATCTTACCCATTCTTAACCTCTTCATTTAATGACTGTCATAAATGTTCGATTTATTTTACCATCCTCATATTGGCCTTACAAATTATTGCATTTCATGACATCTTATGAGCCACGACTGCATGTTCACAGGTGTGCACTTTTACTCTTATAAGCTTGCAATTTAAAAAAAAAAAGGTTTTACTTTTACTCACATAATTTTAGTTAATGCAACAACAACAACAACAACAACAACCACACCAGTCCCAACAACTACCGCCAGTCAACCAACAACAGCAGACAATGTAAGGATAAAAGGCTGCATGTGTGTGTGTCCTGGCATGCTTTAGGCTAGAAGGCTATTGTGTGTATCAAAAATTCAACTCACTCTCTTTTTTTCCCCCAATCATGTTGTCTTAGATGACATTTTGTCTTTGTTTCTGAACAATTATTTGTACACTTTATTGACTACTCACCAATTTAGAGTGATTATATTAACTGCCTGCCAACGATTTACCATTTTATTGGAGTATAGAGCAAGCTAACAGTCTGTCCAGCAGTGTAAAGTGGGCTTGGTGTGAGATCAGTATCATCCTTTCTTCTGTGGTGTTTTTTCAGGGATACAAATGCCATTATGGGATGTGTACTGGCAACGATTGCTACACAAGTTTTAAAAATGCAGCGCTCCAAACGTGCTTGCCCTCACAGCCACACTGTCAGGTGAGAACTGCCAAAAAAATGATGCTTCAAATGCAACAACTTCAACACAAATGTCACCACTTCAATAATGTTCATGCAGTTCTTGCAACAATTAATATTATAGTAATACATTTTAGATTCACTAAAATGGTTGATCTTGTTGAGTTTTGGCTCAGTTTGTGTCTTTTGAAGATTTTCTACTGTTTTGACTCCAAATGCATGTTATCATTATTTCGGCACAAACTCAGCTCTCAGTTTGTTGTCATTTTTAAAATTTAACAAAATGTATACAAGAAAAATTATCCGGGGTTGTAATAATGTAAGTAAGAATCATTCAAAATGGTATTATGGAACAGTTTAAAGTTGTAAAAGATGTGGTTTCACTATTTATACAAATAAGTATATCTGTAATACAGTGTATTTACTAGTATTGTGGGTTGTTTTTTTTTACCAATTTTGTGGCATTTCCATTGAAATTGTCTCAATGACAACGTAAATGCCTGAAAATATTTATGATACATAATGTATAATAGGCCTAGTATTCTCTCGGAAAAAGAGCAAGGCTCCACATAATACATTAAAAAAGTTATGTTACATAAACAAAAATGCTCAGAGTATTGAAAGATGAATTAACAGACTTTAAACAAGATTTAAATATGTCAGTCTCCTATTTAGACCGTGGTGAACTTTGCTCACTTGCTAATGTCTTTGCAGCTGAAAAAGGAGACCCAAGATTCCACCTTCAAGTGGACATCAGGTTGCACCAACTGCACTGGTTATACTGCATGTAAGGCTACCACAAACCCTCCATGTAATCTGGAGTGCTGCAACGCCACCATGACCTCATCTTGCCTATGGTTGAATGGCACAATGAATGTTCCCTCTTTTGCCACAAGAGGTCCTTGTTTTCACACAGAATTAATTGCTTCCTTGCTTTGCCTGCTTGCCATCACTTTGCTGCTGTGAGTGACTGACTGTGCTCAGCTGCTGTGTGGGTCTTTAGGTAACCAGAGCTTTCTGCAACTCCCAGTCCCTCCAAATACAAACTTAGCAGTGGAGAGCTTAACACTACTTCATTTTCAGCCATGTATCTTGCTGACGGAAATATAAGAAGCATCAGTGACAATGTTGATTTTGTTTCTTGTTTTCTTAAACTTCTCAAACACACTTAATGTCTGTTTCAAGACCAATAGACAATGGCTTTGAACAGTATTTCTAAATGGAAAAAAATAATATCCATTTCAGGAACCAAGAAAACTCAGTCCTCGTATCAGTTCACATTTCGGGTCCAAATCACCTTTATCACATTGATATACTGAAACAAACTCAAATAATTTTAATTCGCTAAATTCTTTGTAATTTGTGTAAGGAATGATCTTGCCCATTTATTGTCGTTGATTTCAGGTTCTGTTTTTGTAAAGGGAAAAAAAGGTTTTTTTTTATGCTTGCGGTCCCACTTTTAACTGTTTCTAGACTCATTTTCATTTTGAATGGGTGAGTGAACCTAAGCGCAACCTTTCTGCTGACATAAATGTTTTATAATGAAAACCTTCTAGATTATGACCCGTTCAAGTCGTTGTGAGAGTAATGCAGTTGTAACTCCATATGCACTTTATGAAACATAAATGTTGAGCTGATACAGGGAGTTGTGAGGGTTTGTTAAAGCATTTCTGTAGATGTAACCTTAAAATACTGTGCGTTGGATGTCTATACTGTGTGGTTTACAAAGTATATTTTATGGTACAATGGTGTCATGTAAATGTTAAATGAAATCAGAAATATTTCAATTTTATTCTAGTTTTGTGATGTACAAATAGGATGATTGTGTTGAAATTAAATAAATAAATCTATCTGAAGAAGTGATTTGATTCAGTTTTTATCTTTAGCGCGGGGTAAAAGGAATATATTTCTTGGGGTTTCGTTTTCACAACATCTCCAGTAGAATGTTTTATCATATACAGTGTATATAGTCCTGTAAATTTATTTTTGTATCGCCTAAAAAATAGGGTCATTTTTCTGTAGAAAGACCACTTTTACTGTTGATCATTTCTGTACATTTGCTGGTGACACTTTTGTGCTTTTATTCAGTAGAGATGTGAGTTGGGGTATTTATTGGAACAGAGTATCCTTAGTGGTATTGGTACTTTTATTTAGGTAAAGGGCCCGAATCCTTCCACATGCAGCACTATCTTAAATACAAAGGTAATTTAAAAACAGAGCACTGTTTTAATACTGTACAAAGTGTTCTGCTTAGTGTGTATGGTAATCACACTTCTTTAAAAACGAATTTAAGAGAATTGTGTGAAGATTGTTCAGGCTGCCATGTGTTGTTTTTAATTAGAATATATTTTGTTATCACTTTTTCAACCACCCAAATATTAATGTCAGATTCTGCCCAAGAAATCCAGTAACAGTCAGGCCAATGGTCGATGCCAAAATTAAGTCAAAAAGATCTAGGCTAAAATACTTCAGTTTGATGTCTGTCCCCAGGTTTTTGGTCAGTTGCAAATCAAAAAAAAAGTTCACTACAACAACACAGACCCAGAAATGTATTACAGATAGCTTTCCCCTCACGCAAAAGGACACTTAAGGCTGATTGATCAGGTAACTTCCTCGAAAGCTTTGATACAACTTTGTAGGAGCAGGGATATGGGTCTATTGCAGGACATAATCCTCTTTGGGTCTCTCGCCTGAGGCTTAATCCAAACCAGGCTGAGTTGATGACAGCCCAGGAGTTACGTCACTCCGGGTGCACAGAACGATCCTGAATCAGTGCGTGGCAGACTGGATCGGGCTGGGCCAGCAGCGGAGGAAGAAGAAAACATCTGGATCGAAAAGGAATAATGTCGGATTACCCGGAGCCCCTGCATTGTCTCTCGTCCTGCTGTATTCTTTGCTTCCCCGTCAGAGAGAAATAACTGGGCTAGTCGAAAGTCCTCCGTGTGTTTTCGTCTGGGAATAGTGGAGCAGAAGTTGTCACCCTAAAAACGTCTTTACCATGGATCAGTCTATCGCAATTCAAGAAACTTTGGAAAGGGAAGAAAACTGCATCATGGTATCCTTTACGACTCGCGTGCGCTGGTTTATGGATGATCAGAAAGTCAAACTAAGGATTACCTGATTTAAACTAAGTTTAACTGGCACGACATTTTTCTGTTCATGCCGCGTTATCAGAGCCGGAGGGAGGCCTGTAAGATTCTGCCACGTGTTTGACATCTATCAGAATAAAGTACCACTTAGCTTAGGCTGTCATTTCGATCCAGGCAGTGCTGTGAACTCAGTTTTTAGGATAAGAGCAGGTTTGTTCAGCAGTAACTTCTGAAGGATATACTTAGTGCTGTAGTAAAACCTTTCATCCACAAGGTGGCAACTTTGTGTCATCATCAGCTTCTCGTTATCGGCAGTGCTTGGAAGAGGTATTGATCCTTCACTGAAGTTAAGCTGCCAAAATCCTTTAAAAAATTTAAAAAAAAAATAGTCATACAAATAGCATGATTTCAATCAAAGTAAAATGTACATATAATTCAAACAAAGTTTTAAAAAAGTGCATACATTTTCAAAAGTAAAAGTATGTTTGATGGGCAACACATAAAACGTTACATCTGATTGTGTTGCATTACATAATATAATAACATTATATTTTGATTACATTTGAATGTTGCATGAGGACAACTTGGTTTATATGTAAATTGTTACTTCGTAAAGTGAAAGCAACCCTCAGAAAAATGCAGTGGAATTAGTAAAGAATGGAAATTGTATTTCACTAAATGTACTCACTTATTTGCCCCAACTTGTGACAAGAACAGAAATTTCAATGTCACTATTGTAGAAAACGTTTCCTGACAAATGACTCTTCTCTGATAGATGCCACTCAAAGAACATATAAACATATTTCCACGATGTCCTTAACTGAATGGTAAACATGCTGTCCAGTGTGAAGTCGTCTTCAATGACATCGCAGAGAGCAGACTGCTGGGTCTGGTGGAGTCTGCAAAAGAACATGCGTAAGTTGTAACAGCATATACAAATTAGCTATAACAGTGCTTCCGTTTATTATTGTGCAATATGCTTGTATTCAAAGTCTAAGAATGTAGTTTTGTGATGAGAGGGGGTGGCAGCATTATGCAGTCCACAACAACAACACAAAAAGTCCTTGAAATTGACTATAGGGTTGCAGGCAGTTTGCCTGACACAGAAACCAAAAGTGTATATAACTTGTTAAAATTACAAAGGCAGCATTTATTACAGGTGTATTGAATTGTTTTGAACTGTATACAGGTTTTCTTTCACTGTGTTCACCCACTGCGAGCACCCTCTGATGTAAAGACTATTAATTAAAATGAATTACAACTTCATTTGAAAAATCTTGTAATTAGCTTGCAATGGTTTGCAGAATCTTCATTTATGCCCATCGAAGAATGGCCATTACCGCTGATGACGTATCACTGGAGGACATTGTGCCCATCGCCCTCGACTTTTCTGTTGTCGAAGGTGAACAGCATTCATATATTTCAGCTCGTTTCAAATAGATCTCCAGTATGTAATTTTAACAATGTAACTATTGTTTGTACTTAAAGAAAATGACGTGACAGTTATTTTTCTGAAGCACTCTTAACACATTTATGATGGTGCACTCTTTTTAGTTTCTTCCCCAGAGGAACTTGTGGTTGTGGGTGAGTTGCCTTCATTTACATGACGCATTTTATGCTATATAACTGTTCCACCACAAACAGGAACATCACATTCACATCGTGTTCTTTATTCAATTGAAGGTGCTGATACCAGAGTCAGAATAAGCTACAAGGATAAAGAGCTCGAGTTCAGACTTCCTTTTGGGTCCCACTCGCGCCTCTTCCTTGGTGAAGTCAACAAGGCGTGGATTGGTAGGTCAACCTGAATATAATCTGTTTTCAAGGCATTCAATTTTTGAAAAATCCTGGAAAATCTGCAGAAATGTTAAGGAATAAACCCTGCAAAAGTTGTGGGTTTGTTAGAATCAAATATCAATTCAAACAACACTACAATGGGCCCTCACGTTTATAGGTATACAAGTTCATATCTTTTTTTGATAAAGTAGGAGGCACCCAAGTGTGTAAAAGTGCAAATAATATGCTTGAACCATCTGTTTGGAGAAAACCTGTTCAGCCTATCTTTAATTAATTTGACATTATATTATGTGGGAAACTTTAAAATATCTTTATTTATTTAAGTTTTACAATAGTTTACTGGTAAACAAATTTTTTTTTTTTAAAAAAAACAACAACACATGTATTTGTGAGACTGCTCATGGCTGTGGTTCACAGTTTGGTTTCAGAACTACAAACTGGTGTTACTTCATCTGTCACTCAGTGTGTGCACTTGTTGCATGGTTAAGAATAAAAGGTAGCACTACAGACAGACAGAGAGATAAAGGTGGAGTTTGGATGGTGTACTCTGTGTTTGTTTCTTTCACAGCCGGGGTTTGCAAAACGACAAAATGGAAACAGGACGTGTTACTTCCTCTTCAATTCTTATCTTGAACTACTTTTTTTTTTTTAAAGTCTGCTTTCTGCTAATCTGAATAGAATTGGCCTGGAAAAGCTTCAAAGACAGTCTGCTTTGTTAGGGATGTGTCACTTTTGTCACCAGCTCACCATTTTCGCAGTGGAGGCCCCATGTGAACATGGACAAAGAGGTGTGGGTTGTGCCACATTTTTATTGTGGTGCTCTAAGTTGAGCCCCAAATGCTTTTTACCTGCTCAAGGAGGCCAGTGAGGGAAAGAATAAATGAGCTGCCATCTGATGTTGTTAAAAGGAAGAGTCTGAGAAATGGTAAAGGTAAGCAGATAAAAGGGATTCTCAGTGTGGAGGTGATCTAAAAATTAGGAGTACAGTGCTTTACAAAAAAAAGACACATGTGCATGAGGAAGAAATAGAAAATTGTTGTTTATCCCACAACTTCAGCTGTTGTTGTTCCAGCAGCTCAACTTTTGCCTGAAAACTATTTTAGCAGGAACTGCAAAGCCCTTTTCGTAAAGTATTCTCCACGCAGACAATATTGCCTTATCTTCACTTATTCCATTTCTTTTGCTCTCCGTTTGTCGTTCTCCAGATGTTTGCAGGTCCCCTACGCAAGCGCCCAATTTTGAGTGGACCAACAAGTATCACAGAGACACCAGAGGCCAGGGAGTTGTCAAACAAGCCCTTGCACCCATGAGCACAACCTTCACGAATCTCAACCAGCCCCGGAAAACAGGTTTGTCATGTCAGGTCATTTCTATTCGTAGAGGCTCACAACCAGCATCTGCATTTCTAATAAAATTCACTGAAGAGGTCGACCAACATCTGTGAAATGGAGGACAGGACGTACCCTTATTTATGCCAATAGTGTGTTCTGTTTCTCGGCATCAAAGGGTTGCATCATAAATGGCCACTTCCTTTGAATGAAACTGGTTCAACCTGTCAATGAGTTATGGAAAACATTTTGACATGTCATAGCAGAAACTACACAGGTGTAATGACCATTAATTTGTCTCCATTCCAGTCATATCCATGACATTACCCTAGTATATAGTACATGAAATGGAAGAACTAGATGGAATGCAGTAATGGTTAATTTTGCAAATAAAACCTGTGTTTTTCCTGCTTTGACATGGAACCAAAAGCAACTGAGCAAATACGTAAACTTCATTAACCTTTTTGAAATTTGTATTAGATTACAACGGGAGTTTATTTCACACTTTTGGAAGCGTAAACACCGAAAGCACGATCATGCTTTGTTTTGAGCCAGGAATCTTGAAACTTTGAGAAATATTCAGCAACAAAAGAAGAAGTTAACAATTCGAAATACATCACGAATCCAAAACGGGAGGATTTGTAAAGTAAAGTAGGCTACTGCCTATAAACAATTAAACAATATACAACGTACTCGGTCTTGATGGCCCATTTCATGCCTGTCCGATACACCCTTGTGTTTGTGCATGCTGTATTACAGCCACGTTGTTGTTCACAAATCAGCCCGCTTCAGTGTGGAGAAGACTCTAATGGGACTCTATCCTGAAGTGACAGTGTTATATAAACAATAACAGACCTATTTTTTTTTTTTTTTTTCCTTCTTCTTGAAGCGCACGAGCTCACCTTCCCAGATGGAATATGAAATGTCACGTAACATTTCCGGTTTCATTATCTGGCCGGCTGTTCCTGCAGCAGGCAACATAGTGAACTCCTCCTCCTACTACAACGCTTTGAACGGGGCTGTCTGAAACAGGCTGCACATTTGATCTTCTGCACAGAATGCGTGGGAGCGTTTCAGAGAGATGATGAGAGACTCTGGTATGAAAAAAGAAAAAGAAAAAAGAAATAGCTTTATTTGTTGATTCTGTGCACCCGAAGGTAAAACGCCGACGTTCAAACTCGGGGAAGCTGAGATTGGCTGGCTTCCGAGCTAACGCTCGCTAATGCGGTGGTAGTTTATACATTTCAAAAGAGGCCGACTTCGGCCAGATTAGCCAGAGAGCTCGTCGGGTGGAGTAGTGGTTCATTTTTTTTTTTTTTTAAATCCTCGTAGAAGTAGCGATGTTTATTACTGCCTTTGATGCCGGGCGCCGCGAATAGTAGGTGAAATAAGGCTAATGCTAACGTGGGCCAAAAAAAAAAAAATGACCGTGAAGTGAGTGGTCGCTATGCGACGGAAAGTGACACACCTGTTGTTGTGGTTGATGTTGCATTATTGTGGTTTAGTGACACAGTTGTGCCATTTATTGAGACACGGTTATTGCCTCAATTCTTGGGCAATTTGCTGGGTTTTTTTTGTTTGTTTTGGTTTTTAACGGTATTTCTTTGTCTCCAATAGAAGAACCTGTCGTCCACTTACTTAGCTCCGAAAAGACCCAAGCGTTTTAGTGAGGAAATCTGAAACTACAACTGTAAATGCACAGTTGAGATTAATTATTACCTGTACTTAGATTGATGAAGGGAAAGTTGTGCAATGTTGAACTTTGTGCAGTTGTAGTTTGAAAAAAAAAAAGGCCTTTACTGTTTGATACGGAAGAGTATGTGACCTGACGTTTCCATTGTGATAAACCGCAGATAGAGGCAAAAAGGCATGTGAAATTTCAGTTTGTCAAGGCTTCATGCAGCTCTCTTCTGGTTGACAGTTTAGTTTCAGGTCTTTTTAACTGATGAGAACAGAAATACGAAAAGCATGTGCAGGAATAGAAAATTCGCCACGTGATAAATGAAGTCCTCACGCACAGGTCGTGTTTGCAGGGCTTCATTTTGCTACCGGTTGCAAACAACATTTGTATTATTAATTAAGTTCCGTTAGTTAAGTGCCGAATGAGTCATTAAGAACATTACTGCACATTTTGTGACATTATGAGGCAGCTCTGCAGTAAGAAAGCAGTACCAAAAAGCTGGCTGCCATACTTTTCCACACAACATATATTGGCTCTTTAGCATGATGGAAACGCCAGTAAACAGTCATAAGTGTAGAAATTGTGCCCCAAGATTTAAAATGTATTTATCTAAAAAAAAAAAAATTAGCATTTTAAAGAAAGCCTCAAGAGTTGTTTTAATTTTTGTTTTGCACGTTTGCATTGTTTTTGCAACAAGATCTGTTGCACCTCAGTTGCAGCATTCCTGAAGTCGGCTTTTCAAATGTAATTTCACAGTTTGCTGGAAGTTTTCTCAGTCAAGGGCTTTGTTTGAAACATAAACAACAATGTCACTGTTTTTTTTTTTTTTATTAAAATGTCAGTCGATCCCTATGGGAATTTTGAACCTTTAAGGTTAAATTTAACCTTCCCTATGTTAATCTAGCGACTTTTTTTGGGTGGGGGGGAAAGTGAAACAAACTGAGTAAGCTTTTGTGACATGTTGACCTTTTCTTTGGGTTTCGTACACAAGTCTCTACCGGTTTTCTTACTAAAATTAGGTTGATGAGAACAGTTCCATTTTAACACGGTAAAACAAAGATGCAGTAATCTTCCATGTGGTAATAAAAACAGTGCTAGACTTCTTATAATTCACACAGACTTTAATGCCAGTATAGACACAGCTGGGCCAAAAATGATCCTTTCATTATAGAAATTGCGCTATGGGGATTGAAGGTTTTTTAGTTTGGTACACTTATCTTCACTTTAATTTGGTTTGATTGACTTGTTTGTTTTTGAAATGTGTCTGTTATTTATTTTTTTTTATAATCGTTGTTTTATTTCCTTACTTGTGTTACCTTGTTTTTTGAAAAACATATAATTTGATCATTTGTTGGACTGGTGATATCCAGGTATGGTTAGGTAATGTCATTGTAGCTGTATATGTTGAATGCTGCAGACATGCAGATCAGACATCAAATGTATTCCAGATTGTGAACCTATTTGGTTTTTAGATTGCAAATTATAAATCATGTTCGAAAAAAAAAATCTACAATTGCAGGCCGTTATGTTTATGTAGAACATATTTCATCATTTGGGTCACTCTGCAGTGCTGTCGGTCAGGTGCAGTGTTAATATAGCCTGTTATAACTTTGCAGAGTTTAATTTCCTGCTCAAAAAAACAGGCTTTCCCTTTCAGTGGAGCCAGCTGTGCTCTCTGCCAAGCTGCAGGAGACAGGGGCCATGCTGTCTCATACTTCACACTCAGCCATTAAACCCAGCTACTTAGAATTCAATAACTGTAACCAACTGCATAAGACGGCCTCAGTCGATTGACCACAACAACTAAGCTCTGACTTGGCATTTCAATGACTGACTTATTTTTTATTCTTGGTCATTATTGGCTTCAATGTATTGTCAATTTTAGTTACAAAGGGCTGAATTATTACTTCGCTAAGGGATGGGGTTGTCTGTTGTCCTAGGCCCTCAATACATGGAGCATATTGTGAGATAATGCAGTTTTAACTGGCAGTCTTAATTTGTGATTCACTGCAGGAAATTCTGATGGGCATCATTCTGAACTGTGCTACAATCCTGCCATTAACCTCGATGCTGTGTTTTATCTCTCCTGCTCTTCCCGAACAGAGAAATCATCGGACAAGAAGGGATCGTTAGAGAAGGCGAAAGGTTCCAACAGTGGCACACAAAAGTCCAAAGTGTATTCGAGCTCAGAGAGGTAAGGCTGTTTTATGAACTGAGTCACGGGAGCTCTCAAAACCAAAACATTTTACACAGATATGTCAAATGTGATAGTAGCAATCTGAGAATATTTTACTACTTAAACCGTCAATGTCAACGGTTCCCTGTGAAGTTGTCATGTAAACAACATTACTGTTTGCATTTGGTGTTACTTGCGTTCAAACATATTGTTTTATCCTTGAGGGTTAACAAACATATTGATTGCATTCACTTCATACAAAATGTGCAAAGCTGATTCTTTTTATTTTGGGGAAAATTTGAAACCTGCATTGTTTATATCTAATTTTACTTGCCAGTTGTATTGATTTTTTTCCGCCTTTTATTGGTGCATGACTGCTACATGTACGAGTCAGTTTTCATTTTAAAATGCCTGACTTTTTTTTATAACTAACGTCCACGCTGTTCCGGCATTCTTCAACGCCTAAAAAAAACAAAAAACTTTTGAAAACCCGACTGACGTTAGTTAAAAAAATGTAAGGATTTTTTTTTTTAAGTTTTGACATGCGGTAATGGAGCCTTTTGAAAACAATGACAGAAACCCGCGTTCACTTCCTGATTGGGTCTTCTCCGTTACGACGTATCCATCACCGATTCATCCCGCCTCTATTACCTGACCGACAATTCCTGTGTCCGCAAGTGTCCTCAGCCCTGTGTGGTGAGCCGGTTTTGGGTGGCATGTCCAGTGTATGAGAATGGTCAGGTGTTATACGTCTTCAGGTCTGTTAGTATGGACAGAGGGGATTTCTGAAACGGTTCTAAGACACTTGTGTGGACAGTTGTTGTCATTGTTTAAAAAAACAAATTTGGAATCAATACGTATTAGTGTGGATGTAGCCTGAATCAGCAGAGCAAGACTTGACACTAATTAGAAATTTCACGGAACAAAATTTCAATACAAGTTTGAAAAACACCTTTGCTTTGCTTGAAGGACCTTTATACGTGTGTTGTAACTTTACAATAACTTGGCATCCTGGCTATAACCATTTTAGTATAAATGTCTTCTCTCAACGCTTCCTTATTGGAAATGTTTCACCTAAAAAGATTATGTTTAATCTCGCATAAAAATTGCTTTTTTGGGGGAAAAAAAAAAAAAAAAGTTGAATCTACTAAATTGTTTAGTTCATTTGTTTAACCTGAAATCCATAGTGCTGCTACACTTGGACTGCATTCCTATAAGATGGAGTTTAGTTACAGTATATTCCTGGAAGGTTACAGGGTCCAGCCATATTACATTTCTTCTTCTCCCCTCAAACTCATTCCATATTGACAACATGGAAATAGAGCTTCGCTGCATAGCCAGGGTTCCTGTTGTCAGTGTGGTGGTCTGCTGTAAATCAGGCTGTTAGACTAGAGCACTGTGTAATATCTCTGCTACGCCATAATTGCATTTCTAGCTTTTAGGAGAAGTACGTCTTGACGCACTGTGGAAGCATGCATTTTTTTGATCACCATTACACTTGCTCCTTATTAAATCACACCAGTTTGACAATATCTTTCTATATTTGTCCGTCTCCGTTCATGCCTAACTGTGACTTCTTCTCCCATGGTGTGCAGTCGAGAGGACCGGGATGACCTGGTGCGGTCCTCCAGCCACACCCCGTCAAACAAAGCTCAGATACTGGCCATGCCGCAGTTTGGCCTGCGCGACAACCTTATCAGGTGTGAGCTGCTGAAAAATGAGGACGTTTATACTTATCTGGAGCACTTCAGGTATGTCACTCTTAATTGCTGGTTGGTTGAGTGGTAATAAGTGTTTGGCAGATTGGTACAGGCACATACATACAGGCGATCTTGACACGGTCGAATATCACACGAATATCAGCATAAATATGTTAAAATATTTTACTTCCTTGATGTCAGTAACATCTTGGTACTTTGGGTGTGGCTACGGGTACTTTATCTCCCTGCTTGATGTCATCGAGAGGAGTGTGCTGCTCATTTTGCTAAGTGTAAAACAGTTGAAAAGTTTCGTATGCAGTTTATTGGACTTTTTAGAACCCAAAAAACTGTAAAGAAAAACAGTTTCAAATCAGGAGGTGAGTCAGGATATTTTCACACAACAGCTGCTGGTCAGTTAAGAATCAAAAATAGATTCTACATTTATTTTTCAAAAAAGGGGTTTGTGCAGGAACAGTGTGTGCCCACAGTGTAACTGTGAGCACAGTTTAGATGCTTGAAGTGTTATGTAAAATGAATGAGTCAACATCTGTGGGTTTGTATTTATGTGAACTAAATTAGACACCACTGTCTCAGACGCCATCTAGAAATGCACCAACCTAGTGTGCTAACATGCTGCAGAGCAGGTTGTAGCGCTTTCATCTCATTTTTTATTTATTGTAGAAAAGAATTTTCCTGAAAGGCAATTACATTTCATCAAGATTTTTTTCTTATCAGATTAAAAAAAAAACATTTGCCAAACTCTGCATAATTTTGGAATCACTTACCACGCTGCCTCCTGTTGGTAAATCTGTGCACCCATAAAATGAATAAAGCAAAGATTAAAAAGAAACAGACAGTAGATAGAATCAGAACAAAGGAAGGAATTTTAATTTGAGAAAAATATCATCATAGAAATGAATAGGGAAAAACTCTGCATTCTTTGTTAAAACACGCAAAAATATGAATGGTAATCTGTGTAAAGCGACCCATAAATTAAATCATTTTTAATACTATTATCATTATATATATTTCCTGCCACAATGTTATCGTCTAATCACTGTGTTTTTCTGTGTGGATTATGTGCTGGTACAGGTTTCTCTTGGGAATTATTATTTTCCTCCCTCAAATCAGACGCAGGGTCAGGTTAATTGGGAACTCTATAAATTGTCCTTAGGTGTGAGTCATAAAGTGTTTGTGTTATTCATGTGACTGATTCGAAACCTCCCCTCTGTGTTTCCCTACCTTTTGTTCAAAGCCTGTTGGGAAGGATCCTGTCCCTGCACGACCCTGAATATAATTTTTTTTTTTTAAGTTTTAAAAATACGTACACAGGAGTGGATGCAACACTTGTGTAGAAATATCTCAAACATTCATAATGAAATCGCTGATTGGGTTGTTAACTCAAATAGCTGCCTGTATCAGAAACAGCAGATATACAGAAAAAGTTGTATTGTGCCAGGACGCATGTGCATTGTCTGCTTTTTTATCTCGTAGTACGGCACGTACAGAGAATGCACTGAATATCAATGCTGATGTGCAGATTAGGAATACAAACTGAGGAAAGCAGCCATATAAGATTTTTTTGTATAAATATAGATTCAGCATCTTTCTGTTTTGCTGAGGCTGGGGCCATTAAGATGGAAAGTGCTGTACGGTGTGATGGTTGGTCAGCACAAAATAAAGAGCTCCACGCCGCCCTGCGACAGCATGTGCAAAACAGCAGCTGCCTGAAGGTCAGAGATGAGGGCTATTGAATGGGAGGAAGATGGTTTTCATTCTGGACCCAGCAGAATAAATCTCAGGATGTAAATGGCTAAAGCTTGGCCCTCTCACAATTTCTCACAGTTGAGGTGCCTTTCAGCAACGTAGTTAAATTCCAGTGGGACTGCTCAGTGGTCAGCAGATAAGGTGATTTTATTCTTTACTGTGTCTTTGTACTGTATACAGTTCCTAGATATAGCTCTATGTTATTTATTCTAGAATTACAATATTCTCTACTTTTTTTCCCCACTAATTGGGATTTCTCTTTTGATGCCACTTATGTCAGTTTTACCATAATTTCTTTCAGTTTCAGTGCTGAATTTTTAGTTTTGAAATAAAGCTTCAGTGTGGGTGGGTGCTTAAAGGTTGTGTCCTCCTTGGTCAGCAGCTTTTCGAGTGGCAGCCAATGGCCACAATGGCCACTCCGCTTACATTTATATTCTTTATCAAGAACTAGTGTCATTTATCAGGGAGTGCCTCCTGGCAGAGGTGTCCTTGCTAAAGCCACAGACACCCACCCATTGTCTGCTGCTATCAGCCTGTGGCTACAAAACAAAGCTGACATTAGCATGCATTTCACTACAAAAGTGCCTGTTGTAGTGAAACCAAAGGAAGTAGGGCGCCACAAATGTCACAACTGTCATGACACTGTTCACACAAACTCCAGTGAAGTGGGCAGACAGAAGCCCACAGCAACCTATTGTAGCTGCCATCAACTGCATGACTGTTGAAGCTTACTGGATATCCATCTATGTACGTAGAGATTGTTTAAATGTATGTTTTCAGCCGCACATCTTCTAGTATTGGTGTCTAATGATACAAATGTAACATTTCCTGGCCTTTAGCTGCCACTCAAAAAGCTGCTGACTAATGGAGGCACAATACTGTTAATATCTGCCCACACAAGAGATTTGTGTCAGAACTGTCACCTGAAAAATTTAACAGCAAAACGGAGAAAGGTTTCAGCTTTTCAGAGAAATCCTGATTAGTGACAGAAAAATGGAAAAATTGTTATTTTATAATTTAGCAATCTTCCATAGTTTTGTAGTTTTTAAGTGTCTCTTTTTTTTTTTAACATTCAGTTTCTGTTTGATTCTTGAGAGGGTTTTTTTTTTACTTTGAAATGAATCTAATCCCTCATCCCACAATAAATGTGAATAAATTCATAGTAAATCAAATTTTCAAAAAAAAGGCCGGTGTGCTCATTCAGCATACATCAAGTAAAATGTCTTGAAATGAGCCACTGCGTGAAGCAAAGTAACAAGGCCTCAGCTTAATATAGATTGAGGTTCTTGTTTCACCATTTCAGTCTCTTGAACTAGAAATCACAAAAAAGACTGTGTCTTAATTTAGCCAGGTCAACATTTTTTTTTTTAGCTCTTTTTTTTTAAAATACACTGTATTTCCTCTCCTTTGCACCCTCTTCTTATCCTTTCTTGTTCTGTTTCAGCTTTTTTCTTGGCACATACAATGTGAATGGACAGACACCAAAAGAAAGCCTCCATCCTTGGCTGAGCTGCCCTCTCAACCCTCCTGACATGTACTGCGTGGGGTAAGTCACATTCACCCTGCTGAAGAATAGCTGTGTTAATCCCTTTACAAAGACAGACATTTACTCCTCAAACCTCTGACAGATGCACGCAGCCATTGAACCAGTACAGAACATGCCAACTCAGATTTCAGCTCTGTGTGTCCGCTAATCCGGCCTACGTTTCAGTTTACTGCTTTGGTATTACGAAGTGGAAAAGTTTAGTGAATACCACAGCAGTTCTGGATAAAGTGGGAGTCAAACTGCCAAGAAGTTTTTACTCTTTGTTTGTCTTTTCTTACAGTTTTCAGGAGCTTGACCTCAGCAAAGAGGCTTTCTTCTTCAATGACACCCCCAAAGAGCTGGAGTGGACGAAGGCCGTGTCCGAGGCCTTGCATCCAGAAGCCAAGTATGCCTTAGTAAGGAAGTATTTTTATTAATATTGTTCTAAAGTAGTAAATGCTTTCAGAAGTGTCTTCAGAGGGCACGTTTACCTCCTTTTAACATCAAATGCTGCTTTTGCCAGTTATTTTTTCTCGTAGTCTCAAGAAATCTTTCTTCTTCTTATTCACTTTCATCTGCTTCCCTTTTCTCGGAGTGCTGACACCATCTTATTAGCTTCCTCCTTCGTCGGCCGAGCTGGTTTGTTAGAGTCTTCTTATTTTGGACTCGCAAGATGTGTGTTAGTCACAGAGCCAATGTAATGACACGTCATGTCTTCATCCACTGTTGGTGCTCTGACTAAAGCACCCTCGGCGGAACTGTTCCTGACACCATGTAGCTCAACAAGCTGATGAATGAATGTTTTCACATTAATATCCGAATGCTGATTAGTGTAGGACTGATGGGGGGGGGGTGTTATCAGACTGTTTTTCTTCCTCTCATGCAGAACTGTCTGGCATTCTGGGATGTACTGTTCTACTTCTGTTTTCTTAAAAATAAGACAAGTTGTGACTAAATGTGTTCAGCTGTAAATGCTGCTATTGTTTCTAGTTGTTGTGGTTGAAAAACAAATATGATGCTGATACAAGCAGTAAAAACTGCATTAAAGCACATTTGAGCCTGTTTCATGGCAACAGGGTTTTCTTGAACTCCGCTGTGACCACGCATATAATGAAAATGCTCTGCAAATTTCATTTCAATTTACTCTGAAATGCTGTATATCTTTCCCTTTAACTGCCTGAGCTGATATTTGTAAACTACTCTTATGCTTCTGCAGGTGAAGTTGGTGCGACTGGTGGGAATCATGTTGATCTTCTATGTGAAGAAGGAGCATGCAGAGTTCATCTCTGATGTGGAGGCTGAGACTGTGGGCACTGGCATCATGGGAAGGATGGTGAGGAGGACTGCTTCTACAGAACTTTCTCTTTCATGCACAGGTTATCATTTAGGTTTTTGGTGTAATGTAAATATGTTATGTTGCAAACAGCGCTGAACTGATGAGAGCAACTTTTTTTTGTAGGTTTGTACAGAATGACCATTGACCACTAGACGAAAACAAAAGGGAAAGGGTGTCTTTCTTCTCCATCTGTTTCTTTGCACTTTTATGTTGTTAGAGACGTGATGAAATAAAATCTTGTCCTTGAAACACTTCCACCGATAATATCTGATTATATTTTTTAGAAAGAAACCTTATTGATTCAGCTTTTGGTAGCCTTAGATAATTTCACGAGCATTGCTCTCAGTTTCACTTTTAAAACCTTCCCATTGCCGTCATAGGATTATGTAGAGTTACTATCAACACTGGTATTACACATGCAAATTGAATTATTGCAACAGATGACAGAAAATCCTTTGTGCTTTTTGTGTGTTGTTTTATTGTGATGATGAAGATGAAAGATTCCCTACTTCCTCCTTTGGACTGCTCACTTCAATGCTTATTCATCCAGGAAGCATCGCACTCAGCAGCTCCAACTTTACTCCTGATGCACTGTTTCACGATATGTTATTCTCGTCTCGTATGCGACCATGCTTACTTAGCAGTTCCTGCAGTGGAGAGCAGATGGCTGGCTGGTAACCAGTGGGGGGGCTTTGTAAGGTTGCTCCATCCTTTTCTGTAGTAATTAAAGACTGGTTTATTATTTGCACCATCATCCACCTGACACATGCTAAGTATCGAGTGTTTGCATAATATTTCATTCCTGTAGGATTAAAATCATACTATACAAAACATTTGCCTTCTTTCATTCTTGTAATTTTTCTGCAGGAGTTGATTTAAACCATTCTGACTGGACTTGTCTCTCTCTATTTCAATCTCGTACTGATTTACAGGGAAACAAGGGGGCTGTGGCAATCCGTTTTCGCTTCCACAACTCTGATATCTGCGTGGTCAACTCTCACCTGGCAGCCCATATTGAAGAATACGAGAGACGTAATCAAGACTATAAGGATATTTGCAGCCGTCTCCAGTTTCGCCAGCTTGACCTGACCCAGCCTCCACTCACTATCATGAAGCACGAGTACGTAACAATCAGTGTATTATAGAGTTACACTGTGATTCAAATGGATTAAAAGATTTCTCTTGGAACTGTTTGCATATGTATTATGTCACTACATCAAAGGCGCCAAGTAGTAAATTCTCCTGACTCATGTAATCCTTTAATCCTAAAAAGTATTGGCTGCCATTGTCCATACAAATCCAGTCATATTTAGATGCTTTCGTGTGGCGTGGCTGAGCATGACATTGCAAATTCTCATCCAACATCCAATTATGTTATAATATTTAATCCATATTCAAACTGTCTCCATGTTTCTGCCTCTTTTAACCAGTGTGGTTTTATGGATCGGGGACCTCAACTACAGAATCAGCGACCTTGACGTCGACAACGTAAAAGAGCTAATCAGCCAGAAGGACTTTGAAAAGCTGCACAGTTATGATCAGGTAATACAAATAATTGTCTCTTCTCCGTGCTATTTTTATTTTATTTTTTACGAGCGGTGATTTTTACAAGCTGGTAAATGGTCCTCAGCTCAAGAGGCAGATCGATGAGGAGGCTGTGTTTGTTGGCTTTGAGGAGGGAGAGATCGATTTCCAGCCCACCTACAAATATGACACCGGCTCTGACAAGTGGGATACAAGGTAATCTGAGATGAGGGCCTGACTCCAAATAGAAGAATGCAACATTTTTAGCAAGAAGAGCAGTTTTCAATGATTCACTGATCCCAGTTGAAGTTAGAATAATTTCTGAAAGAAGTAGTCGCAGGTTGTTTCGTGCAGTTCCAACAATATAACTGCTTGTGTTTGTATCACATTTTTTGCGACACAGACAGCAGTTCCACACATCCCAGAACACACTTCATTCTGTCTCATCAATTGTTAAAAATGTGGAAGCTCCCTAGGCTGCAAACAAACATCTTTCCATTTGTTGAATATTCACCAGAGCAGAGCCACGGGAGTATTCCACAGTAGGATTATTATAGAAATATCAGGCTTAGAGGGAAGGAATGTAATTATCCAAATAAAATGCAGAGGGATTTTTGTCATGCCATTGAAAAGACTCGGCTTATGTTTTACCTTGTGAACTTATGCAGAGCTACGTACATCGCACCACAGGTATTTAATCAGAAAACTACATCAAGCTTTAATTTGCAACGGTGACCTTAATAAATTAGTTCAGCCACCCAGTAGCATTGTTAATTAATATTACCATCAATGAACAAGCCCACAGTCTATGTATTGTTAGTGCGCTCACACTACCTAACAAAAGGATTCATTCCCCTGCAAGGATCACAACATTAATTCTGATCAAATATTTACAAATGCACAATGAGACCAATATCACTTTTTGCCTCGTGAAATTTAATACTTTATATAGTAAAAGTACAAACGTGTTATTTCTTTTATGTTTAGTGAGAAATGTCGCGTCCCTGCCTGGTGTGACCGTATCCTGTGGAGAGGGAAGAACATCAAGCAGCAACATTACCAGAGTCATATGGCTCTGAAGACCAGTGACCATAAACCCGTCAGTTCTCTCCTCGTCGCTGGGGTAAACGATTCACTTCCAACTTGTTTCATCTGTGATTTCCTTCATTTGGTTTCTTGTAGTTTGTTGACTTCCTCCCGTCTGTTCCAACAGATCAAGAGAGTAAATGGTGAGGCATATAAGAAGACCTTTGAAGAGATTGTACGCAACATAGACAAAATGGAGAATGAATGTATTCCATCTGTGACCTTGTCCATGCGAGAGGTAAAGTTTCCTATCAATTTCCATCCCGTTATAATGTAATGGAAGCTGTGATACTTTTCTGATGCACCTTGTACAATAACTTGCCTTCTCATCGTTTCCTGAAGACGTACTTAGTGTGTAAAAAAAAAAAAAAAAAACGACTGAAAGCACATATTGATCTTTGAGCCTAAAGCAGATATTTTAAGGATACAATAGCATCACAAAAAGCAACTTTTTTTCATCTTCATGAATCTGTATTCTTTCAGTTCCACTTTAAGGACGTGAAGTTCATGCAGCACCAGGCAGAGACACTGAGCCTCTACAATGACGGGCAGGTCCCATGTCAGTTTGAGTTTATCCCGAAGCCGAACGAGCACACATACTGCAAGCCCTGGCTCACAGCCAACCCTCCCAAAGGCTTCATTGCTCAGGGTGAGAAAACATGTACAGTCACAGTTTGATCTGGGAATCACATTTCAATTTAATCAAACATCAATGTTGTGCATTTGGCCTGGTCATTTAGAATGAGAGATATTGATTCTGATTTACTTTTATTGTCTTGAAAGATGGAATTTCAACACAGATCATGTATTTTATTAATCCTGAGACAATCAGTTATTGCTTGTATCGACCTTAGTACGATACAACAACTGACTGGAACAACCTCCCCTTAATCGATCTATCTTTCTCTAAATGTCTAGGTGGCTCTGTGGACATTGAGCTGGAGGTTTTTGTAAACCGCTCGACAGCACCTGAACTTAACTCTGGCAGTCAGCAGATCGAAGACATCCTGGTGCTCCACCTAGAGCGGGGCAAGGACTACTTCATCTCTGTGGCAGGAAACTACCTGCCGAGCTGCTACGGCACATCTCTCCATTTATTGTGTCAGCTGAGAGAGCCCATCCGAGACATACCGCAAGAGACCCTCCGAGAACCGGTTCGTAAAATAAATACAATTTCTCCATTTGTTGTTTTCTCTCAGGCCTCAGTATTGTTCGAGACTGTTGAGTCTATTATAACTGAACTGCTCCTCTTTGCTGTTTAATCTCAACAGCAGGCTGTGATGTCTGGAGGTGAGAATGCATCAAACAGTGAAAAGCCTCTTGACATTCCTAAAGAACTTTGGATGATGGTGGATCACTTATTCCGCAATGCAATCAAACAGGTCAGAAACAATGATGCATATACTTGTGTTGGTGCTGTAATACTACACCCGTATACTTAGTTTGTAGGGAGCAGTTTTTACGGGAATTGCACTATCCTTGGCTGCCTCCCAGCTTTTTACTGGTAAGGAAAAATATGTGAAGTGTTTTGCCACAGGAATTAACAAAGTAGAAGTTTCAGTGTTTTTAAGGTTTTTCTGCAAAAACACAGTTGTTCCTGTTATCCATTGAAATTTGTAGAGCCTCTGCGTTAATTTGGTAAAGGGATTTCATATTGATTTGTTTTGTTTTTAAAGCCTTGACTCAGCTCATATAAACAAAGAATTGTGCTTTTAAGATAAATTCAATCTAAATCCGTGTCTCAAACCATAAAACCACTTTCTTTGCCAAAGGGAACCTGTTTGTTTTTTTAGCTGTTTGGCTTTATAAATGTCTAAATGTATCGTCCTCTATTTACAGGAAGACATATTTCAGCAACCTGGGCTTCGGAGTGAATTTGCAGAAATAAGGGATTGCCTTGACACAGGGATGCCAGACTCCCTCCGTATCCTTCAAAACTATTTCTAAGATGTTATTGAATATCATTGACCTTTGCTTCTATATTGGAACACTTTAGGAAGACTCAACCCCTTAATAATTAAATGACAAAAACAGTTAATTTTTTTTTTTTTTTAAAGCTAATAGTTGCTCTTTTCGGACACAATATATTTCAATAGTCAATGCAGCAAAAAAATTATCACTTTCCAAATCCTTCTCTGTATATTTGTCTGATGGTTAACTTGTCCTTGTGAGTGAATCCTGGGATTTAACAGTTTATTTGATACTTATTTGGTACCTCTACATTTCCTTGACTCTGTAATGACCTGCAGTGGGCAGTAACCACTCAGTGGCAGAGGCCTTGCTTCTCTTCCTAGATGCCCTCCCAGAGCCTGTGGTTCCCTTCTCTTTTTACCAGCAGTGCCTAGACTGCTGTTCCAATGCCAGCCAGTGTGAGAAAGTAAGTGACACAGCTGCAGTTAATCACTGATTTCGATTAATCTATCCCAAAATGTATTAAATTATAAAAGTTAGTCTTTGGTGTAATGTTCATTTCTTTTGTCTTTAGGTTATTTCCATGCTACCTCAGTGCCATAAAAATGTGTTCAACTATTTAGCTGCCTTTCTCCGTGAGCTAATGAAGAATTCTGCAAGCAATCGACTAGATGTCAGCATCTTGGGTAAGAAAAGGAAGCAGGTTGCACATCTTCATTTGTGAATATGTTATTATGAGCTGTTGCTTTGTGCTTTAGTCAGCATAATGAGTAAGTGAAGACAAATTTACAAAGCATTGGAAAGTGAAAATGAATGAACATCTTTTGTATTCTGGTCTTCTAATGACTATCTTTTCAGTGCTCAATGTAAAGCAGGCTGTTTATATTGTCACCACACCTAGCGTGTATTAGTAAATCATGAATATGAACCAAATTATAGTAACAAAATAAACCGTAGTAACATCTAAATATGATGAGCATTGAAATCATGTTTTTAATCACATCAAATTCCATCTTCACTTTCAGAATAAAAGTCTGCCAATGAAGTTAGCACAACATTTAAGACCCTAAGAAAAGGCACCTTTGTTATACTATGCAACAAGAATTATAATATACTATGCCATAACAATGATTTATGTTCTTTATGCACAGCCACCATTTTTGCCTCCTTACTCCTGAGGTCACCTACAAAGCAGGATCTTGCAGAGAAGCGGAAGACTCAGGATTTCTTCCAACACTTCCTGACCCCAGGCTCTTCCTAGACGGAGGACTCGTCTCTCTTGCTGAAACCGAACACTAAAAAAAAACAAAAAACCTGTAAAGTCCAGTATTTGAAATGAACTGTAATGATTTAAGATATTCCCAGATGGCTCTTTGTATAGCAAAATAGTATAATTACTGCATTGGTTCGTATCTGATATCAATTTATTTCAAAACAATGTTTGTGATCTATCGATGCACAGATGTTATTGTATATCATCGAGCATCTGTAGAAGTCTAACAATTTTTTTTTATGTATGTATATTTTATTTAAAAGGATAATTTGTATTTTAATGTTTCTGATCTCCACAACATTGTTTTTTATATATAAAAACTGTTGGAAACAAGGTGTGTGTCGTGATTTATTATTTTTTTTTTTTAAGTCAAAAGATATCATTCAGAGTCTGTGTTGCAAGTCACAAAGAAAATGACACTAAATGAAACCACGAGAGAAAACACCTTTTCCCTACATACGGCAGATTAAACCATTTCTGCACAGACCAAAAAAAAAGTTGACGTCTTTAAAAAAAAAAAAGAATACTATTTTATTTTGCATTTTATTATGTTTAATTTCCCATAATTCATCACGGATGGCTGCGAGTCTGTGACGTTGTGTGGTATCTAGGGAGGGGATAGATAGAAAGTGCTTAACATCCAGAGCATAGGGATAAAGGCGTAAACTCATCCAAGGTAAATCTATTTTCAATGTCATTTCCTTTCTAGTCGATACACTTAAGCGGTCAGCATGCCGGCTTGTCATCTGGGATCGTGAAACGCGTTTTCCTTTTCTCGGGGGGGGAAGACTGGTAATGTCAACCTGTCGACAGTAAACGTTTGCTGGATAGCTTCTTAGCTTAGCCGTGAGCTAAATGGTTGCTAAAGCTAACTAGCGTTCATTTCGCTATCAGAGGGGGGAGGAGGGCTCACGAGTTAAGGACACAAATTCATCTGTGATGTTTGACTCCCGAGACCGAGTTATGTGACGTTAGGTAGTGCAAAAAAAAAAACAAAAAAAAAACGATAGGTGTAAATTAAATTTAAAAAAAAAAAAAAATTAGCAGCTAGCTAGCGACATACCTTTTGGGGGCTAGTACGCTGTGATCAGGATGTAACTCTTAAAATATCTGCAGGAATCGGAACAGCGTGACATTAACTTCAGATAACGTTTCTGCGGTGTTGACAGTCGGTGGGGGTGTTGTTGTTGTTGTTTTGTTTTTATTAATGTGGCCGCTCTTGTTTGTAAAGCGGCGCAGCGTTTGTGTACGTTAGCTGGCTGCGTCGAGCGTGAGAAAGTTAGCTGACGTTGTCGTGTGAGAGTTTGACATCTTTGCAGAGGTTACTCATAACGGATTTTGTTTTGTTTTGTTGTTGTTTTATATCAAAGATAAAGGAGATTTTAGTGGATTTGGAAATCATCATCAAGCGGGTCCGTTATATTTATCCGCTTCCGTCTCGTGACTTCTGTCAGAAAGTTCCAGATCTCCGCGTGCGGCGTTACACCTCCCGAACCGGGCTCGCGCGTCCCGTCAAGTGATGACTTATTAATTAAGGAGCCTTTATTTATTTACGCGTTGGGGATATTTATGTCTTCCGATTGGCACGCTTAGTTCTGCTGTGAAGGGTTAAGAAATATTCAGATCCTTTAAAAAAAAAAAAAAAAAAAAAAAGTTCCAATACAGTCATGTAAGTTTACTCTCCAGAATTCAATTTTATTTTTTTTTTTTTTTTTAAATCCTACTTAAGTAAGGAGCTAAATGTAGTTCAATTATTAAAGTTAAAGCACTGGTTTTGGCCAATTTGAGTGGTATAATAAATGACGTTGTATTATTAATACTGAAGCATCAGTGTTGTAAGCAGCGTGTTACTGTTGTAGCTGCTGCAGGTGGTGGGGGGGGGGGGGGGGGCTAGTTTGATCTAATCAATGATCTATCTGAAGTAGCATCAAATGCACTCAAGTAAAGTACAAGTACCCCTAATGTTCTTGGTTACCTTCCACCACTGTGTTTATGTTGTATTTACGTTGGCCATCATGTAAACGCCTTTCTAGACACGGCTCGCTTATTTTGAGGCTGTGTCCAGTCAGTTGACGGTTGTTTCTGGCTGTCAGAGCAGACCCTCACGATGACAGCAGTGCTTTCTAGGTAGTTCTGTCTTTTAATACACCTAATTTTCAAGCTGACGTGTGTCAACTCGGCAACGTGGCTGTTATTTTGAATGGACGGCATTTATCTGGTCTGCTGCCTTACAAACTTCTCGGATCATTCGGGACAGGTTTACTTGCCAAACACTGATGAAGGTGTTCTTTCTTCTTTTTTTTTTATTAACTCAAAATGCAAAGTCTGCCCCAACTATTTTTTTTTTTTTTTAAATGTATTTTAATTTATTTCATTTTTGTACTTATTGCCTTGTCATTGAAATGGGCTATACAAATATACTCCCTTCTCCTTGATTGACCTAACTCCATTGCTCAGCAAAAATAAGGACAAAAATAATCGAGCTCATTTATTTTACAGGGTACAAAGAAGGAGAGGCACCAGGGACCATGAGCGAGAATGGCCCTCATACGGAGGCGCCTATGTACTTTGAGGTGGAGGTGGATGCCTTGGGGCGAGACGAAGAAGAAGAAGAAGACAAGATCCACTTTGACAAAGATGATGACCTGATCGCTGGACCTTCATCATCCTCCGGTCGGGTGTACGACCGTACCACAGTGCTCATTGAGCGGGACCCCATTCGGCTAGATGAGGAGGGTGAAGAGGAGGGTCACTGCGGAGGGGATGAAGATGGAGTCACCTTCCTAACTGAAGGGGAGGGCGATGGAGATGAGGAAGAGGGGTCTCTGGCCTTTATGGCCGACCCTGATGGGATGTCGCAGGGTTACGTGCACCACACAATTTCTGCAGACCAGATCCAGTTCACAATAAATCCAGGCTCCACGCCTATGCCACGCAACATAGAGGGGGCTACGCTCACCCTGCACTCTGAGTGCCCGGAGACCAGACAGAGAGAGGTAAGCCTCAATAAGTGCATCTTCTCTCAATTTGAAGGATGAACGGCTGCTACACACTGATGACATTTGTGCAGTATGGGCTTCTTTGATTAGTCCTTGCATAGTGCATGGCTATGGTTGGTTACTGCAAGAGTATTTGAGTGCTTTTGTTTGTGGAAACTCTTCCAGTCATTCCAGGTCATTTCTCAACAGAACAGTAGATGGTTTAAAGATTTTTTTTTTTTTTTTTTTGACACACAGAATTTTCAGGATGTGACACGCATAATGTTACGAAATGCTTTCCTTGTTGAAATAGTAAGCACAGCTGCAGATATGGTAATGTGCTTCAAGGATTTTCCAAATGAGATTTCCCAGCAGCTTGACCCTGACGGCTCATTGGGCTGAAGTAGAAGTTACTACTCGGTGTTCCAAGGGGCATGCCAGCCTAATTAGTGGAAGGGAATTATGCAGCAATACCAAATGGTAGAAAGTGTGTGCTGGCTTAGCAGATGGTCTTCAACAAATAAGAAGGAAGGTGCTGAAGCACTGCGGGGAGGAAGTCAGTTCTTAGTCCTGTGTTTAGTCAGTTGCTTCAAATTTGATGTTCCCATCAAGAAATATGTAAAATATACAGTAGTACTTGTGTCAATAATCAGGTTATTCGTGAGGTACAAAATGCAATCTGTCTGTTAGAAAAATTACTCAGAGCCTTGGTTCAAAATCAAACGTATCGGACATTTATTCTTGCAAGAAGGAGCAAATACATGCACCCTCAAAAAGAGGTGTTCAGCAGTGCTAGATCTCCTCCGTAGGGCAGCTTTTATACAGTGTGACAAACAATTGACAGTCACCCCCAATTCCTTTGTATCTGCTTTCGTATGGTAATGCTGATTAGATTTGCAGGTCACAAGATAAGGACACAGGAGAGTCGTCAATTAGATGTGGAATGTAAAACAGAAAGGAATCACTTGCAAATAAGAGAAAACAAAAGAAACTTTTCGGAGCCTACTTGACAAGAGACTTTCCAGAGCCACAATGCAAACAAGAGGAAGAGACAAGTCTTTTTTTTTTTCCCATCACTGTCCCATAACAGTTTGCATATGGGGCAAAAATATAGAGGAAAGTCTTTTTTGTCCTGCCCAAAAATGTATCTTTAAAGATTCAACCAAAAAGCCCCTGTTTTGGGGATTAACATTTCAAAATTGTAGCTAAATGTGAACAGAGGCATCATTGGATGAGTGAACTGCTGGAGTCAATGCAGTGTTAGCAGTGTTATTCCTGAATATTATCAATGTAAATAATGTTCTGATTATACAGCCAATTTTGGTTTGATCAGTGAAAATGAAACAAGGTGTTGTGGGTGGACAAATCTGTTGGTTAGGTGAGGTCAAACCAATTTTTAAACACTTTTTTTTTTTTTAAATAAAACTGTTTTATAAAACAATGGTATTTTATTTTGATTGATGACCCCCAAGGCCACCACCAACAGGAACAACAAGAAATATCTCAGAAAAGGAAGGAGGAATTTATTGAAATTCTGGACAGATACAAATGTCTCGAGACAGTAATAGAAACACACTGGCTCTTTTTTTTTTTTTATTCTGAATTTGTGGATAGTTTGTTGCGTTTTCTGGCTTCTTTTCTGAAAGTAATAAGAAAATGTGCAGTTGATATTTACAAGAAGACATGCTGTTCACATGATTTGATGGTATACAGTAGTCTTTGTGAAGTCATTTGTATTTAGGTCTTTGTAATCTGTTAGAATAGTATCACTAAACAAACTAAATATGAAATATGTATAGTGTGTGTGTATTTGTGTTAGATATCCATTACAAATTCAATGCGATCCATTTCTCACCATGAGTAATTATTACTCGCTTGAAATAATCTATTACTCATTTAAAGTAATCTATTACACTTTTAGAGAAATCTATTACTTTTTTCAAGTACAGATTTAGTCATATATTATTCACTTATTTAATAGGTGTGCACGATGGAAAGCATGCACTGGGTGTTTTGCCCGGTATTATGTTGGCGGTTACAGCTGGACGCTGAGCACTGTTGTGCTAAATTTAGATGTGTTGTTGGATTGTATCGGTCACTTTTATAGTGCTTACACGAGTATGTGTTCAATTACTGTGTTAGCGTCTCGTCATTATTACAGCGTTCTGACTCAGTTCATGGTGGCTTTGTTTTGATTATTTGTGTCGGCATAAAATCGATTTCCTCAAGGGCAAAAAACTAAACTCAATAATGTTACTTCACTATCACTAAACAGAAGAGCACATGCTGTAAATTGGAAGAAACAAGCTCCATCTCACTCCTTTTTTTCAAATATTTGTGTTTTTGCCTATAAAACTACCGATGTTCACCGTCCTGTGAACAGCAAGTAGCAAATTCCAGCCTCCTTTTTCAAGAGGCGCAAAAACAAAATCTAACGCTGATTAATGTCAAGCACTTTGTCATCTTGTCACAAATACTCTCGCGTAACTATTTAATGTGTAATGTAGTGGTATTTTCCACTCCGTATGTGGGTGGCCGAAGGCATACAGGGCTCTCTCACAGATGCCGAATTGATGGTGTTGAAGAGTCGCGATGAGTGTGGGAGATTATTACAGTTCTGAGCTCCCAGTTTAAGCAGCCTTTCACACTGGCTTTACATCCATATTTGCTTAACAAAAGATCTCTCCCGCAAACTAATCACTCAGATTAGTGTTTGTCAGTAAGACTCAAAGCTCATTCAGCTGGATCCCGCATTGTAGTAACAGCGAAGGGGGTTGTGTTTCTCGGTACGTTTTTCTGAAGTGAGGCACTGAGACTGCGAACATTTTAGGCTTGTCACTCACAAATATTTCAGTAATCGCAGTTGTTTTGATTTCATGTAAACACCGCTGCAATCATTGTTCACAAGAGCTCAAAGAGGATCGTGACAGTAAATTACAGGAGTAACACCAGCCGACAAAAAGGATTCTCTTGTCGGGGAAGCCAATCACAAGCTTCTTCGTCCCGGCTTTGTGTTCAATACTTGATAGCATTTTTCTAAGTAGAGAATGGGCTGCTTTTATTCACATTGCTCCAGGGTGTTTGTACGAAAGAGGAGCGGGAGACTGCCATACTGCATTGGACATTGTTGCTGTGAAACAGAATTGGATGGGATGTAGTGCACGGGGGGTTAGTCATCATTGCTGTCCTTTATGCTCACCCGCTTCATGTGCTGATGGCTGGCTGAGTCATTGAGTTCAAGTCCGTTCTGAAAGGTCGCACTGACTCAGACTGTCATTCACGGCTAGTTATTTCTGAGCTGAATTAACAAATTAGTTTCTTCTACTTCTTTTTTTTAATTTTTTTTTTTTAATTAAGGTTAGAGACAGTTTAATGGATTTTTAAGGGAAGTGACCTGATCCTTTCACTCAGGTTTTTTTTCTTTTTCTTTTTTTTTCTGTAGAGTTGAATTCAACATACCAGATTTTTTTTCCTCCATCAGGTGAAGCGCTACCAGTGCACGTTCGAAGGCTGCACGAGGACGTACAGCACGGCAGGAAACCTGCGGACACACCAGAAGACACACAGGGGCGAGTACACGTTCGTGTGTAATCAGCAGGGCTGCGGAAAGGCCTTCCTCACCTCTTACAGCCTCAAGATCCATGTCCGTGTTCACACCAAGGAGAAGCCATTTGAGTGTGACGTGCAAGGCTGTGAAAAGGCCTTCAACACGCTGTACAGGTGAGTCCTCACATGCTTCGCTGTTTGTTTTTGGTTTTTTTTTCTCTCTTCATGTTGCTGTTTTTGCAGCGCTACGGAGATTAGGCCTGTCACGAGTATTACATAATCGCCTGATCGCAATTGTTTGAGCTGACTTCAACCGTTTTTTTCATAATCATTTCAAATCGCTTCCATTCAGAAACAACTGGATAGAACTAAAATCAATGTCATATTTGCACGGTCGTTTGAGGTTTCACTGGCACTCTTTTAATGGCGCCCACTTCTTCTATGATTTAGTGTCACATGAGTGGATAGTTAGTTGCACCATGGTACATTGTTTATTTTGATTAGTGGTGGCTGTCACTGTCAGTAACTTCTTTTTATGTTTCGGTAATAGGCTTTTCATATTTAGATTGTTATTTATGTCATGGAGTTTTCTTTTACACGGTCCGAAGGGCAAACAGAAATTGAATTTTTACTTAAAATGTTGCATCTTCAATGCCAATAAATGGCGACTTATTAAACTATGATTAGGCTTATACTATAATAGTTGCATCAAATAATCAAAGACAGACAATTCAATAATTATTCGCGATTATTCAGATGAAAGTGTCTTTGTCGTAACAGCCCTAACTGGGATTATTTTACATGGAGCGGTGTTACGAGTGATTTTTTTTCTTGACTACAGTTAATATTTTCAAGTATATTTATTGTAACCTAGAATTCTAAAGATTTAACTTGTGGCCCTTCAAATTGTGAAATGTATTTGCTCAAGAGTTGCAAGATTAAAATACACAAAGTGAAACAAAAAGGAAAAGCAGAACATTGTTTTCTCAGGGCGCTGCGTCTTGTATGTTCTCCCTCTTTAACTGCCAGCTTCTCCCTAATTACCAATTCTCCCTAAATGGAAATAACCCCCATTAATCCGCACACTCACACAATTTGAGAATTTAATGCCAGTAAGAAAAGATTTAGCTTTCATGATACATTTCGGTACTCTGCCCATTGGATTTTTTTTTTTTTTCGGGGGCTAAAACTGAAGTGTAGTTCAACAGGAAGTTTTCTGAATTTAATGTATATTTATTAACAAAAACACAAACATATTTTTGACAAAATTAGGTCCCGCTGCATTTTGAGGTTGGATTGTATAATACACGGTGAAACATGACAAAGCAGATGTCTTGACATTTTAATAGAGTGTGTCAGCTTTGACACTCTGACTGGTTTAATTCGGATTAAAAAAAAAAAAAAAAAACATTCACAATCCTTCCGTTATTTTTCCGTTTTGACCAAAGCCAGACGTGTTAATCTTTCTTAGCATTTTAACCCTTTAGCTTCCACTGTGATCCCAAACATATCACATCTGAGCCCTCGGGTTTGTATTGGTTCAGTTGCTACGACTACATGTCTGGAGGCCCGGTGGAGCCATGCCATCACCTGAACTTTCTTGTCAGAGGCTGATACTCGGGGCCGCCGGCCGGGGCCGCACATGGATGGATTCTCTTTTTTATTAACATTACGGTCCTCTCTCGTCCTCAGTGGCGCCCTGACTCCCTCACACTATCACCACAGAGGGGGTGTGTGTACACGGTGTAGTTCTTTCCCCCCGTCTGACTCGATTCAGTTGTTAAAAGTGGACTCAACTGTCTGTTTCACGTGCTTTTTAGACATTCTAAATTTAAGTGCAAGAGGAATGAGCCCCTGCTGTTTACTGCCACCATGTTTACTTTTGTTTTCTCTCTCAGATTGTCCTATTGTGCTTTAATGAAACACACTTGATTGTCTCGGCAGACTAAAAGCACACCAGAGACTTCACACAGGCAAGACGTTCAACTGTGAATCAGAGGGATGCACAAAGTACTTTACCACACTCAGCGACCTGAGGAAGCACATTCGCACACACACTGGGGAGAAGCCATTCCGGTGAGCATTTCCATAATCACAACAGGCTTAATCCACTCCTAGTTGAAGATAAAGCAACTGGGATACAAATAGCTACTCCTGGGGAACTCTTCCAGTCTGTTGAAATGTTAACTCGTCTATGCAAGCATTTTAGAATTTATTTCACATCAGAACATTGGGGCAGCAGGGCCATACCTTTACTGTAGAAAAATGCATCACTTTCGATCTTCGACGGATTTCAAACAATTCTGACCTGCTTTTTGTTTTTCCTGTCTTCGCCTTCAGGTGTGATCACGATGGCTGTGGCAAAGCCTTTGCTGCAAGTCATCACCTAAAAACACACGTACGGACACACACAGGTGCATATTGTTGGTTTGTTTTATGTAACCCTCGTTTTTTTTTTCAGGGAAGCTTCAACATGGACAAGTTTATTTTTCCTCTGCCTGATTTGCGCTTCCTTTATGGCCAGTGCTTATTTGAATGGCCGAACCTGCATGCAAAAACATTTTCATTATTTTGTAATTAATATCTTCTTTTCTATAGTTGGTGCAGAAAAGTGGTTAAAGGAAAAGTGTATATGAAAGGTTTTGTTCATATGCACTTGTATAGAGGGAACAGATTACCAAACTGGAAGTTCCCAGTTGGGAAGCTGAGCCTAAGCCCTCTGCTCAGATGCTTGTTCATGGTGGGCAGATGGTCTTCGTAAAGTGCCAGCTACTGAACACAGAGCCAGCCACTCACTCTCATTCAGGTGGTCTCTAATATGTGGTTCTTTTTATTTCGATTTTTTTTTTTTAATATATATATATTTATAGGGATGCAGTCAATTTATTCGTCTCCTAAACTTAGTCCTGTTCCTGTGAAGGAGAGTTGACCTTTTGTTTTGAATGTTTTGTGCAGTAAAAATAGAACACCCTGTTGGGTGAAAACAAAAACATTAGTTTCTGATCCGTCATTCAGTACGTCGTATTTCAGTCAAGCTTCATTTTATTAGCCTGATGCGAACCAGAACACAGTTTCACTCTGTGAATATATGCGTCTCGGGATGCTCCGTAGAGAACCGTTTGCAGACATTCCTTTCTACTAGGCGTATAACTGGGGTCAATTTTAACCAATCAGCTCGCGCCGAAACCGGCTAACACCGGCTGCAACTACCTACCGTGTCCACCAAAGGTTTTTTTTTCCTGAGCGCAGCGTGTTTTTAAAGGTGATTTTAATGACCGCCAGCCGCGTGACGGTGTGCTGAGTGTTTATTCAGGCGCTCAGCGTTTTTTTTTTTTCGGTCAGAGAGAGTTGCCCTCGTCACTGTCGTCAGCCGTCCAATCACAGTGATGAAGGGGCGGGACAAAACAAACAGCGATATTGGTCGCTCATTGGTCCGCCCTTCAGAGTGGCTGTGCAAATGCTAATACGGGTCGAGGACCCAGCGAGTTATTCACGGCGAAGAAAACTGAAGCTGTGAGCCACAGTCGGCGCAGCTATCATTTAATATGCTTTGTCTGACTGACTTGTGGTTCTTTCCCTGTTTTTTGAAATATTAGTGAAAGCGACATTTCAAAAACAGGGTGAGGCTTCTGTTACACTACTCTAGGTTACCTCATTGTTTTAGCCTATCAATCGAAGGTTCTGTGTTTAGGGTGTTGGGGGGGATCTATGGGCAGAAATACAATGTAATGTCCAATATTGTGTTTTCATTTGTGTAAAATCACCTGAATCTCTGAATCATTGTGTTTTTGTTACTTTAAAATGAGGCCTCAATGTCTACTGAGGGAGCGGGTCCACTTCTGCAGGGCCCACCATGTTTCTACAGTAGCCCAGAAGGGACAAACCAAACAGTGGCTCTATAGAGGGCTTTTTGAGTGTTTTTGCTCATTTCATGGCCACCGCAGACTCTCTTGCACACTTAATAGATAAATAAGGGTGAGACTATTCAGTTGGTTTCAATCTGCAACCTCACCACTAGATGTCACTAAATAAATCCCACACACTGCTCTTCAAAGGCCGTGCAGTCACGTTGTTGGTGTTTGCAGTAGCTCAGTGTTACGTTTCTTTGTTATATTTTCTTCGAAGTTAAAAAGAAAGTTGCAGGTTTGAGCTTGGCTGACCTTCTCTCTTGCTGAACAAGTCAGAACTAGTAAAGATTAGCATCTGCCTTCCTGTCTCATTCTGTATTTTCATGTCTGGATTCGCTCCGTAGGGGAGAAGCCATTCAACTGTCCGAGTGACGGCTGTGAGAAGACTTTTAGCAGCCAGTACAGTCTGAAGAGTCACATCCGGGGCCACGACAAAGGACAGGCCTTCAGCGTCACGCTCACACATCCGCTGTCTGAAGTGAGTCACAGTGCAGAACCTTCTCAGAGGACAATTTGTCTTTCTCTCTCGGTACAGTCGTCCCGTTCTCCACGTAACGCCCGAGAGCGACATGACTCCTCATCTTATTCGATTAATAAAGATGTAGGCGCTGCGTGTTCAGGAATCCAATTTGCCTTTTGGTGTTGGATGCACGCTTCGAGTTAATTCACTTGCAGGTTTTCATACACTTGTGTTATTCTCTCGCACACATAACAGGGCAGGTTTTTATTAGAAGTGGGAGGCGTGGCAGAGAGCATGTCACCCCAAATAACAAGCTGGGAACCTGCATGATGTTACATGCTGCGCTACATAAACCATTTTGAAGAAAAGTTGGTTCGGGATTGAACTCCTCGAATCAAGTTTGATTAATCCTGTTATTGCTTTTCTTATTTAAAGCAATATTTAATAATGATGTCATTAATAGTGGCTTACCTTTAATGATAGAACTGTTTTAACTATGATCTGGCATTAACCTGGAGTGTACGTCGCACTCTCTTCCAGTTTCACGCACCTATTTTGTTTGCATGACTCAACACTTGATCCCATAGCAGAGGCAAGTTTAATTAAGACCTATTCATCTGTTAATTACAGGATGCAAATCACTCGCTGTGCCTCAGTGACTTGAGCCTCATCTCCACAGACTCCGAGCTACGAGAGAACATCCATAATGTAAGCCTGGCATTTGTGTCATCTTTGTCAAACAGACATTGGATTGAAAGTGTGGACGAGCTGTCAAAACGAATCAATAAAGATGTCATAGAAGAGGCAGATATTTTGACACGTCAGTGTAATCGTAGTTTTATATCCATTGTTATAAAACAGTAAACATAAATATGAACAGTGAACTGTTAAAAATAACAGTAAACAAGAATTTCTGTGTGTTTGAATACTTAGAAATCTTATGTTAATATTATTTTCATTACAGGCTCAAAATTTGGACCTCAACAATGTGACCCCTGTAAAAATCTTTGAGCTCATGTTCCAGAGTCCCGAAAACAGCGTGAGCCAGGATGACACCCATCCGCACGGTAAGAGCGTGTCATTTCGAAAATGTCCCCTCGAGTTGCGTCGAATGTTCTTCTTATGATAAAGTTTTTTTTGTTGTTGTTGTTTTTTTAATCTTCCTCCTCAGAGAGCCTCGTTGAACACTTCAGCTTCAAGACCTCGGGCCATCCGGCTGATGGCTCCGCTTTCATCTCGTTCTCGATCAGCCCTACCTCCCCGTCTCCCTGTCCCCACACTGCCGCAGTGATGGAGGCTTCTTCCCAGCTCAGTCCGAGCTCTTCCTCTCAGGCCTCCACCGCTGCCTCCGCCACCGCTGCTGTCAGCTCCACGCAGCCTCCCCCTTTCATACAACTAAGCGGGCCTCAGCAGATCTCAGATGTGCCTCAGGCTTCTGTCCAAGCACCGAGCCACGTCACCCCTCAGCACTACGTGGCGCTGCCGCCGACATTCCTACAGCCAGATAGTGCTACTCAGACCACCCCTCCACCACCGCCACCCATCTCTGCTCCTCCTTCTGTGGCTCCTTCACTGACCACCACAGCACCAGGCCCTGCTGCCGCCGCCGTCGTCGTCGCAGCCACCGCAACAGATGCTCGAGCAGCTGTGGCTCAACCCGTGCCTTTGGCCAACAACCCCGCCCCCAACTCTGGCCCCAGTCTGGCTACCGCCCCGGCTACCATCACCATAGCACCCACCCAGAACTTGCCCAGCCTGGTCATGTCGGACCAGAACCTCCAGTGGATCCTCAGCAGTGCTGCCAACAGCCAGCAGAATCCAGAACAAGCGGTGAGTAAACCTCCCGCACAGAGTTTGCACAAAGAAATGGTGACTTGATTCATTTTAAGCGTAACAACACAAACCTGCATGAAGGTAGGGATTGGTTGGTTTTTTTTGCATATTTCTGTTGTTTGTAAGAAAAACCAAAATTTTAAATTAAACAAATTTAAGTAAAATAATGGCAACAAAAACTATGGCGTGTTTTTATTTTTGTCATTACTTTCATTATGGCACACAACAATCCTTTTGATACAGCAGGAGATTCTGGCGTAAATCAAATCTACTCCGGTGTGTCCCCGGCTTTCCATTTAACCTGTTTGATGTTTGTTCGCAGCAACATCAAGGAGGTCCAAAAGTAGAAAAGGTTTTCTTCACTACAGCCATACCAGTGGGAGGAAATGCCGGTAAGTGAATTATTGTATTTCTCCGTGCTATGGACATAAGCCAAAAGACTAATGAAATAATAGATTTGTTTTGTCATTCGGAGGAGGACTTCGATTCAGCAATCTAATTAATCAAGATAAAACTAAGGTGCTGTCACTGTGCTTTTATTATACAAATGCAATTCCGAGTTGCTCAGTTAGTTCAGTGCTGGAACAGTATTTCATTACCATATTTTAATAAACTGACAACAGCACGGGAGACAATCAAAAGTATTCAAGGAGCTACGAGAAGAAATGTTGTTGGGCAGATATCCCAAAGCGGAGGATTCTGACCGGTCCAAACACATCAAGCGCTGCATGGCCTCTTATAAAAATCGGCAATAATGGCAAAATTGTTGCCGGTTTATTTTCTGCAGAATGACTAATCCATTATGTTATCTGATTTTTTTTGTTTGTTTTTTGTTTGTTTGTTTGTTTCGGCTTTAGGCTCGTATTTATTATCTTCTTCAAAAGAGACGTGCCCAAGTGCCTCTTGACGGCAGATGTTCTAATAGTTCAAGAGAGTCGCTGCTGGGACCTCGCTGTCCGCAGCTTTAACGTTGCTCAGTTAATGTTAAATAACCCCTCCCCATCTCACTCTGTACAAAAGTATCGTGTGCAACCGCGAGGTGGGTGTGTCCGCGCGGCCGTCAACAGCGCGGGGACGCCACTTTCTCCCGAGTGGCGACGTCTCGCCTCTAAAGACCGGGCTTAAAGATGTGTTTCTGTTTCAGGCAACTCGGTCCAACAGATCGGCCTCAGCCTGCCGGTCATCATCATCAAACAGGAGGAATCCTGCCAGTGCCAGTGCGCCTGCAGGGACGCTGCTAAAGACAAGAGTGCAAAGAGTGCCTCCTCCATCATTTCAGCCCCGGCACCGCCGCAGGTGTCGGAGCCCCCTCCCCTGCCACTGTCAGAGCCTCCACCCCCTCCAGCCCCTTCATCTTCCTCATGCTGCCTCCCTAAGTCTTCCTCCAAGGTGGGTGAGGTGAGGCTAGAGGCCCCTTCTTCTTCTTCTTCTTCTTCGGCTGCTTCTTCTGCTGCTGCTGCTGCTGCTGCTGCTGCTCCTTCTTCTTCTTCATCCTCCTCCTCCTCCCCCCCCTCCTCCGCCGCTGCCGCCACCACAGCCCAGACTCTCCCCACAATAGTAAGCAGCAGTGCCACCAACCCGCCCCCACCTGACGGGTTATCCAGTATGGACGTCTCCGACTTCCTCTCCCTGCAGAGCCCCGAGACGGCCGCCAACATCGAGGCTCTGCTGCTGGTTGCGGACGACTTCAACATGGCCACCGACGGCAATCCTTAGAAGAGCCGCCTTCCGAGGTCCGGCGCCGCGTGTTTGTTTTGTTTGCACCCAACCTCGTCCACAAGCGTCGATTCCACCCACGCCTCAAGTGACTCGCCAAAGCGATGCCTCTTCTGTCGCCCTACATAGTGCGCGCATCGAACCCACCCCCCCACCCCCCCCCCCCCCCCCCTGTACCTGCAGTGCATTCTGTTCCGTGTGGCTCTGTGCAGCATATATGTACAAACTCTGAATACGTTTTCTGTCGAGTCTCATTGCAGTAGTTGAGTTTTCAGACAACGGGAGTAGTTCGCTTCTTGAGATTTAGAAACTTTAACGGTAATTATTGCAGGGAAAAGTAGATCCTTTATCAAAACAATGAACTGTACATAGAAAGCTCGAGAATATCCATTCTGAATTCATTTGAATGAAACGAGCCGAGTGTCAAAGCACTGATAACTTAAGAGTTCCTTTGTCCCGGCTCGAAGGCCAGACGCCCGAGCAGGGAAACAAAAACTCGTCTGTATATCCTTGTACTGTACCGCAGGTCCTGACAAATGCTCAAAGCTGGTATGCAAACTGACCAGAATGCACTGTATACGAGAGGAACCGCTCCAATTTGAATCGAGCGTTCGCTCCCAGCAGGAATCGAAAGGGGTTTAATGGCTGCCATGCAACATGAAGCGATTTCCCCCCTGTTTTTGTTTTCCGAGAGAAGACCGGGGTAGTCCAGAAAATGTGATGATTCTTTTCTACTTCTTTTGAACGGTTATTTACTAATTCAGAAAAGAACCTGTGATCAGATCTGCCTTTTTTTTTTTTTTTTTTTTTTTTCCTTAACTGACATCAAGTCAACACATCAATAAGTTGCCTATAACTTAAACTAACTTAAAAAATTGTATATGTTAATTTATTTAAATGCTCGATTCTTTCACGATACCGATAATACTACTATCTTTCGCGATAGCAGAAAAAGATCTATTAATTTATTCCAATCGCTTGTTGTGTTTTAAGTTTCTTTTGTTACTGAATTGCTTTCCTTTTAACGTGATGGGTATTGCTAAAAGCAAGTTTGAGAAAAGAGGCACCCGCAGTCGACTGCACAGCGAAGCAAATGATCCTCGAGGATCGGCTTGTTTGCAAAAACTCCACAATTAAGCAGTAAAGAACTACTGTCAACATCCCACGTTTTTTGTTGTTGTTGTTGTTGTTTTTGTTTTTGTTTTTGTTTTTTTTTAGGGTTGTGACCCTCTCAGGGATGCATCAAGTCATAACGGATTCCGCTTCCCTTAATTTGTTACTCAAGACATTGCGTTGTCCTTCCCAGAAAGCCCACACCTGCATTAGCCCTACGTTTCGCTGCACTCGTCCCCGTTTCTTGCACACTAACTTGCAACGCGAGCGATCCGACAGCTTGTTAGCCGAGGCGCGGCACCACTACAGACCTTTTTTTTTTTTTTTTTTTGTACACAACTGCTGTAAAAGTAGCATTTCAAAGATGGTGTCCTGGCGACAGTGTAAATAGAGTACATTTTTAGTGTAAACATCTTTGAGAAACTTGTAGATTATTCTAGAATTTGTATTTTTGTATAGACTTTTGAATTACTAACGCTCAAGAGTTTGGAGCTAATGTATAACCCCCCCCCCCACCACCACCACCACCACCACCACCACCCCCCCACATCGTTCCTTGCATCCTTCCCGCTGTCACATTTAATGCAGGAGAGTTGTTTTTTTTAGTTGTTTTTTCCCCCCCCCCCCCCCGTGTGTTTAGTTGAATCGTTCTCCAAGCAGCTGGGCTTCTGTACAGTCCCCCCCTCCTCCTCCTCTTCCTCCTCTTCCTCCTCCTCCTCCCCCGTAGTAACTAAATATATGTAACACACAGCCTCCTGCTCAGAGTACAATTTAACAGTATTGTTTCACAATGGGACGCAATGCAATGATGACGATCGCGCAAAAGGCATCCTGCCCTGTAAGTTAAGAGCGTAGAGCTGCTCGGCCTCACGACCCGTCCCGTCCCGTCCCGTCCCGTCACCGCGAACCTCCTTTTCGCCTTCGGCGATCTCCGCTTCAGACACGTCGACGCGCTCACCTTCACCGACCGTCGAGGCGATCGCTCGCAGCAGCAGCAGGTCACGCGGAGGCTAAAGCGCGGAGACGGAAAGAGGCTCACGGTCCCTTTTGGTTTTCCTGCCGTGATGTTCGGAAAGTCTTTAAAGGAGATGCAGCGCTGCCGAGAATAGAATCCGCTACATTGACAGCCGCAGATGATGCGATTCTGCATTTTTATTCCAGGTTGTAGGAAACCAAATTGACAAGTATGTCGCAACTCAAATCGAACCAGTTTTGCTTTGCTTTTTTTTTTCTTTTTTTTTTTTTTTTATATTCTCTTTGCCATAATTTAGGAGAGGAGCTTTCCCTCGATTCTCTGGTGCCAACGAAGCTGTTCGATATATTGCGCGAGGGTCCAGTCACACATGCTGTGCTCTAAACCATTCCACGTATGCAGTATTTAATATCTGGAGTGTTTAAATCTGGAGAAATCGGCTCCACCCACACCCGAAAATGTTTGTAATAATTTGCCAATTTTCCCCGTTAAGGCGCTTCAACAACGTTACTGCCGGGAGTCAAGCACATCCATCTTTAATCATTCTCGTACATGCATACCGTCAATTAACAACTATGCAATTTGAAGTGTGGCATTCCTGAGTTTAAATACCGACTCCCGAGACACACACACAAAAAAAAAAAGAGGATTTTATGCCTCTTTCCATGAAATGATTCTCTGCTACCAACTTGTATGCAGAACTCCGCTGGCAAAAGTTTTCACTGCATCCATTTGAAATTATGCTTCTTGGACTCCAGTAAAGTGGATTTCATATTTTACATTGGCACGACGTGAATCTGGACTCTGTTGTGCATCCATCCGGTACCCATGAATGTTGCTCCACAGCTATCCTTCTACATGCAGTTTTGCCTCCGAGGTAACTGGTTGAAAACCGACTGGATTTGTCTGAGGGTGTACTTGGCGAATGAATGGTTCTGTTTTAAGAATTGTTGTTGTTTTTTTTTGTCAAATGTGCTTTTCCTCTTTCTTTTTTTTTTTTTTTCCTCTTTAAAGACTTTATGGACAAATGTGTCATTAGGGCTCACTCCATCCATGTAATCATCTCAGCCTTTTCACACACTTAAAATGTGACGTGGATAATTTGTCGGCCTTCATCTCTCACCGATGCAAGTCAAAACTTACAGCTGCCAATATTTGTTTTTAATCTTTTTTTTTTAAAGCAGAGAAATGGGTTTTTGACCCGTCTGCCCGACGTTTACCTGAAGCGGTGTCGTCGGCCAATCGCTGATGGTGACATTTGTTTGGAAGCAGATTGTTTATCACAAATGAGCCGGGGTGTTTTCGGAAACTGATTCAGAATTTCCACCATCTCCCAACAGTTTACCACGTGGGCAATATTTCCCTCTCTCTCTCAGTCAGACACACACACACACACACACACACACACACACACGGAAAACTATATGCTTTCAAAGGAATGTCTTGACACCCAAAGAGTGAGGAATTGTTAAGGATTTGTATTTTTAAAAGAATGTATAATGTGAAAATGTTTGCTTATGCTTGTTTTGTATAAAGTAATATTATGATAAATAACTTTCTGAATTGAGAGCAATATAATACTAATAAAAACCTTATCCTTGTCACTGAAATGCGTCTGCCGGCTCAGTGAAGTATGAAGCAATGGAATTTATTTCAATCACAGGAAACGGAAGAGAGAGAGAGAGAGAGAGAGAGAGAGGGGAAGAGACCGTTCACTTCTGCGGTGGTGAGGACGCGTCCTGAAGATTTTTCCTCTGCAAGACAGAACCACGAGCGTCTTTAAGAAGCTCCCACAGGTTGCCGTGGAGAATGCTGGGAGAGAAACGTAACGCGCTCACCTGGAGGGCATCACCCAGGTCCTTCAAGTCGCTCAGGACCGTGTTGCACAGAGCGATGCTCCGGGACAGAGACGCCAGCCTGTCACCGATGCCCTCCGCCTTCTGCCGGGGGAGGGAGGGAGGGACAAACGTATCGGCCGCGTGTTAGTACGGACGGACGGACGTTGCAACGGGCTGAATTTCAAGACAGCGGCTCACCGGTTCGACCGGCGAGACGGCCCCATCGCTCCGAGGCGTTACTGCGTCCTCCGTTAAATCTGAAACTGTCCCACGGGCACACTCAAGAGAAACGTCGGATCACGTGACAGAAGGAAGAGATGGATCTTTCCGTTACCTGCGTCCGAGGCCATGGCCGTGGATTCACTTGTCCTGCGAAGTCCCGTCCTTCGTGGAGTGTGGTCCCTCCGTGTGTGTGTGTGTGTGTGCTCAGGAGGTGCTCACAGCTGATTTCAATTTTCCTAATTACTGGCTAATGAGGAGCACGAGCAGGTGACGTTGGAGAGACCACTAATGTGCATCTGTGTCTGAACTTTAGGTGCAAAAAAAAAGAAAATCAAGGAAAAAGTTCAAAGTTTAGTGAATTAGTTTTTAGCTTTGGTGTCTTGTAACGTATTTATTTTTGATCTACTTAAAACATGTCTTAAGATACATTATTTATTTATTATTTACAAGGTAAAAAAAATATATATAACTAATTTGTCTACAGACACTGACAACGATAACAGCTTATCTCTGAAAAGTATTTAAAAAATCTTGGAAATGTTACAGAAAAATATCTGAAGAAATCTTTCCAAAAACATATCAATTTTGGGCTTTTTCGTTGTTTTTTTTTTTTTTAAATAGCTTTTTGCTAAAAAGAAGAAAAGAAAAGGATTACATTAATTAATTAGTTTACTATCTGTAGATTTGGGTGTCTCCGGTTTGCTTAATGTCAAGTTTATTCCGCTGGATATCTAATATTTTGATATATTATTAACTTTTTTATTGACAAAAAGTTGGGTATAATTTTATTGTGCCACAAAAGGACCAAAACAATATGTGAAAGTGTGGAAACAAATACTCTCCGCTAGGGATGTTTACAATTCAAATAATGATTTTGAACAAAGATTAACAGTTTTAAAAAAAGTCATACTATAGCATGTCGTCCGAAATATATAAAAAAAGGCGAATAATAATTCATCTGCCCACCTCCATGTTAAAACTGTGTTATTTTTTTTAATCCTCAGTGCCAGATATAAGCTTGTTTAATGGTTTGTATAACCCTTGTATTGCCACAATTAAAGGTTTTTTTTTTTTTTCAGTACCACCATCTCTTTGCGTAAGAGGCTATCTGAGACATATTGTCTGTCTTTGGTGTCTTGGATTTACTCGTAATTGATTCTGAATGCAGTGTGAAGAGTCTGATAAGTGTTCTAGAAAGCAGCAGCAACAGGAACCACTTACAGGTAGCTTTCAAATGCAAATCAAAGAGAACACTTTAAAATGTAGAGCCTTTTACGTTTGAATGACTGCAGAATCTTAATCCAATCCATATTCTGTAGAGTTCATCACAGTCAATAGCAGCTTTTTATTCCTGAAGGTGCGCCATAACATTGAGCTGTCGGTTTAAAAACCTTCAACCTCTGACTCTGTTGTTGGTGGACAACATTTTTTTTTTTTTTTTTTTTCAAAATTCCAAGTAGTAAAATAAACGTGAATCTCGGAGCTGCAACAAAATACACGACGCGTGTTAATATATTCTCAGAAATATTAAAGCATCAGCTGGGTCAAATTTGTGAAACTTCAAAAGGACTCTGTCGTGCCGCGTCCCACGTCAACAAAGGTGACGTCATCAATTGTGGGCGTAACCCGGAAAAACGGGCGTTATATTGTCCCGCGATAACATAAGCTCCTCGTTTGAGAACTGGGTGAATCGGCGGCTGTGGACTTGGGATTTATGAAGTCGGTTCGTAACATCGCTGCTGAATTGATCAAGTCGAGACGAGACCGGAGTTCAGCCGCAGCTCGTCGACTCGGAGCGGACATGTATAAAGATCTCACGACCAAAGTGTTGCGGCTGCCGCCGCCGCCGACCTCCAGCGGGCCGACAAGATGTCAAGAGGACCAAACAGGTAACACGTGTCCGCCGATCACAAACTTAAAGGGCTGTGTTGTCCCGACGCTTTTAAAATACGGATGCATGGTTATTGATGGCTTATAGGAAGCAGTTTACGGTCTTCCGTTTGAAAGGAAGCGACGTAACCATCGCATGCCTGATTTTCCGGTCATGCAGCTGCCTCGCCGGGATTTTTTTTTTATTTATTTTTTTTTTAAAGGCGAAATAAACCGATCAGAAGAGAGGCAGTAGTAGACTAATTTTGGGACAGTAAAAGAGAAAAGGTATACCTCATCAGAGCATTTAAAAACTTGACTGACGATGTGTTTAGGTGACACTTTCTGAAGACATCAGGGGTATAACTTCTCTGAAAGAACTGTCCTGAAGGCTGTATTTACTTTTTGTTTTTTAAAAAGGGATGTAAATGTGAGATTTTTTAATTTTTTTTATTTTTTATAATGATATACGTAAAAAAAAAAAGAAAAGAAAAGAAACTAATATAAACAATTTCCAGACCACTTTGAGGGGTATAATTTCCCGTACTCGTGTTACATCAAATGCATCAACAGCTCAGCCTTTTAATATTGAAAGATTACGTCGCACGTGTTTTTGGACTGGGACGAGGGAATATTGAGCGTCACTGCCATGTAAACATTCAGGACGATGAACTTTGATTTAGGGCAATAAAGTTGGGATAACGCGGTTTGAGCAAGTGAGCCTAAACACGAGTTTTTGCACCCAGTTTTTTTTTTTCTTTTTTCTTCAACCCTCTGTTGTTGTTGTTGTTGTTGTTGTTGTTGTTGTTGTTGTTGCGTGTCCCGCTGCGGAGGATGTCCGGCTGACTTTCGTCGTTTTCCGACCGCAGGTGCTGCTGAAATCCTGACCTGCACGATGAAGGCTCTGAAGGAGGGTCACGTTGTCGCCGTGCCCACCGACACCATCTACGGCCTGACGTGCTTCGCCCAAAACTGCGAAGCCGTCCGGAAAATCTACGACATCAAAGGACGGAACGAAGAGAAACCGCTGGCGATTTGCGTTGGAGAAATTCAGGACATCTACAGGTACGTGTGCGGGTTTCTGCTTTGATTTGACTTCTCCCAATTTAGAAGCATTTTGCTAGAAAATAACTAATTCATCCTTTGATTGATTGATTGATTGAATCCAATAATGGACTCATCATTTAATGTTTTTTTTATTTATTTTTTTTTATCTTGAGAGTAAACACAGAGCACGCCAGCCTGGTAATGATCAATGGTGTAGGACTACGGGTGGTGCTGGGAAGTCTGTGAACCCTTAAGAAGTTTCTGTATTTCGACATAAATATGACCTAAAACCTCATCGGGTTTTCACGTCAATCCTAAGATTAGATAAAGAGAAACCGATTTAAAAAGAACCAGACGGAAATATCCCCGTCATTTATTTGGGAATATGATCGAATATTACATATCTTGCGTGGGGTAAATGTACGTGACAAGCCAAAAGGGTTGTTGGAGGGATGTTTTCCCGGACGGATGAGGGAAGGGGAAAAAAAAAAGTCGATTATTTTTGTTTAAATGAGAAAGTGTTATGTTTGGAAAAAAGGGAAACGCTGTAAACCGGTATAAGAACCTCATCCTATCTGTGAAACATGAAGGTGGTGGCATCGTGGCTTGGGCCTGTTTTGCTGGACGGCTTGCTGTCGTTGATGGAAGAATGAAGTCTGAATTACAGCAGCAATTTCTAAAAGAAAAATGTCAGGATATCTGTCCGTGAAAGGAATCCGAAGAGATAGTGGGTTTATGCAGCAAGACGATAACCTAAATACTGAATAAAGCCAATATTTTTGGACTAGCAGAGTCCAAAGTCCTGACGATAACTCAATACAAATGTTTTGGAAGGACCCACAGAGCAAGAGCAAGGAAATTATTATGGGTTCACAAACTTTCAGCTTTGATTTCTCCCGATAATGACGCATATCACCACTCTCCCATTTCTCAAGAAGCACTTCTTAACCTGTTGTTGTTGTTGTTTACATGGCCAGGTACTGCAAGGTTACAGTGAAGGAGGAGCTGTTGGGTGACCTCCTGCCGGGCCCCGTCACTCTGGTGTTCGAAAGGTCTGAAGTTCTAAACAAAGATCTCAACCCTTTTACTTCAGTGAGTCTGCTCGTTTTTCTGAAACTGAAAATAAAACAATGATTTACAAATAAAAGTCAAAGTCGGCTGCAGCTAACAACGTCCGTGCGGCTCCCCAGCTTGTGGGCGTACGGATCCCGGATCACGCCCTCATGAGGCGGCTTTGCCAGATGTGTGGGGAACCACTCGCTCTTACCAGCGCCAACATCAGCTCGCACAAGAGCACCGTGGAAGTACATGTGAGTAGAAAATAACAAATACATTTATCCCAGGTTTCAGTAGTAACTCAGGAAAAAGGTGTATAAATATGTACAATGTAAGGATATGACCTTGAATTCTGCTGTTTTTTGTTTGTTTGTTTGTTTTTTTTTTCCTCTGAAGGAGTTTCGGGAGCTCTGGCCCAAACTATCTGTGGTGGTGGACGACGGACCAATAGGAGACCACAACCGCCTCGGCTCAACGGTGGTCGACCTATCGGTGCTCGGCAAATACCACATCATCAGACCTGGCTGGTAAGTTCAAGCCTTTTCTGACACCCAGTTACATGTGTTGTTGTTGTTGTTTTTTTTTCCTCCAAATGTAAACAACTGACGATACCCAAAAATGACTGTTGGAAAAGATTTCTAAAACAAATTTCCAAATGATTACTAAAATACTTCTTTCGATTGCTCAAGCAGTGCACATTTTTCCAGTGATAAATGCCTGTTCTCTCAGTCGATTCGTTCGCATGGAATAAAAGTGAAAGTGACAGGGTCGCATTTTTACTTCCTTTCAACAATGTCCCCCCCAAAAGGGTGCGATGAGACGATTCAGATTGTCAGAAAATGATGTCTGCATTTCCAAACGCGTCCATCCTTTCTGTTGGCTGACCTGGGAATATTTGCTCACGAAGGTTAGAGCTTCTCTCCGCTCCATGCAAGTCATTGTACTGCACTCTTGTTTGCAACTGGAGCGGTCTCGAAACCTTTGGTGAAGGAAGGTGAACTCTGACCCATGACTCCGCCATCAGATAATAAACCAGAATTGAATTTAGCAATCACACAAAGTGCAATCAAAACGGTTTTTTTTTTTTTTTTTTGAGACCGCTCCTGTTGCGAACAGAGTGTCGCAATGACCTGCGAGCAGAGAGGGAAGCTACAACCTTCACGACTTAAGTATGCCAGGTTACGTCGCGCTTTTGTTTTGCATCGGGAACATCCTCAGAACTCTCTGATCTCACCACGTACTAAACAGGCTTGAAATGAAGTGAACTGGAGGCAGCAGATATTTGCAGGACTGCAGTGTAATGTGACTGTGCCTTCAGGTGTCCAGTTTATTCTGTGACTCGGCAAAGAAGGGAATACACGCATCAAAATTGAGCACGGGCCAATTCATTAGAAATATCCACCTGCCTCAAGCACCTGCCAGTGTTATTGCTCTGCTGCTTTCCGCTGAAGCGAGAGAGCCATCACAGGAATCGCTTGAACAGAACACGGGCAAGCTCGTGCAGATAGAATATGCAAATGCTACAGAAAGCACTCCGGTGTTTTGCACGAATTAGTCGACCAAAACATGATTACTCCACTTACTCGGCACAAATGGGGTGACAGAGATGAGATGCTCTACCGCCCGTTTGTCGCATTGGGTTCATAATGGCCTTTCGGATACCCGCAGCCCCGGACCTCCCCCGTTCACTCTGAAGTAAGACTTGCTACGTCCAACCAGTGATGCCTGTGATTCTGTTTTCAGCGCCTTCTCTTCTACGGTTGACGTGCTGGAGCGCAAATACGGACTGTCGGAGGACTTGGTGGAAGAATGACCTTTTGAACTCTCCACACAAACACAACCTGTGTTCAATCAATCAATCGATCGATCGATCAATCAAGCTGGTTGTGCGCCTCAGCGCTCACCGGGTCGGTGCTGCTCGGGAAAAGATGGATCTGTGATTTTGTCTCTCCCGGGAAAGACTAGAATTCAGGAAGTCGAGTCTTTAAACGGCTGATGGACGACTTGTCCTCGGGCCTGCTTTAAGGTCTGGGGCTGGTTTTTCTTTGGATGACCGTATTTTTGGGGCTTCACTGTGGATCTATGGTGGGATTATGTGGCAATTTTAAGATGTCAGGGGTTTCTAACAATTATTCAGAAAAGGGAACAAGGTCAGCTATATGGTATTTTTACAGTAAGCTGCCCTAACTAAGAAATAAGGTTTGAGTTTTTAATATTTCTTTACTGGTTAGAGGTGAAGTGGGTACTTGTTTTATGGGCTGAATGAATCTTTGTGATACCATAAAGGGGCGGGAGTACTGTAAACTAACGACTATCGATCAGTTTTATTCCAGTCCAGACTGTTGTTTTATTAAATCATTCATATTTATTTTATGTCGGACAGACAGAAAGGGAGGCTTGCAGCACAGTTGTGAGAAGCTTAATTAACAATACCTGTTTTATGTTGCAGCCGAAGCTACATTACAAGCTAAAAAAATACTCTTAATATTTCAAAGTTCAGGTTAGGACATGTGGACATTCAGTGTAAAATTCATCTGCCCACCTCCATGTTAAAACTCAAGTGTTTGTTTGTTTTTTAATCCTCAGTGCCAGATATAAGCTTGTTTAATGGTTTGTATAACCCTTGTATTGCCACAATTAAAGTTTTTTTTTTTTTTCCAGTACCACCATCTCTTTGCGTAAGAGGCTATCTGAGACATATTGTCTGTCTTTGGTGTCTTGGATTTACTCGTAATTGATTCTGAATGCAGTGTGAAGAGTCTGATAAGTGTTCTAGAAAGCAGCAGCAACAGGAACCACTTACAGGTAGCTTTCAAATGGAAATCAAAGAGAACACTTTAAAATTTCAAAAAGCCAGACAGGAAGAGCCTTTTACGTTTGAATGACTGCAGAATCTTAATCCAATCCATATTCTGTAGTTCGTCAATAGCAGCTTTTTATTCCTGAAGGTGCGCCATAACATTGAGCTGTCGGTTTAAAAACCTTCAACCTCTGGTTCTGTTGTTTTTTTACTTGGTGAAAGACGGTGCTGTGTGCTAACGGTGAACATGACCTCTTTCAATAAAGAAATTACTTAAAAATTAAGATCAGGTAGATTTATGAGTATTTGGGAAAACTTTAATGGCCTGTCTAACTTGCTCTATTTGAACAGGCACACTGACACCTTTATTAGCACAGTAAAGAGGATTAATGTAAATGTACATGCTGTAATTATATTAAAAACTAGAAAGGCAATTTTGTTTCACTTACCAGGTCATTTACTTTTCTTGAATGTTACTTGGAGGGATTTCACTGGTGCAGCAATTTTGACAAAATTACTCAAATCTGAAATGATGTGAAACTCAATTTTAAATAAAACTCAAAGCAGAAGTTTGGCTTGTTGGGGGGGGGGGGGAGGAATTGCTTTCTTGGTGCTTTCAAGTGAGGAGAGCGAGATAATCACAAGGTTTCCAAGCAACCAGCCGGGACTAGTCCAGCATTTCCTATAAATGGGATATAATGTGGTACTTAATTAGTTTGTAGGTGGATTTTGTTCTTATGTTGGAAAGAACGAGGGAAACCGTTTCCTGTTTTTATGCTAAGCTAAGCTAACTTGGTTGTAGCTTTACATTGAACAGACCAATATGAGATTCATATTGTCACTGATCCTCTCACATAACTGCCTACCGGAAAGCAAATTTGAAGTATTTCCCAATTTTTTTTTTTTTTTTCTGGCACGACAATACCATGTCACCACAATTTCAACACACTCTCCGAACCTGGTTAAAGAAACGAACTATAATAAGGTCAAAATTTGGGACGGGGGAATGGAAACAAAGTGCCTCGACGTAATCAGTTCTATTATCTTACTACAAAGAAAAGGGACACAAGGCCCTTATATGGTGACATATTGTATTTATGAATATGTTAGGCAGGAGTTTCTCACATTATCCAACCTGTTTCTGATATCTCGCATATCAGAAACAGGCCTACAGAACGTTTTCGAAGTCTGGGCTTTTCAATACGGTTTTTGAGAGAAAGTTACCCAGACTCGATCTTTCACGCTGCTCTATACAAAAAACTTCCATCGACACAAGAGTCCTATTCTTGCAGAGGAACCGCGTATACATCCAAGTACACACACTTGCGGAACTCTCGCATCCGGCCACGGATGTGTCCTTCCACACTCGTGTGTATCGATCGGTCTCTACATTCGTTCTCTTTCACGTGTGCACACGCTTCAACTAGAGCATGCTGTTTCAAGTCACTTCGATGGCGCTCACATGAGCCACTGTTCCTTCTCCTTATTGAACTGCTCGGCCCAGCGGCGGGTCAGCTCCAAGTAGTGATCGGGACCATGCGGCAGATAGTCCAAGTACACACGGGTCACTGTTTTTTTAGGCGTCGCCCTCTCGATCTGCGTCCCCTCGTGCCATTCGTTGAAAGACGTTATGGTGACCATCTCCGGGCGCACGTTGAGTGCGGCCTGCAGGGCGGTCTCGTAGTAGCGGCCGTTCACCCTGTTGCGCGTGTTGTGGTTGTTCCACGGTCGAATGCTGGTGTCAATGTAGCCAGGTCCCACACTGGGGATGAAGAGGAGATTGTTCCCATCACAGAAAGCTTTGATGGCCTTCCAGTTCTGGTGAGAGGAGCCGAAGGAGAAGCCGTTGGAGGCGAAGTAAGTGTACATGCCGTCAAAGCCGCCCGCGAGGATGTCGTGCTTATGACGCTCCTCCACAATCAGGGCAATAAAGATGGCGTCGTATGCCGAGCCGCGGACGCTGTGGGTTCCCGTGGGAGTCAAAAATTCAGACCAGGACTCTGGTGGAGTTAGGTAGGAGTCGTAGATGTAAAACAGAGGAAGACTCTTCCCGGTGCTGGAAGTAAACTTGTAGAAGGCTCCATGGTCGCCATACCTTTAAAGATAATAATACAGTAAGTTAAGAACCAAGTAGATCATTGATGATTAGTGCATTAAGTAAAGAGGCTGAAATGTTGTTTGGAGGAACACACAGCAAACTGATCATTTTGCATGGCTAAAAAAAACAAAAACGTTACAAAAAAAAGTAAAGATAATTCAGAACAGTTCGTCCCCTGAGGAGCAGTAATGTGATCCAGCATCACTGCCATCTTCCTTTTAGATTATTAGACATATTGTGTTTAAAAATAACAGCAGAACATGATAATTCCTAGAAGAATGCTAAATTTGAAACGGGCAGGTTTTTTATCCTCTGAGGAGCCTGAACAAGCCTCGGAAGTGTCTCGACCATCTTTTTCATATTTCTTCGGAACACGACCGCTTGGTCAAACGGCAAACCAATAAGAGACTCCCTTCAGTGAAAATCGTGTTTTTATTCTCACCAACATATGCTGGATGGCATATCATGGGCAAAATAAGCACTTAACGTCACGGCTGAGCATTTCAACTTTGAATCTGTTATTGAAACGGTCACTGCAGTTCCAGACAGCCAGGGTTTCATATGTCACAGACCCAACAGACCAATCCCGTCAATTCGCAGGGTGGACCTTTCCACATTATCGAACTGCTCGCTTGAACTGCAGGCGAGTGGGGGAGGGATGGATAGCGGCGGGAAACTATTTGTATTTTCACAGATCTGCGCATACTGAATGAAGGCAAAGGTGTTGAATTATATCTACGCTACTTTGAGGCATAAAGTAGGTATTGAAGGCATTTAAGGCAAAACTGTTAAATATGTCATTCTGATAAACAGAGGTGAAATCTTTGCGGTTTAGTCAAAACCAGGAGGAAGCCGTTAACTCATGCTCTGCAGACAAATATTGTTCACACCTACAGAACTTGAAGTTCTTGCGGTGAGCTAAAAGTTTCTAATGACGCCAAATATGTCGGGCTGTGTTTAAATTGATGGACAACTTATGTAGAATATTTATATTTTATGGAGGGTTGCAAGCATTCCAAAATATGGGTTTGCATATTCAATATTTTACATACACGTTAAAGATACAGTTAATATGATCAGTGATAGTAAAATGGTTGTAAAAACCATAAACAGCACGTAAGGGGGAAAAAAAAAATAGAAACTATATATTAAGTTGTTCAACATGGAATATAGGGTCACCAAAACTATATTTTTCCTCTGGGTACAATGAATGTCCACAGCGAGTTTAATGGTAATTTAATGGAAGTACGTGGCAGCCAGATGGTTGGGTGCAGATCATCACAGTATAACCTTTACGATGAAGACAAAATATGGAGATTTTGCAAACCATTTCTTTTCTTTTTTAATTTGTTGAAACTAAAAATCTATAAAGGCTTTGGGCTTTTAAGTTTATGTACTTGACAGGTGCTCCTTTTCCAACTAACCTTGCTACAAAAAAAAAAAGGCTTTTACTTCGAAAACTCATTCATAAGTCATGATCTTATATCATCAGAAATGCATCCAAAAAGTACTTCAATGTTGTAACTCTTGTTTTTTCAGCCATGCATGCAATCTTAATGGTTTTCTATTTGAGTTGACTCGGTGATGAAGCGCAGCCAGACAAGCGCCTACCTGTCAATGATGTACTTGATGTTGTCGTGCACACTCTGGTCGTTCCGTCCTCTGTATGGCTGGATGTGAAATGCGACCTAGGAAAACACAGAACGAGATGCGTGGCTTGTTAGTTTCCATTCATCACTCTGCTAAGATGCCACAGTCCGCACTTACTGTACAGATGACCTTAACACGTATCGACTCAAAATCAGCCGTCTCCCCAGGGAGCCTCCTCATAAAGGCCTGATAAGTGCGACAATAAGTTCTTGTGGTTTGTAATCAAAGTTTGAGAAGTTGCCAGGAACAAACTGGCTCAATAAGAAGCATGTTAAAGTGTAATGTCGTAGCAGCTGATCAGGCTGTCGATTCCTCCTCCAGAAAACAAGAGTACAACAAGTTAGTCATTCACTATTTTGACCTGATGTAGCCCTAAAGCATGGCATGGCTTCAGGAGTTTGGCTTCTCTTCCCTGCTGTGCCATGTTACAGATTATTTGTTTACAATCCACGCAAGAAAATGATTCAGACTTGGGTCAGCGGCACAACAGTCACCACTTAAGACCGACAGTAAAGAACCATGTTTTCACTCGTTTTTCAAATTCTGTTACACTGTCGGATGTGTTTGTTCACCGAGTGGTCAATGAAGTGGTAATAAACAAAGCGAGCCGAGGAACAAGGGACCCGAAATGACACGTACACAATAAAGTGCTTAAGGTGAATATTTTAAAAGGCGCGGTCGGAGAATTCAGCCCCTTTGAATTATGCATGATCAAAGTGAAAAAAAAAAATCCTTTAGCAGTGGACACCCAAGGGGAACAATGTGAAGGGAAATAGCTTTTAAAATGAGGGCAGCATCTAAATGGATGCAAGATGTCATTAAGTGATCCCTGATCTTTTTTTTTCTTTTCTTTAAAAAAAAAAAAAAAAAAAAAATGCATTTAGTCCATTGCCATGTCAGCAACTCCGTGATGCTGTACTAACATATCATACCAGTCTATCTCATACTGGTTAAGATATTTTAGCCTGGATCAAAGTGGTCGACAAGCAGATTGACATTAGCAGTCTTACAGACACACCAGTAGCACGGCTAACTGTGATGATCTCCTCATGTAATTATATGCCATTGCCAATCAGTCAAGTTGCAGTTTATATCCATGTTTGTCCCGTCCCATATAATGTATTTATAGAATATAATGAAGGAATTTGGCCAATAAATTTGATTCTGATACACACACACACACACACACACACACACACACACACACACACACACACACACACACACACACACACACACACACACACACACACACACACACACTAAAATAACCAGAGTTTTAACATGAGCACCCAAGATTAGCGTCACCACTTCAATATCCAACCAAATGTGAAATACGGTCTCAATATCCTATTCTGTTCCTGGGTAATGGCATCTTAATCACGATAATGGGACAGAAGTGAGTTCACAGTGACTTTTGACCATCAAAATCGAATCAGTTCATTCTTGAGTGCCAGTGAATGTTTGTGCCAAATCTGAAGAAATTCACTTAAGGCGTTCCTGAGATATCGCGTTCACAAAAATGGAATGTGAAGTCACAGTGACCTTGATCTTTGGCCACCAAAATCTAATTAGTTCATTCTTGGGACCAAGTGAACATTTGTGCTATATTTGAAGGAAATTCCTTCCTGATTTTCTTGAGATAATGTGTTTACAAGCTGGAACAGGGGCATAAAAAGCAGTATCAGTTTCATAATGACAATGTCTCCCACAATAAATCTTTGTTCGATGTCTTTTGTAATAATGAGCCTGTTTAAAGGTTTACTGAAAGGAATCTTTGTTGTTGGCGTGCAGTATGATGCACACTGGAGCCTTTTGGTGGCAGTATCACTATAACACTGAACAGTATACTAATGGTTTAAAAAGCTGTTTGGAATAGGCTTAAACTCAACCTGCAGATGTGTATAGATAAACTCAGGATGGTGGCAAGACAAACACAATCATATCTGCCAATAATGGAGCTGCTGAGTGCTTTTATGTGCAACAAAATGTACATTTTGATGGTGTAAGATGCACTTTGCTTGCATAATAGCAGTTTGAAAAAAGAAAAAAAAAAGATAGCGGAAGAAAGATGTTGGCCATGTGATTAATGTTTATGAAGCCATAACTCTCTGGACTTCTTGTAAAGTAACAGCCCAGGAAGCTAAATTCAAATATGAGCCTATTTTGAAAAACGGAGGTATTAGAGGATGTGAAGCCACATGATTATGATCAACAGAGGGGAAACAAAGCTGTTTAACTCTCATATTCACTGCAGCAGAGCGCAGGCCCGTAGAAAACTCAGCTCATTATCCCAACACAGTGGCCCATTACTTTGTGGTAATTTAGAAGTAAATGAGACAGAGGCAACGCATTTTAATACCTCATAAACATGACAGCATCAGCCTGGAACAACCATGGCATGATTCATGCTGAGCAGAGGGGAATTTAGTGCCATGTCATGCAGAAAGCACCAAGGGAGGGATGGGAGCCAACACAAAGAATAAAGGTCTAGACCTGTATAACAATTAAATAAATTTGAGCAGAGTTTTGCACATTTCTTCATGCAAAACTGTCACTTTCATTCTGCGGTCAAAGCCAGTGGACATACACGATGATAGAGGTTCATATAAGGTTAAATGTAGCTACTCAGTACGTCTGTAAACAAGAAAGTGTGGGCGATTCCATCGTAGGGCACCCATGGGCCATATTCCCCTGTGTACATGTAGCTACATGGCCTACTTACGACACAGAACTTCTGTAGCCTCCCCCCCAGGGTACAGATTGTTCAGAGGCACAAACTGAGTCATGGGCCCCATGATGCACATTTCCCCTCTACTTCTCCCACATCCAGCTTCCAATACCCCTTCACCCTGTCACCACTAAACCGCCCCCACCCTCCCCTGGGCAGAAGGACTATTTCAGCTCCACTTCAAACCGAGGTCAGGCAGCAGCCCTGCTGTGGAGGCTCCATGTGATGTGCTCTCCAACTCTGCTGTGCACAATACACGATACACGAGAAGTGTGTGGGAGCTGCTCAACTTATATAATAATAAAAATAAAAAAAAGTACATTGGTTTCTTTTGCAGCGTTACCCAGAGTGGGGTCAGTGTGTTTTTAGCTGTGTGGTGTAGGATTGCTATAATGATGGAAGCTGGATGTGTTTTAAGCGATCTCTACTCCCATTTCCATTCATCTCCTTTTTAACTTGTGAATATGCAATTATGCCAAATATGTAATTCAGTATAAGCCTCTTAAAGCTCCATCAAACACTTTGGGTGAATACAACTTCTCCTGGCAAGGCTGTATTATCATCCAGGCAAAATTAGAGACTGCATTTCTAGCAAGTATCTATATGAATATATTGCACGTAATATATGTAAATGCACTCAGTCAAAATATACATGCAACACTTTTGTTTTGCTCCGATTCTTCTAACTTGAAGTAAAAGATCTAAGATCTTTTTTATGAACACAAAAGGTTTATTTCTATCAAATATTGTTCAATAATTTGTTCAGACATTTACGCAAGTGAACACTTCAGCTTTGCCAAGATAATCCATCCACCTAACAGGTGTAGCATATTAAGATGCTGATGAAGCACTATGATTATGACACCGGTGTGCTTTGGACTGGTCACGATAAAAGACAACGCAAAAATATGTAGTTTTATCAAGCAACACAATGTCACAGATGTCACAAATTGATGTTTCAAGACAAAACTGCACATTTTAGAGCAGCCCCTTTATTGTTCCCAGACAAAGAAACATCTGGGCATAGAGATTTTAATAAGCTGCAACAATTGGTTAATTAATCAATTATCTGATCGATATGAAGTTATTTTCCTAAAAAATGTCAAACATTTTATGGTTCCAGCTTCTCGGAATTGATGTGTTTGTAAACAGAATATTTCTGGAACATGCGGGAGGTTATATGTTAACCAATCTGCACCAAAGCGCGCACAGACACGGAATAAAAGATGAAATTGTGTTGCAGACAAAAATTCTGAGAGCACATTGTGTTTTCGGTCTTTGTGTTATCTTTAAATCATTTGTTCATCTATTTATAGGAATATGTTTTTGCAAAATTATGCAGTAGACTCTCCAGGGTTCTGCTGTTACGAAACAAAACTGCTCATTTATTCTCTCAGATAAACGGATGGCGACTTTGCCATTGTATGCAGACGGCAGATACGCGTGTTTCTTGAATCCTGATCTGATACATTTTTGGTTGTTGCCTCTGCTCCTGTGGGACCATCTGTCCTCTTCACTCTCCCCCCCTCCACCCCCCGCCCCACCCCTCCTTCCTATCAGCCTGCCCTTCAGTCGGAAAGAGCAAAGAAATTATTTAAGACTGTTTTTCATCAGAGTTCCAAATGATCAGAGCCAAAGTTCTTTACTTTGTCAGTATTTTGCTGAAATTATACAAGAAGAAGCAATCTAAAGATAAATTTCATTCTGCTCACTACAGAATGGGAGGAGTTCCTAAAAGACAATCCGAACTGGTAAGAGGTAATAACGCATTTGACTCGCTGCTGTATACAGAATTATTTTATTGTAAAGCTCTCAGGGCTGTTTTGACTGTGACCTTCTGAGTGCTTTCATTAAGGTCAAAGATAAGCAGCTCCTTCTTATTTCAATGAGATACTGAAATGTGCAGTTGATTTGCAGAAAGCATGTCACAGTCTGTTTCTCCGCACACGCTTTTTATGAAAATGTCATGCTTGCTGGGTCACTGATGACAATAAAGCATGGCATTAAATTCAGTCTATTAGCTTCTCTCCTGACAGCATTATGTGTAAAACCTCATCAGCCCAGTGTTGCATGTCTTATCCGTGCGTTCTTGTCTTGCCCTTGCAGAGATACATTATTTCTTTGCCTCCAGCCAAACAGCAGAACAAACAAACGTGATATTGAATCTGACAGGCTGCCCTGACAAACCTACTGCCTCTCATCTGTTTATACAGACGATGAGGCCAATATGTGTCACATTGCTGCTGGAAATTAAATTATCTTCACATCAGGATACAAACACTGGCTAATGGATTGTGTTACAATTATGCTTTGTAATTAACCTTGGTGGCAACTTTAGCAAGTTGTAAATACAACTTGTTTCTTTATCGGTCAGTGACTGATTAGTTTTGGTCCTATGCATTAAACGAGGAGCGTACGTCAATAGGAATTTTGCAAATACAATTACATGCTTAACCTGCTTGTTTACCTGGTTATCATTAAATATCCATAAAGTATTAAAAAAAAAAAAAAACAGTAAAAGCATCTTAAAATATCTTCTGCTGGTAATCCAAATATTTGCTGCTTAAAATGATATATGACAAAGAAAAGCAGCCAATCTTCCAATTTTTCCGATTTTTATAAAAACAGTTAATTAACAAATCAATCGATAAAATTATAAAAACTTCAAACTTTACAGTAATGCTGATGCTTGTATGTGGTTGCTGCCCCTCTTCGCATGTCATCTGGCTCATCTTCCTTTATATACAGTGGGTACGGAAAGTATTCAGACCCCTTTAAATTTTTCACTCTTTGTTTCATTGCAGCCATTTGCTAAAATCAAAAAAGTTCATTTTATTTCTCATGAATGTAAACTCAGCACCCCATCTTGACAGAAAAAAACAGAAATGTAGAAATTTGTGCAAATTTATTAAAAAAGAAAAACTGAAATATCACATGGTCATAAGTATTCAGACCCTTTGCTCAGTATTGAGTAGAAGCACCCTTTTGAGCTCGTACAGCCATGAGTCTTCTTGGGAATGATGCAACAAGCTTTTCACACCTGGATTTGGGGATCCTCTGCCATTCTTCCTTGCAGATCCTCTCCAGTTCCGTCAGGTTGGATGGTAAACGTTGGTGGACAGCCATTTTCAGGTCTCCAGAGATGCTCAATTGGGTTTAGGTCAGGGCTGTGGCTGGGCCAGTCAAGAATGGTCACAGAGTTGTTCCGAAGCCACTCCTTTGTTATTTTAGCTGTGTGCTTAGGGTCATTGTCTTGTTGGAAGGTGAACCTTCGCCCCAGTCTGAGGTCCAGAGCACTCTGGAAGAGGTTTTCTTCCAGGATATCTCTGTACTTGGCCGCATTCATCTTTCCTTCAATTGCAACCAGTCGTCCTGTCCCTGCAGCTGAAAAACACCCCCATAGCATGATGCTGCCACCACCATGTTTCACTGTTGGGATTGTATTGGGCAGGTGATGAGCAGTGCCTGGTTTTCTCCACACATACCGCTTAGAATTAACGCCAAAAAGTTCAATCTTGGTCTCATCAGACCAGAGAATCTTATTTCTCATAGTCTGGGAGTCCTTCATGTGTTTTTTGGCAAACTCTATGCGGGCTTTCATATGTCTTGCACTGAGGAGAGGCTTCCGTCGGGCCACTCTGCCATAAAGCCCCGACTGGTGGAGGGCTGCAGTGATAGTTGACTTTGTGGAACTTTCTCCCATCTCCCTACTGCATCTCTGGAGCTCAGCCACAGTGATCTTTGGGTTCTTCTTTACCTCTCTCACCAAGGCTCTTCTCCCACGATTGCTCAGTTTGGCTGGACGGCCAGGTCTAGGAAGAGTTCTGGTCATCCCAAACTTCTTCCATTTAAGGATTATGGAGGCCACTGTGCTCTTAGGAACCTTGAGTGCTGCAGAAATTATTTTGTAACCTTGGCCAGATCTGTGCCTTGCCACAATTCTGTCTCTGAGCTCCTTGGACAGTTCCTTCGACCTCATGACTCTCATTTGCTCTGACATGCACTGTGAGCTGTAAGGTCTTATATAGACAGGTGTGTGCCTTTCCTAATCAAGTCCAATCAGTTTAATTAAACACAGTTGGACTCCAATGAAGGAGTAGAACCATCTCAAGGAGGATCAGAAGAAATGGACAGCATGTGAGTTAAATATGAGTGTCACAGCAAAGGGTCTGAATACTTATGACCATGTGATATTTCAGTTTTTCTTTTTTAATAAATTTGCACAAATTTCTACATTTCTGTTTTTTTCTGTCAAGATGGGGTGCTGAGTGTACATTAATGAGAAATAAAATGAACTTTTTTGATTTTAGCAAATGGCTGCAATGAAACAAAGAGTGAAAAATGTAAATGGGTCTGAATACTTTCCGTACCCACTGTATATCGATGTACAAAGGCAGTTGGTGCATTATTGATGACACCTGCTTTGACACAAGAGGATTGTTACAAGCTTGTGCCCCTTACATGCCATATGCAATTCAGTTATAATGGCCCTTGAGTAGCTTTTACTCCTCGCAAGAGCATGCAGACATGACTTGTCTTCCTTACTCAGAAAACGTCAGGAAAATTAAATACGCAAATTCACTTCAAATCACCGATATGATCAAAGATGCAGTCCATAATTTAATCTTAGTATTTATCTCTCTATCTATCTATCTTCCACTGTCTCTACCCTCCCTCTCAATCTGTATTTGGAGAGCATCTGACGTGAATTATATTGCGTTACAAGCAGTGCCTTGTAAAACTTTAATAAGCATTCAATACGGCGACAGGACGCAGAGGGACCAACATGGACGGCAGCTATTTCCTCCGTCCTGACATTTTCCAACCTAATTGGCAATTGGTCATGTGGTTGTGCGCCCAACCTTTCCCACACTGCTGATGTGGTCCAGAGTTCATTCCACAACTGGTTCAGCAGCAGTAGCAGCACCTCTGACCCGTTTTATGCCCTAATGTTGGAGACGTAGTTGCAGCCGCAAACATCCGGAGTCAAACCCCAGAGTAGCAGAGGCAGCTTTATAGGAGGCAGTAGCATAAGTTGAGGAGCTCTTTCGTATTACTCTCCTGTGACAAAAGGATACAGCAGATCCAATATATAACACAGCGCAAATGTCGGTTGGAGATTACGATCCTGAGCTGTGTTAAGCTTCCTGCCCACCTCTGTGAAGCATCAATAATCCTTTTCTAGCTCCTGTGTCACTGTAGTCTCAGTGAGATGAATGGACGGAGAGATAGTTGACAGACAATCATATTTACAGACTGAGCCTCAACCTCATTCATATTCCGACAACCATTCAAAATAATATAATTGCATTCTCTACACAGTTTGGCATTTGAGTTCAACCACCTGGAAAATTCACACAACTGGGCCACTTTAATACCAATATAGAGCATGCTGTTGGTGCCACTTACAGCATTTTGTGTAGTTTAGCCTATGTTGTACTGTGAAAGATATTGACCTCAGTTCATAGTTTTCTGTCTCTGTCCATATTTGTGTGTGTAAGTGTTAGATTTTTATGGATAAAGACATTGAGGGAAAATTGCATTTGTATTTCTGAAAATTCATCTCACTGATGTCATATTGCAATCACTGTTTCAGAACAAAAGACATAAAGTATATCTGCTGTCTGACAGAGATGATGAAGTCTTTATGTTTTGTGCTCCCGGCACAGGGAACAGTCTTAAAAATGTAATGGAATTGATGAATCTAATATATGTCAGAATTCAAAATGACTACTAAAATGCTTCTATTCTAAATTAAGTCGGTGTTCTTATCTTACTTTTACTCTTATTTGTAATATTATTATGTGTTTGTATTGTTCTGTCTGTTGTTTAACTTTGTGTTGTTTTGTCTGTCAGGGATTTACTTGCTTACATAAAGACAAATCAGCATTAATCGTGAAAAACCAACTCTTCCATCAACAGAATTGAAATTAAAAAAAGTCATCGAAAAATCCTTTCTTGCAACAGCAAGCTTGATGTACGCAGTTTAGAATGGAGCTGAATATGTCTCAGACTAGATTTGATTCATTGCTTTTCTTTGAGCCCTGGGCTCTTTCATCGCTAGATTTCATCTCTCTTTCTCACACACGCGTAGACACACAATGTGCTGATGCCTTTTACCTTGAGACTGTGTCTATATGCAGCATCGAGTACAGCAGGTACCAAATCCTCAGCGGGTTCCCCGTTGTCGTCAGCCAGGCCGGGAGGATACCAGGACAGGACCAGAACCCCTGAAGCCACATAGACACTCATGAGCCGGATTGTCCATCCTGGACCAAAGACACTTAATAGCACAGAGAGCGTCTGCTGCTTTGAGGACAACTAACATCGACAAACGTTATCATGTGCACTGAAACAATGAAACAATGCGTGGATCTTATCCCGATTGTATTTTGTTCCTCTTTGCGGTCATTTCGTTAACTCCCGTCTTTCTCTTTGTGGTCATGTTTTCCTCTCTTTGTGATCATTTAGCATCTCTTAGGTGTAAGTTCTGTTTCTATTTATTTCCTTCAGTAATCCATCCATGGCTCTCTGGAGAAGGGTTGATTGTTTTTGATGAATTTGCACTTGTCATCTTAAGACAATTTATTATGCCTTGTTTTAGTGGCAATCTCTTTGCGCAGTTTGAATGTGTGACAGCTCATAAATTCCCGCAGAGAATTGCTTGTTCCTACCCTGATGCTGGCTGAAAGATGGCTTCATATCAGCCACGGCATTGCCTGGCACCACAGAGGAACTGGCGCATCAGATATGCACTCAGAGCTAATTCATTAAACTTATGTCTGCTCGCCATGAAGCTGTGGGGACTATTAGATTACAATACCCAACTATGTCTGGGTGTATTAAATATATGGCCCCCGCTATTCATTCGATTTATTGGTCTCTGAGAAGTGGCAGGAAATCAGTCATCAAGTCAAGTGGAACTATTTAGACTTTGGCTGGCCTTGGTATCTAATTAAATGGATTGTTTTAACTAAGCTTTGTGAGCCGGCTCTCCCGTGATCCATCTGTTAGGGCGATAAGGTTTCAGAGGGTTGGATGGTCTGCTCATCATTCCAGATGGTGTACAATAACCTACTGAGCCGCAGGACGTAAACATCAGAGCCTATCGTGTGTAGGCTGCTGATGGCTGACACTACCGGGCTGTTACTTGAAACCCGGCAACAGACTTTGGTTGTCTTATAAGGAAGCAGTACAGGTTTTTCAAAAGACTGAGAACACACCTAATAATTCATGAAACTCTCAAAAGATCAATTATCTAAGCCTGATGTCCTCCCAAAGAAACATTAGGGCTGATGAGAATTTTAATTTACATCTAACTGCAGTACATGATTCACCTTAGATTTTAACACAAATTTTGTGAAGGTCAGAAGAGTAGTCTACTTTTAATGTGCGTTTGTTGTTTGAGAGATTTTTAAGGTCCTGCAGGAAAGGAAGCACAGACTTGTATCTGAGCGTTTAGGGAGCTGTCCAGCGGATGTGTGGTGCTGAAAATGTTTAGTGCCCCTAAAGCGAAAAGAGGGCAGTTGTGTGCTTAGAGAAGCCAGATTTCTGTCCTGCTGCTGAGCACGAAAAACAAAACTCAGCTCTTTTTTGTGTGCGTGTCTCGCTCTCCAAGAAATCCTGGGTGCCCCGCTGCATCTCTGAACTGTACCTGCTGCGGATGCTCCGATCTGCTCCATGTGGGACTCCAGCACGTCCGGATCCCTCGAGCTGTACGGATTGAGTTCGGGGTAGAAACTGGAGCCGATGTCCTCGGGTGGCATGTGTCTCCCTCTCGGGTAGCTGGATGCGATCTTGGGGTCCCAGTGTGGGACCAGGATGTGGTCCCAGTGAATGTTTTTGCCGTCCAAGTGCGGGCTGCCGTACCAAGTGTAGTAAAAAATATGAACATCATAAAATATGGTCCCCTCGGGGCCGGAGTTGGCCAAAACTGGTTTGGTGTTGCTGCCAGGCGGACGGGCGTGACCCGGGGACGCAGTGGCATCGCGGGACACGGAGCGCCTGTCCATTTTCCCTCCTATCATCGGCAGGAGCTCCAAACCCGGAGCCAGATCCGAGAAGCCGTCACTGGGCTTCAGGGTCCTCAGTCCCATCATGGCCCCGAAGATGAACAGCGTAAAAAGAAACAGAGCAACGCAAGCCTTCCTCCGGAGCCTTGCCATGGTTGGCTGCTGGAGTGGCAGAAGCTGCAAACGGCGTGGAAAGGACCAAGGGCGCAAATAAGCCTCTCTCCTGCCCCTGCGCCGAGACGGAGTTCACCTCACAGCCTTTACGAGCAACTCTCCAAAGTGTCCCGCGTGTCATCTAAAAACTAGACATCCATCTGAAGGGACACGTCTACATGATTGCAGTCCGGTCGCAGACTACCCGACGCAGTTGGCTGTGGGCTTTATAACTTTCTTCTGCAGCCTCATGTTTCGTATTCTGCTGAGCTGCGAATTGTATCACCGCAACAGAAACCCACTTCTCCTTGTTCTGTTCCATAAAATGGGAGTAATCTAGAGACGACCCAGCAGCGTGAGCAGCTATCTCGTTTTTTAAATGCTGTCACAGGGCAGATGTTCCCGATTCAAGACGTTTCATTCACTGATCTCCAAACTATCACTATCTGAGCTCCCTCAGCTGACAGCCTTGTCCTTCCCAGAAGCTGCTCCATTCAGCTGACGCCCGACAGATGAACGTTGTCTAAATGCAGGAATGATGTTCTCCGGACAGTGACGCTGGTCATGAGGGTTTGTTACAGCCTCAGCGGTTGATTGGTTTCTCCTTCGCACTGTCCCGTTTTGGATGCCAAAGAGGCGGGACCCGGTTCGTCACCGTTTAGCCCGTGCTCACACATATCAAATAGGCTATAGCTAAGGTTTAAGATTTTAAAATATATATATATATAACTATAAGCTATAAGCATAGTTATATAATTTCCTTGACAATAGGTCAGACGCCACATCTCTTCTTGCTGGCATTACATTAAATGTCGTAACGTTGATTTTTAAAGTGAAAACTCATTTGTGACTTCAGACTTATGCTGACATCTAGTGGTCAATTCATAGAATGCATGCAACTTCTCCGTGCCGCCTTCAGGTACTCGCGGAAATTACGAAACCTTATGTGTTTAGATGTTGGGATGGCACTTTAAAAAAAGTGGAGAGAACAGAAAAGTTAGGAAACAAGTACTATTATAAGGCTATGGTTGTCATTATTAAAAGTATTAGTATATACTTATCGTCATTTATGCATTAGCCCACTTCTGACTTTGAAGAAATATAGGAGTTTGGGGAGGTTTCTTGGAAGATAAGATGAGATCAGAAAGAGCATCTAGTGTTTGCTTTCGTTGATACAAAGAGCTTATGGGAGTTTAAAACAGTAGAAAGACGTGTAGGCTAATAAAGCGCCTCTTGTCGTCAGGACATAAAATCGTTGTAATCTGTCTTTCATCCAGCCAAGAAACTCTGGCTTCCGGCCAGGATATTAAACAGCAGTTGGGAGCTGTTGACCCCTCCATTGGAGATGATCTGACTTGCTGACACTTCATTAGATTGTTTTCTTTGTCCACAAAGCGGTTCAATCTGAAAGCAACAATTGCTTGTTTTTCTGAAATCACCTCTAGAATAACTGACTTCTCAGACGTTTGTCAAACAAACTTCACCATTCAATTAGCGTAAAGGCGGTTGGCAGCTACAGGCAATTTGACACGTTAAGTAATATTACTTAAGAAGTTGTCAATTCAATAGTGTGAAATACTGACACTTAAAGCAAAAACAATTGGAGAAGAAAAAATGTCTCTACGTGGCATTAAGAAAAGCTCACGGACATTAACTGCACCTATCCGATTTATAGTAGGGTACAATTCATGAATTGAAATTAATTCAAATATAGTATATCAGGTTATCTCGTCCAAAGTGGCTAAATTAGGTAAACACTCATGCTCTTGCCATTTTCCATGTCAATTTGTCATAATGAAATCTTTCCAAGCAAATTCGAAAATATATATATTAATTAAATTGTCAGAATGATTCATATTGTTAAGGAACACCAGGGAAATAAATATAAGTGGTTTCAATCAACACATAAATGGTTTTCCTCGTAAGTTTTCCCTTTTCATATTTTACAGAGCCAAAGACCTTTAGTTTTACATGAATGATCATTCTACTTGGCCCAAATGCCTATTTAAAAGAAGTTTATAAACTTTTTTGTAACCCTCAAATGGGGCATAACTTTTTCTTATATTTGCTGTTAACATTTATATCATTTAAGATATCAAATTTGCTGTGAGTTATGTCATATTTAGGGCCATACACGCGCGTTTTGCGGGTCCACAAGGGGTCGTTGTGGTAGTCGTGATAAACTCAGCACCACCTATGAAACATCCATCAGAGAAAATAACAAATATTTTAGGTCATATAAATCATTATACTTGGAAAAAAAAAAGAAGCAACTAATAAGTCTTCCTCCCAGGTTGACCATCTTGATTGACCTTTTATCAATTTATCATACATGGAAATATACATTTTCTAAGATAAATTGTATCTTGCTGATATTTGTTAGTATTGAAAAGTTAAAATAGGGTATATTACAATTACAAATATACTGTATTCAATTTTGGTTTATATAAACAAATAAAATAAATAAAGTAAAATTAATTATCAATTAAAAAAATATTTTCAATTAAATGAATAAAAAATACATGGAGGCTATTACAACAACATGTAGCTCGTTTTCTATTCGTTGTGTTTTAGACAAATAACATTAACAATAATGATTTCGATAAATTCAGATTTGAAATAATCCGTCATGTGTTTGGTTATTTCAGATTTCAACTCTGTCACGTTGGGCTCGGTTAAAAGAGCACTACCCTCAGTCTTTAACGCATCCATCACTCCACAAGGACGCGAGTCAACATCTTAACATGACGTGATCAATCACTATTGATCCGTGAATTCGTTTGAGCAGGTCGGCTTGTTTTCTCGCAGCCACCTTGAATCGTGGGATAGTTTTTTTTAAAACTGTTTTCTTATCATTTTGTTTCATGCGGTCCTCTGTTGTATAAGCTAAAGTTTTCCTTCTTTATCTCTTCAGCTCGGCTGGTGGACTCTAGTTGAGATCTTCGTCCTCTGCTGCATGTGGGGGAAGGAGAAAACAAACCTCCCCCCTCAACATTTCATCTGGATTACCATTCCAAACCGTTCTCTGGCATGTTGGGACAGCAGCTATACAAATCACTGATTACAAAGAAGCAAACACGCACTGCGAGAAAACATACAGTAGGCTACGATAAAGCTAAATCTATACAGTCTTGTTTATTCCTAATGTTAAAAAATTTTAAAAAAAAATTAAAAAATTAAAAAATACCCCTATTAAACTAAGAGTTAGCCTACATAAAATTCCGCCCAGTTAAATGTTATAAAACTGACATTTCAGGCTCCACCAGTTTTCAGCTTTTCCATTCTGCAAAGTCTCTCCACTTTTCTGTTCAAAATTCACCAGAAAATATTCTTTTATGCGCATTTAGTGTAATTATTCAAAGCCATTTTTTTTTTTTTTTTTTTAACAAGGCATTGCTCCTTTGGAAAATATCTGCTTAAAAGAGAAATATGGCGAATCACGCCAATAAAATACTTTCCAAATTGGGATATTCATGTTTTACATTAGATTGGAATATCTCAATATTATATTCGTTAGTAGTGATTGGTCGTTTGCCACATGTGGGCCCTTCCATCACACAATATGCAGCGTAATCCTTGGGGACTGTAATTGTGAATCACGTGGACATGACCGCGAGTGTGTGGGGGGTTTGTTAGATGAGAAATTGTCATTTGTATTGACCAACAGAGCTGATCGCTGCAGGAGAGCCGAAGCACGTTTGGAGCGAGAAGCAGCTGTGAACATGGCAGAAGGTATGTTGGGAGCTTTTGGTCAGTTATTTCTTAAGTGCTTTCTGGAGGGGCAGGCTTTCGTTTGCATTGTCTTAGATGTTGTGGGGGGGGATTCTTCAGCCAAAAAAAAAAAAAAAAAAAAAATCTCCCCGTTGACCCCCCACCCCTCATTGTTTAGGGGGAAGAGGTTGCCAGCCCCCTTTTGTTTACCTCCCTCTCCCGCTTTCCCTCTCGCTGCGCAGCTTCTGCTTTTCACAGCATTTTGCATGAAAGTGGCAATCTGTGAGGATTTACCCAGTTTGAGGGCTAAACATTTTTTTTTTTAAAAAAGGATACTGTAGCGTGGGTGCTGATTTTGACTCAAGGCAGAACTGAAGACATGGGTTCTGTTTTTAACCAAAAACTCCCAGGTTGAGTAACTTCATAAACTGTGTTTTGATGTTTTGCAAGTTAATTAAGTTGCTTTCTAATGGACTGTCTCTGCGATTGTACTGGCGCATTTTAAGGCATTGTTCACACGTGATGTGTAATCCGTGCGTCGCTCATTGCATTAAACGCTCTTTAGAAATTCTGACAAGATCACTTACTTACATACTCCAACTTTTTATATTTTTACTGGAACAGAAGGTTGTATGTTTTCAGTTGCAAAAAAAAAAAAAAAAAAAAAGAAGTAATTTTTAATCCAAATTCTGCCAAAAGACAGCCAAAGCCTGAGTTCATTGATCCGCATTGATTATTAATGCGTTATCGCGAGAGAAATACGTTTGTTTGTTTCGGTTTTTAGACTTTATTTAAATGCTGCCCCTGATGGATACATTTTTAAACACATTTGCAATACTAACAGTAGTTTTAAGTTGTTATTATTTGTATAATATGCATTTTTCGTTGTAGGAGTGTGTAAGCCCGAGGAGGATGAAGAGCCGAGTAACGAGGAGGATTCACAGTCCTTCCATGGGGAAGGCGTGTGTAAATGGTTCAACGTCCGGATGGGCTTCGGGTTCCTGTCCATGACCAACCGGGAGGGAGTGCCACTGGACGAACCGGTTGATGTGTTCGTCCATCAGGTAGGATGATCTGCTCGGTCGCTCGAGGCGTATTTTATAGTGCGTAACGCAGCACTGGTGTTGCATCCCAACAAAAGATATATCAGTTTCTACGTCTGAGAATGTATTGTTTTTTTTTTTTTTTTTACCCAACGTCTTACCGGCAGCAGTGAGACACGTATGTTTTCAATGCTGCTTAATTAATTTAGGGTGTTTCCTTTTTCCGACATCTTCCGGCCATTAAATGATTATTATCATGTAAAAATAGCCGAACAAAAATACTCAACATATAAAGTCCATTGAAGTCAACAAATTGAATAGTTTTTGATTTTTGATTTTTTTTTTTTTTTTTTTTTTTTAATCAGGTGTTTTGATATGTTTGATTAAAGTTAGGATAATATGGTTTAGATGGGCTTTCTGCAGTGTGGTGGGTGTTTCTCCTGTAGGGGAACACGTGTTGCAGCCAGAGGAGATCAGCGGGCCTCCCTGGTTGTTTTCTGGACACTGATACTAAAAGTGATGGAGAAATTAGTGTGGGCTTTTTGTTATTGTTCAATGAAGCTTAAGCACTTTCACATCACTGTCCCTGAGCTACATGAAAACTAGTCCCTTACACAGAATGAACCCTATTATTGATCCTCCTCTGGAGATGTGAACAGTGATATTTGTTTATGGTGAAGTTTGTTGAGAATGAGATTAATGGAAGTAATTTTTTTGTGTGCTGGATATCACTGCATCTGTTGACAAAGTGGAAGCTTTTATTATTTTGATTAATATATTTAGTTCAGTGAATCTGAATCAAGGTTATTGATCACTATTTTTCATTTTAAGTGTATTTTGCTCAGAGATATCAGGCAATATCCCTGTTTATCTTTTATGGGTCTTTTTCTATTACTACATAACACAAAACCGCCACTTTATATATGTAAAGTTGATGATGCAGTTTTGAGCTTTAGTTTCACATACCAAACATGTTTTTCATTCTTTAATTGAATTTTAAGATTCCTTGCTTAGATTAAAGAAAGAACCAAACCTTCATTCACCTTTTTGAAAAGGTTGAAAAGTGTTGATGCTAATGAAGTGGGAGGTGTGAGGAAGTAGGTAGGGGGTAGTTTTCCCTCCTCCTTCTCATCTGAGTGAGTGCCTCCATTTCTGTCTGATAAGATAAAGGTTTAGCATGTGAATGAGAGGCATCCCCATGAGCTGCTCATTCACCTCGAAGTTCCTGTCATAAAGTGATTAAAGGCTCTTTGCTGTCTGCTCAACCCCCTCTGTGTGTGTGTGGCAGTTTTGTTACACTGCCTTTAAAGAGCAAATCTCCTTTTACAGGAGTCCTCAGGTTTTATTTTAGGTAAATTTCCTGGTTCACCCACCATTATGTCAAGGCCTCCAGCTGATGTGGAGACATTGTCTCGCAAAGTCTAATCTTTTTTTTTTTTAAAGATTTAACTTAATTTGCAAAAAAAAATACATCCACATACAATAGCTCTATCATCCATTTCATTGTGATGTTCTCTAAAGCAGCTGTCACTGGTTTCTGTCTTCCTGCTGTCTCTGTGATGATGCATAAAGAGAGATTAAATTGTTCTGTGGAATAGTAGTAACTGAAATATTGTTTGACTATACACAGGAAGCTGGTATGTGATTACTCATATTGCAACCCAAACATGAGTTCAGTTGAAGACAGAAACTTACAGTTTAGTGCTCCAGTAGTCACAGAGATTTAAAATAAATTAGAAAATGGCTGTAGGTTTAATTCCAACTGTCATTAAATGCTGCTATAAAAAAAAATTAAAAAAAAATCCTAAATGTTATCATAAAAACAAGTTAAGATATTAATTCCCAGATGTGGAAATAAGTATTATAATTGCTCCAGATGCTTAAAGGGAAGCTCAAATTCAGAGGAAAAGTTGTAATGCTCGCTGCTTTACTTGGGGTCTCACTGTGATTGGTCTCATTTCATCAGAATAAATGCGTAACCAATGGCTTAGTTCCCTTTCTGTCACGAGAAAAGGTAGACACACAAGTGATGAATGTATAGGGGTTCTGGCAACGTAAAGGGCCTCGGCCCTAAAATTAGTGGCCGCGTGTCAAGGAAAATTAACTCCCAGGGTCCGCTGGCCTTTGTGCAGGTGGACAATAGATCCATGCATCCGAATGAAGCAGCCCTGGGCCCTGACTGAGCCCCTCTTTGTCTCAGCAGTAGTCCTGCTATTGTCCCTCCGTGCTCTGATGTCTTTCTCTGCCTCACTTGGCCCCCCAGACACATTCTAGATATAGTTTATAGTCAGCCCACTTACACCATCTCATCACCAGGTCCTTTAGGTTGAAAAGCCACCCCTCAGGTCCTGTACCTGTGTGTGAGAGGAACCTGATGTGGCCATGTGGTTGCTGTGGGTACGTTATGGGGGTGGGGAAGGTCACACATGGGAGAGGAAGTGGGTTAACAGTCACCAGGGCAGAGCGGCCTGGTGGGACTGGGGCTTTGCGGATGTCTATGTTGCCATTCAAATGTCATGGCTCACCAATGATGTTTCTTCGCTGCCCTGGACTCTGCAGCAGATGCTCAGCAGTGACTCAATGTTTGCAGGATTAGAGAAGATAGCCCTTTTGTTGTTTAAATTGGAGACGGCATTGTTTACAACTCACTCTGTAACGATCCCAATGTAAATTTCGAGGAGTGAGGTGCTCTAATTGTTTGTTTAATCTGCGTTTTAGATACTTACTACTCGTATCCTTTTAAATTATAACCTGTCCTGAAGGACTCTCCTTACAATAAATGATGCTCTTTGGGAAGGCCAGTTTAATTCCTGGTGGTCTTGGGAAACAAAGAATGTAGATGGTTCGTCACACAAGATTGATGGATGTTACTTTACTAAAAAAATGAATCAAAGAAAAGGGGATTATTGTCTATGAAAACAAGCCTGCTACATTATTGGCTCATTCTTCCTATTTCAACAGTATGCCTGACAGTTTAATCTTAGTCCCACTGAGGGGATTTCACAGAGGGGTTTCCCATGTTGATTTAGCCAGTCAAATAGTTTTATCCTCAAAACCACACCACACCTTTCTTTATCTCTCTTCCTTTCCTTTGGGAATCCGAAATGTTGCCACCAACACTCGGATCAAAAAGAAGAACCTCTTCACAGGTTACATCTAAGCAGGAGGCTAGGTTATAGTTTACTCTCAGCATATCGCACCATTGTTGATTAATTAAGCAAACAACCTCTCCAATGTTGCTGTTCATAAATCTTCTAATACAATAAAATCATCAGGGTGTGTTTTGTTTTTTTCATTAAAAAAAAAAAAAAAAAAAAAATTCCTTTTTAAGCACTGATATCAAAGAGAGATATCCATTTGTGCTTTTCCTCAACTTTTATGTCTTTCTGCCAAACAAATATCCAAAGAATGTCACCTCACAGCAAAGCCCTGCTGCCCTCTCACCCCACCCCCAACCTGAGCACAAACCCCTGCATCCTGTAGTTTAGGTCTAGTGGTGGTGGTCAGTGTGTTAGTAGAGCTTTGTGATGTGGGTGGGAAGAGGGATGGGATGGGGGTGGAGGCAGCAGTGTGGAATGCCGTTCCTCTGGAGGAGGGGGTTGGGGGTGGTGGTGGGGGGGGGGGTTGAAGGTTATCCTCATCAGGTTTACCACTCAAACACCGCAAAAAGACAATGGAGCATTAAGAGGCGGCAATGCTTTGTAATGCAGGGCGGTGTGTCTTCAGAAGGCTCCAGAGAGTGGGAACAGCAAGCTTTGTAGTGCTTGTTTATTTATCAGGTGAGACATCGTGATCGCCTTAAAATACCAGATACCTGATAAGAGCTGTCGGCCGCTGATGGTATCACACTGAGGAATGGGAGGGGGTTGTTCTCAAGGGTCAAAGTCTCCACAGACTTAATGCAGAAGTGATTCGGTCACTGGTGTGATATAGGAAGTTTTAAAACACGAAATCATAAATCAGTGTATCTTTGAGGGGGAAGACATTGAAACATTCATTCATCCTTTTCTGATTTGAATCAGAACATGTGTATCAGGATCGGAATGATTTGTACACTTGAATCATCACATATCTGCAGTTCCCCCCAAACAATATTGTTGATGCTGGAAAAAAAAAAAAATCTCTCTTTCAGAGCAAGTTGCACATGGAAGGCTTCCGCAGCCTGAAGGAGGGCGAGGCGGTCGAGTTTACCTTCAAGAACTCATCCAAGGGCCTGGAGTCGCAGCAAGTTACCGGTCCAGGTGGCATCCACTGTGTGGGCAGCGAGCGAAGACCCAAAGGCAAGAAGGTCCAAAAGCGGCGTTCAAAGGGAGACAGGTGAGCCGGGATGAACTGGGAAAACACAGAAAAGACTTATTTCATTATGTGTTCCTGTGCAGCATCAAAACGGAGGACAGTTATTTGGAATATATCAGTGCTAAATAAAAAGAAAAAAGAGAGTAAAGTATATATTCCGATTCCCTCTGTGCTACACTGGATGCAGTGTCATGAATACCAGAGGCTATTTTGTAAAAAAAATGAAAAATCTAATGGTTTTCAGGGCGCATTTCATTAATGCTTGCAGCAACAGCACTTAAACCCTAACACATTTCACGATACTAAAATGTGCTGTGTGGATCCCATGCAAAGTTCCTTTTAAAGACATCATTTTAGATAGTTTTAAATAATTGTAAACCATCTAACGGCTCATAAACTGTCACTGTCCTTTAAAAGCTAACCAGACCACAAAAAACTTGTCTTTTTTTCCAGCTTGGAGACAATCCATTTTTCAGATAATCCAATGCAGTTTTCAAATGGTATCCTTGGTTCAAGAAGTTTGTCAAGTTTCTCTTACTTTTAAAGAAATCTGGATATGCAAGGTTTTCATTGGACAGCAAAAAAAAAAACTATGCAACCTTACACTATCAGCAATCCACAAACAGTCACTGTTGTATTTAGTTTGGATCTAACATACAATGGCGTTGTAGTTTCTCCCCATTTTCCTTCCTCTCCCTTGACCCCAACCCCCACCTCTAGCCCTAGCTAGGGTCACATCAGGAGGCTTGACGTGTGACCTGGATCAATAACTGTTTAAATCTGCTGGTCCCTGGGGAATTCAAACCAACCCACTCTCCATCTCCTGCTAAACCTCTTCCACCAACAGAATTTGTAACTCCAAAACCAAACTTAATAACTCCAACAATCATAATTTGAATAACTTGAATCTGAATGTATTGAGATGAGTGAGTTTCGGGATAATTTTAATCACTGTGTCCTTTTTTGAAGAATGAGGAATTTCACTTAGGATAGTTAGAAAGTTAGACAATAGAATTACTGCTGTGAAAATAGCTTTAAGCATAACTTTTTTTGCTACATGTCTAAATACTGCAAAAGCAGTGATTTTTACATTTTAGTTTGATCCGAACCTCTACGTAATACTTGAAAATACAAGCGCTCCCTTGAGGAGTACAGGTCTTACAAAATCTACAAATCAAAGGTTTAAAGCAAAAACAACAATGCCCCCCCCCAGCAGAAAAAAAAGAGAGGTAAAGGAGCCTTGATTTTTGAGTCATACTCTGAATATCAATATAATGTAGGGTTAGAGGTGTATCAACTTTACCCCCCTGTCAGTTGTGATTACAGCCAGAGAGTAGTAAGTGTGAGAACAGAGATCATTACTGCTTCAAAGAGTCCTGGGAGGCTCGCTGTGGTTCAATACCTCTCCCTAGACCACACTGATCCGTGGATAAGACATCGGTCCCCTTTAGCATATTTCATTATGCAATACTGGATTGTGGTTCATTGATTTATGTGTGATTAAATGATCATATTTACAACCAATAATCAAATCATTTTGGTATAAGAGTAAAAAGTACACACTTTAATTATAGTTCTGGGTTCAGATTCTGCCTCCAGAGTGAGCCTCTGTTTTGCAGTCCACATTTCATTGACCAGCTTTGTGAGTGCATGTGTGTGTACATATGACTAAAGGAGGGGAAAAAGCTCCTATCCATTTAATTGATAACAGATGCAAGAGCCCAGGCAACGGGGTGAAAGGTCACTGTTGTCATGACAACCATGTATGAGTAAAAGCAAGAGAGCTGGGGGCTGGGATGGGATGATGAGGGTGTGTGTGTGTGTGGGGGGGGGGGTGTCAAGGTTCAGAGGTCATTACTGCAGCTTTTTTTTTTTAGACAAAGGGACCACTTCCCTTTCCCTCCACTTGCCTTCTGATGGATGCTGATGTCGGGAGCTTCTGTAGTGTGACGGTATAGACCTTGACTCCACCCCAATGGCCACCGCCACAAAAGCCACGCTGACCCCTCGGCAGCCGCCCTGTCCAAACCCTCATCTGCTGCCACAAAAGGTGGGGGTCCGCAGAAGCACTGCCTGCCCTATACGCCCACCATCCATCTGCCTTCCACCCCTGTACACGTGGCCATTCTATAGATAGTGTTCGAACAGTGGTGGACGATGGCACCCGTTGTGGCTCCCTCTGACCCCCACATAGTGTTCACTTCTAAAGTTCAATGCCGATCAAACGAGTGTCTTACTTTGACACAAAGGAGTCCAACCAAAAGGTTTTTGGGAGTCACAAGCTGACAAATAGGACAAGCTGTTCACAATCTTTGAGGTAAGGTGATCCACGGTACCTATACTGGGCCGATGGGAAGTATTGGCCCAGCATCTTTTCAAAACTCCAGCTTGTAAAAAAGGTTGCAAGTGAGAGTTGATGGCAATTGTTGATTATCTGAGAAACATGAACAGTTTTGAAAAGTCCCAATCTACTGTTCTCCCAGAGTAGTATGGGGTGACCTGGAATGCCCTCAGAGGGTTTGTATCCAAATGCAAACTCAAGTCATTCCAGGTGAAATATCGCCATCGAGTGGTAAACAGGTGCAACTCACACTCTTTACTGTACTGTACTGCATTGTTGGACCCCTGGCATAGATTTTTTTTTGATTTTTTTTGTTGATTTTATACACTTTATTAATCCCCGAGGGGAAATTTCTTCACTACAGCAGGGGGGCTCTCAGGGGGGAGCTGCTGCAGCAGGCTGCCACTAGCACGGCGCCAGGTAACCTGACCTGAGGTGCATGTTTTTGGATGATGGGAGGAAGCCGGAGAACCCGGAGAGAACCCACGCAAGCACAGGGAGAACATGCAAACTCCGCACAGAAAGGCCCAGGACCGGATTCGAACCCGGAACCTTTTTTGCTGTGAGGTGACAGTGCTAACCACTGCACCACTGTGCCGCAGTTTGCACAGCAGGAAGCGGTTTTCAGTGGAAAAACACTACTTGCCTAATTGTGACCAAAAATCTGTCATTGGAGGTTTAATCGAACATAATATCTGTTTTGTTTCTTGAAGGTGCTACAACTGCGGAGCCCCGGACCACCATGCCAAAGAGTGCAAGTTGCCACCCCAGCCCAAGAAGTGCCACTTCTGCCAGAGCATCGATCACATGGTTGCCAGCTGCCCAATCAAAGCACAACAGTCCTCGCCGGGTTCTCAGGGAAAACCGTCTTCCCTGAAAGGAGACGAGGAGGAGCACAGCCACTCGGCGCCACCTCCCGAGACCTCTGAGTAAATGAGGGATATGACGCCAGGGAAGCACAGAGGCCAATTCAAAGTGCTTCGATGGAGAGGAAGGATCCCCTTCCAGCTGTTGAAGCTGCTTTTGGAACTACCTCAGGTTGAAAAAAAAATACTCACGAAGAATGTTGCTGAAGTTTTTGTTTTTATTTGGTGTAACACTCGGGAATACTGCTGAATTATTGCACTCAGGGCGTTTGCTAAATGTATAAATCACTGCTGTTGTTGGAGGGGGTTTGAGATTGTAGCTAGCAATGCCATTTAACGGATGGTCTTCATGAGTTTATTTTTATTTTTATGTGACACTGTGTCCGTCCGGTGGGCATTATACCTCTTCTCTTTTTTGCATAATTCTCTTGTGTTTTTAGTATAGAGCTACACTTTCGCTGCCTTACCATTTAGTCTACTTCTTGACTGTTACACCTCGCTATCCGACAAGGCAGAGACGTAACAGTTAGTAACTCTGTAATGAATGTTAGTTTGCATATCGCATGGGGACCGGGAGGGTTCGTGAAAACACATGGGATGGGTTTAAGCATATAGCTATTGGCGATGTATTGGCAATCTGCCAATATTGCAGTTGACCATCCTGTTTTCCTGGGGCCAAATGAATGTCAGTGGTTTCCAGTTTTTGGTCAGGGTTATTTTTTTTTGTCTTTTCATTTTTTCCATCCAGCATTTTGCCGGCTGTCTAAAAGGTGCATTGTCTACCTCATTGGTCCATGTTTGGTCTGCTACTAGAGCCATCATCCTAAGCACAGATGGTAAAGCAAATATTCTCAGAATACCGTTTTGGAGAGTTTGATTTGAATTGTGATGAAATCAAATCCTTTTTGCACTACAGTATTTACGCAGGATGCCATTAATTGGAATATACTGAACATTCTTAGAGAGTAACTTAACATCCCATGAAAACCTTGGTTTTACTGACCTGCCGTGGTTCAACTTCTCACCTTGCTGCAGTAATGCCCAGGTGTACTTGAAGACCTTGTGAAGTCCATTTTACGTGAGGTTACTGGTGCAACAAAGCACACATCAGACCACACCCAGAACACACCTTTCTAACAGTCTGGAAGGCATTTATAGTGTCACCTTTGGATGGGCAAAGAGGGTCCTTCAATTGAGGGACACACATCATATCAGAGTATGGTCAAGGCGTGGACTGTTGTGTGAAATAGCTTGAAACTATCGTTCCACAGCTACTCTGGGTGTAGAAAAAAATACGTTGTCTGTTTGGCAAGGCAAGGCAATCAAGATACCGTTTATTGTCTCACCATCAGAGGGCAGCAAACCACTGCTGTTAAGTTACTCAACTTTCCATCTGCAGTACAGTATATTCTCATTTTATTGGCTTCTGTGTGAAAGACTGCTGCTTTCCAATTACCCCCAATATGGATTTGATAGAATTCCAACCAATTAGATACCAACCCCAATACATATACAACTCTTTAACAAGATATTTGACCTAGACTAAGTTACTCAGGGGTCCAGCTAGCTCTCCTCTTGATACTTGAATAAGAATGAGGCAGAATCAGACACGATGTTGCCAGTGGGAAGGCTGGTGTTTTTGTTTATATCCAGTATGATCCATTTCTAGGGTAGTTATTTAAAACATTACCTCCCTATTACACTTAGTAGGGTAATAGCTCAGGAACACCAAGCCTGCACAGAGGAGCATATACGACTAGCTATAGCCAATCAGCCTTTTACTCCCGTTTTACAGGAGAAGCTGACTGAGACTTTTACGCCCAATTAATATATATGTAAAATTATTCTAAACCTTTTTAAAAAAAAGATCATACTAATTTATTTTCATCCAAGAGTGCTGCGGCTTCTCCTTCTGCTTCTGTTGAAGCCTCTTAGCAATGAATGGTCTAGTAGACATAAGAATAAACTGCCAAATGTCATTTAAAGCTACATGTGACTTGAGAATATATCTGGGTAACGCATTTTTAACATCACGGTACTTGTATTACTTTGTACATATGTGCTTGATAAATCACTGTCATTGTCCTTAATAATTTAAATTTAGTATGAATACAATGTAACAGTAATATATTGCAACAATAAGTGTAACAATATACAGTACATACTGTACAGGTACAAAGTATCACGAGGACTGCCGTAAACTGAGGGTTTTTCTTAAATATTCTTTTTCTTTTCCATTTATTATTCTTTTTTTTTTAAATGTTAGTACACAATGAGCCATTCCGAAAAGAAGCCCATTGTCATAGCTATCTATGCCAAAACCAATTGAATGTTACTGTGCACTAATTTGTGTAAGATGCATGGTTTTTTTTTATATATTGAGTTTAATCACTTTTGAATATGTTTAATTTTTTGCATTATCCTATTTTTTTTATTTTTTATATTTTCATAAACTACAGTCAGTTGCTGGTTGGAAAAAAGAATACCTTGACGCTTAGGGACGCTCATCTCAGGAATTTACCAATCTGAAAACTCAGGGAATAATTCAGATTGATTGAAAGGAGTCCAGGTGTGTTTGGTCAAGACAAAGCAGGGATTAAATGCACATGATGTGAAGCGTATGACAAGGAAGACAAAGTAAAATGGGTTTGGGGAAGGTCTTGTTACAACAGTTTCTATTTTTACTCTTGAGAAAAATACTTTTGTCAAAAAAAGAAATGACGACAAAAGATGTGAAACTGTTTATGTTGAGATCTACAAGCTTCCCAAGCACCCAGTGTGATGATGTTCTTCATATTTTGTTCTCTTTGACCAACTCGCCGTGATATGATATGAAGAAAATGTTCCACTATTATTGTATTTTGTTTTCCTTTATAATCGTTGTAGATGGGGATTTAGTAGAATATTGTAAAGGGATTGGGGCTAGTAGTATGTAATCCGGGGTTGTCTCATCTCAACACATCGATACTTGGTGTTTCAGACTATCAATGCTTATGACAAAAAGAATGTTTCATGGATGACTTAACACTCAAATATGACCTCATACTCTGCTGTTAGGTGCCGTTTGTAAACATTTTCAGAATATAAAGGTTTTGATAATTCCACTACACAAAATTAGTAAATTAAGTGCTTTGATTAGGTGAAATATTTGACTTTTCTTTGGATGGGTTTATAATTGCAGTGCCAGTATATCTTCAAACTTGAACACCCATCTCTACATTTAAAAGGGACACATACGGATAACTTTTGTTCATCAGCGTTTTTTTACTTAGCGTTTTTATTAGTTTTTCCTTTTTTAATTTTAATTCTAATACCTGAAACCACAAAATACCTCAACTGTCAAACAAGTCGTTTACAGTAAATCAGACGCCCACTATATAGATAAAGGGTGCATGCAATATTCTACTTTGCTCAACTGTTTTCAAAATATCATTTGGAAACTAAGGGAGATCATGCCAGACATTCTGATTGTACCAAACCTGTTTGACCCCTCAATGGTGTGTTATTGTGATTTTATTGTTGGGTGCTAGATGGGTTAGATATTCCTTAAAACTCTAAAGACTTGTAAGACTGTGTGCTCAGGGTAACATTTGAAGCTCATCAATGGTACATCTTGTTTGTGACCATCAGCCATTTAATGTGTGGTGTTGTATTTTATCAGGTAAATACCTCAAGCTACTTGCAAAAAAGATTTGCATTTATTACTGATGAATGTATCGATTTTTACTGCCATAAAATTACAATTAACTTGATCTCAGGCGATTTAATGGCTAGTTTGTCGAGCGATGAGCAGCATGTCGTATTTTCAAAGTATTATTGTGATTATGTTTCTATATATAAAGGTCTGCTCCATTTCCTAATAAACATGTCAATATTCCGTTTTTTTAATGTCTTTTTTTCTTATAACAATCCAGTCACAAGCTGTGTCACATGCTTTTAGTCTTGTCAGTAATTAACACACGGCCTGTACTTCCAGCTACAGTCCTTCCTGCTGACATGTAATAAACCGAAAATATGCGAGAGCGCGTATACTTGAGAGATTTACAAAGAAAATTGCGCAGAACCTGTGAATCATCTTTTTTTTTTTGTTCAGTAAATGACTAAAAAGTATTTCACCACGCAGCATTAAATGAAGCGAAATGCAGAAGAAAGCAGTCAATTCCTCTTTTATTTTGCCTTGCAGGCCGAACACAAACTCAAGCTAATTACAGCACATGCGGCGGTTCTCCACCAGGGGCGCCGTTCTCTGTTTACGTTTTCAATGACACAACCTCATGGGTAAAAATCCAACATGGCCGTAGGTTGAAGACTGCTAGCTTAAACTCACGCCACAAATTACAGATATTTAAAAAAAAAAAAAAAAAAAAAAAGTGGTGTTGTTTTCATTACCTTAAAGTTAAGTCCTGGGTCGCGATGTGGTTGCCACTTCACAGACTGTGTTTAAGAAGCCGGGCAGTCGGCAGAAGAAGCGTCGGCGCTGCTCTTTTGGAGTGCTCCGGGAACAGAGATGCTGTCGTGTCACACTTCAGTGGTCCAGCTGGACGCTCCGCACAAACGTGCAAAGCACTTGTGTTCAGGGACCACGGAGACCCTGCTCGAGTCGTTCAGTAAGACCGTCCGTCTAAAGAAACACGAAACACGTGGATACTTCACTGTTTCTGTGCTCGTGAGAAAACAATAGCTGTATAGAGTAATGTGTGTCATGCCTCGTTCAGGACAAGCTCAATCTTTTGTCTTGCAAAATAAACACATGGTTGTCTAAAACGTGTAATCTAAAGTATATATATATATATATATCACACTTGTGTTGCTTGTCCGTAACATTTGGAAGGCGGTGTCTTCTTCGCCTTGTCCTGGTGCACCTGGACCTAATAGGCACATTGATGTCCCCAGAGGCTGGAGGGCGGGAAAACCAACAACTTCTCCTTCTTCTCTTTCTCTTTGTCCTTCTCCTTGTCCTTCTCCTTGTCCCCTCCTTTGCTTGGCGTGTTGTTGCCTTTCGCATTGACCAATGGACGATTTAATATAAATAACACCAGGCTGTTAGGTCTGACAATCCTCTTTTATTAAGTTTTTCTTTCTGTTTTATTCTCACTACATTCCACATTAATTTCAAATTTATTTATTTATTTTTTTAAATCTAAGGATACTAAATCAAATCTTTTTTTTTTGTTGGTTGTTTTTTTGTGTGTTTGTTGTCAGGTTGGAGGACCTACATCTACCCCCCACTGGTGAAAAGGATGTCTTGGTTAAATTCCTGGCAGCTCCAATCAACCCATCTGACATTAATATGATTGAAGGTTTGCAGATTTTCCTCCACACCTGCAGCAGCCTAATTTCAAACCGTGGCAACCTACTGTGGCAAAGAAACAGAACATAGTACTTCTTTTTTCATATTGTATAATAATCAGTTATTAATGTTTTTTTTTTTTTTTTTAGGTACTTATGCAGTCCTACCTGATCTCCCAGCTGTTGGTGGCAATGAGGGCGTGGCCCAAGTCATAGAGGTGGGCAGCCGGGTGAAGTCCCTTAAAGCAGGAGACTGGGTCATCCCGAGAGATGCTGGTTTAGGTAAATTACAGCTTCATTGAGACGAATGCGTCCCCAGGTTTCAGCGCAAACTCGGAACGAGTTTCATACCTTTGTGTGAGCAGGAACATGGAGGACAGAGGCGGTGCTGGCTGAGGATGACGTCGTCTCACTGCCAAATGACATTCCCCTGCTGTCTGCTGCCACACTGGGGGTGAATCCCTGCACTGCCTTCAGGATGCTCGCTGACTTTGAAGATCTCAAGCCAGGTGGCGTGTGTGTGTTTGAAAAGACAGGTTTATGGGCTGGTATTTGCAACATGAGTAGCGCGTTCAAAGCTCCATTAATGTTGATTAATCAAGCACCATGATGAGTACAACATGCCAAATATAAGTGCTGAAAAAAATACAAATCTGGAAGAGGATTTGAAAATGCATTACTCCTGCCTAAGTTATCACTAAAACTACGATGTGCTGCGCAGTCGTCTTGGTCATCATATAACAGTTTCAATCTGTCTGCTGTCCTTTTAGGTGATTCTGTGATCCAGAATGCAGCCAACAGTGGAGTTGGACAGGCTGTCATACAGATCGCTGCTGCAAGAGGAATAAACACTATTAACGTTATCCGAGACAGGTGAACTCAGTCTTATTAGGTTGACTCGGTGCTTTAGATATTGTGGGTAAAAAAACTGACCAAGTAACATTTTAGCTCTCTTTGCTTTTTTCTTTTAATCATAGGATGTTTTTTTTTTTAGGAGATTTTCTGTCTCTGAAATTTACAAGCGTACATATTTAACCACACTGAACTTCTTCATTGTGTCTTTCCTTTCAAAGGCCAGAGTTCACACAGCTCAGTGACAGGCTAAAGGCCATCGGAGCGAGTCATGTGATCAAAGAAGAGGCCCTGAGGCGGCCTGAGATGAAGGAACTGTTCAAGGCGTGTTGCTCTGACGACAGCTGTAGGAATATGATCATGTGTTTTTTTCCTCTCGGTAAATTAACTAACTTCCAATATATTAATATCTTTTTTTTAAAGACTTGTCCAAAACCTAAACTGGCATTAAATGGAGTTGGAGGCAAGAGTGCGACAGAACTTCTCCGTCGTTTACAGTGAGGAAGATGAATAATCTTTAAAACACATGACAGAACATCCTTACGCTGCAGAGGAAAGCCAATCATGTGTCTTGGCCATTTGTATTCCATTCAATCCAGGGTTGGAGGATCTATGGTGACATATGGAGGGATGTCCAAACAGCCCGTTACTGTTCCTGTGGTGAGATGAAACCTGTGACGGCTTTTCAGTTTTAAAGAAATGCTTTCAAATCTTTAGGAATGTGCCTGCTTGTTTGCTTTCTTGGTGACAGTTGGATGAGAAGATTGATACCAAACTCCCACTGGAGTGGTAGAGACCCTCCCATGTGACTGTCAGCCATTAAGTAAACAAGCTTATTTCTGAAAAGACTTTCAGAAATAAGCTGAAACAATATTGCGTTACATTTCACAAGTCTTTTTTCTTTTTCAACGTGAGTAACCTCGCTCTCTCCACAGAGTGCTCTTATTTTCAAGGATGTGAAGGTTCGGGGATTTTGGGTCACGCAGTGGAAGAGAGATAACTCTCATGGTAAGATGGCATGGTATTACTTGATTTATAAAATAAATCTGAAATGATAAAAATGGGTTGTTTTAAACAAAATGTATTGTGAAATTCTTTTCATTAGATGGAAACGCGTTCAGAGCCATGCTGGATGAACTGTGCTCCCTCATCCGGAAAGGAAAGCTGACGGCTCCTGCCTGCACTGAGGTGCGTCTCCAGGACTATCACAAAGCTCTGGATGCAGCTATGCAGCCTTTAATTTCAACCAAGCAGGTCCTGATCATGTGAACTGGCTGGTGTTGTGAACTAACCGCTACAATGTCATGACCGTAGTGCGAGAACTGAATAAGTCCGACACATTATTGTTAATGTGTTAACCAAACACAATGCTCACGCACATACGCAATAAAAGTTACTGCACGTCAGGCTCGAAGTCCAGAATCTGTCATGTTCTGTAATGAGTGTTTAGCTTTACTGTAAGTCATCAAAAGCTCATCGTATCTTTATATAGTGACATGAGATAGCAGGAGTGATCATAGACCCCAGATAATACAACTTTATCTGTTACGTTCCGCAATAATACATGTTACTTATTAAGCTACACGAAAACAATTAAGGGAAATTATTAATCAACACATTTATTGTCTATTGTTATAGAATCACTGATATCAATTATGCATTGATTCTTTTAATTAAAATAATATTTATAAAATTAAGACATTACTTGATTTAAATAGTTAGATTTGGTAAATAATATAATAATAGAAATAGTAAAACATTTGAATAAACTCTGGATTTGATCCAGAACCTCATAATTTATGTTACTTTAACCTATTAAGGCACAAGAATAGTATGTAGTTCTTCAATTGATTTGAAATGAAGAATTCAGCCAGTACCAATAAATAGATTGCTCAAGCCAAAGATTGTTTTTTTTTTCCACACTGTTTAATTACATCCAGTATATGACTCAGTTCATTTATAGATGTCATATCCTTTTAAACACAAAAACACAAACATTGACATTTAAAAGAAACATTTACATTGCCTTATTACTGTTGATTTTGAATTGTGAGGGTTTGATCAATATCACCTGATAAAAATGGGCAGTTTAACTTGTTAATATGCAAGCATGAATCCTGACATCACAAGTAGTGTGGAAGCCAATCCTGATCCAATAGACACTTTTGCACAAGTACAATGTGGAAGCCTGTGTTGCAGAACTTGTCATTCAATGATGTAGAACACACATCACATATCCGTCAGTTCAGGTTTTAATAGGACAAATCATTCCATGTTCATAGATTCTGTAGTTAAGCGAAATAGAAGGTATATCTGTGTCCCATTAACAATTTCTTGCCTAGCAATTTAAAATTTGTATGGAACAAAACATATCAGAGTAATTATAATTTAAAGCAGAATATTTGTATATATCTTCAAACATGTGTAAACAATGTCTCTAAACATTACCTGTGATGCTGATGGTCATTACCAACTGGCCAACGCCAGACTTACAGCCACGGAGAGGACTGGCAGAAGGCCTCTATAAAGGGAAGCCGCTCCTTCTTTTTCCAGACAGTGTTCATACCTGTTGAAGTCTACCTCTCTTGCTGCACACACATGGTCAGCACGGCAGTCTCTGTCACACTCTGTCAGGTCGTAGCTGACAGAGTTGAAATCATAGTACTTCTGTAGGTAGCAGCCCTCGTTAGCTATACGCTCCAGAACGTGGTGCATGGAGGCTGGAGAAGCATCTGGTACTCTGAAACTCTCTGTGAGCCGATACTCTTTCTCCCAGCGTCCTGTTGTGGCTGCATTAGCGCGAGTGAGGTTCAGAAAATAGGTCACCACATCCTGAATGTGTTCAAACATGTGGTTTAAAAACAGAAACCAGAATAATGAAAGCGTTCAAATTCTTTTCTTATGGTTGCACTTTTTTTTTTTTTAAATACTGTAGGCTGTTTGCTGCAACTTAGACAAACACATTTGAAAGGAAATGATATGAAGTGGCTTGACTTACTTTAACCAGGAGTGTTTGTGTGTCATATTCAAAGACACGGATTCCAGGATTGTTGGCTCCATCTACAACCCCAGGAAGTGTTGTTTTCCACGGTGTGACACCGGGGCTGAGAAACATTGTACTGATAGGAGAGCCTGTAGAAACAGAACAGACATAACCTATGATTACCACAGTTACCTCTTTATGTGGAGCAAGTTCATGTCAACAACAGGACACCTGATGTGAGAGACATAGTACAATTAGGCGATTAGCAAGTAACAACTAAATTAACTGAATCCCAATCAGCCACGGGTACAAACCAGGTAAAACAAGTAGTTGCAGTGTAAGCGTGTGACCTACCCTCTGTGTTGTAGAACATGCGGAAGCTGTCAGTATGATGATGGCCAAAGAACTGCCCGATGATGACAGAATGATGCTTCTCAATTAAATCCAAATATCGCTGGTTGAACTTTGGTGTGAACCACTGCTTACTTCTTTTCTTCTCAAAAAAACCTGGGGGAACGTGGCCAATGATGTACACCTGGTAGACAAACAAATATTATCCCAAATCATATATTTTCATCCACAGTAGTCAACTTCTAGTGTACTAAATGTTCACTTAACATAAATAAGAATATAAATGGAAAAAATAGTTTTGCTCCAATTTTTCATGACATCTGTGGCATCGTGTTGCGTGATAAAACTACACATTTTAGAGTGGTCCTTTACTGTGAACAGTCCAACGCACACCTGTGCAATAATCCCACTGTTTCATCAGCATCTTGATCAGGTGGATGGATTATTATTTAAAGATGAAGTATTCACCAACTTGGAAAAACAACAAACTTGTGAACAAAATTTAAAAGAAATTTAGAGATTTAGGGGCAGAGCAACCTGACATCTTTGGGTTTTTTCCTAGCTAATGACTCATTCAGAGAACATAACCTAAAATTATTCTTCCTTTCCCCTCTGGTCACAAGTATCAAATGGAGGTTTTCATTATGAACTGCATCTTTAACTGTTTTCTCAGGCATAACACAGACATGAAAGCAAATTAAAAGAAGGTAGGATAGGGGTCAGGGAAAGTCCCTTTCATTCAAGTATAAGGATGCCCTTGCTGTTAAAATCAGTTTAACCCATGTTGCAAAGCACAAATAGACAAGATGCCTTCTCTTTGTCGTTGGCCGCCTTTGTAAGAACACGATCCGCCCATTTAAACTGGTCCGCTGGGTCGTCCGTGTCCTGCGTCAGCTTGTTCTGGTCATAGTAGAGATTAGTGTTGAGGACCAGCATCCTGAAACCCGTTAGATTCAGCAGTTTTTCTGTGTAATATCCACCTGGGCAAGAGGAACATAACAAAATGTAGCTGATGATTCTTTGGAAAGCTGTTGTGCATCATATTTGTAAGTATCAGAGGAAGCTTTGCTGACCTCTTTTAAATGTTTCTCGGGACTTTGGATCCAACCAGCCTTGCCACATTTCTGCTATTTGGTCATAGATGTAGTTTGGGGCTGCAGGAAGTTGATTCTTAGGGTGGTAGTCATGATTTCCCAGGGCAGAGTAAACTTTAGTGTCTAAAGAAGGCAATAATGAAAAACTTTCATCATTACTAATGCTAAAACACTGTGGTATATCTCTGATATGTCCTTCTTTAAATACAAAATGACGTAACTTGATTTCTAACTTACGAGGAAACACCTCATTTATGATGTGAGTAAGGTTGCTGATAATGTGGGCCACTGCCTCTTCCCCCAGATCCTCATTTGGTACATGTGGTGTGTCATCTCTGAGAAGTAAACCAGTTGATTGTTTTAGTTCTAAGTATTGAAAGGGGAAAGTTATCATTCCTTAGCAACCACAGTTGGAAAACGGTGCATGTTTCTCCAATAAACTTAAGTTACCTTGGCTTCCGGCACGGTAGCTATTATTGTAGCGGACAAATACGCCGGGCCCTCTGATCACTAGCACATGATATTTCTTAAAATACATAGACATGACTGAATGACTGAAGCATTTGTTTCCCCGGATATGGACTTGGACGTAGAGTCGTAAAACATGTTGCAGTGAGCTTATACATACCCAGTCCATACGATGAAGTCCGGGTCTGGTAGAATTTTCCTCATTGCATACACAGAGGAGTTGATCAGGTGCCATGGCGAGTCACAGACATAGTCTCCAAATTTACCCGCACTGGCTGCAGGTCGTTTCCCGCTAGATGCACACACCAGCTCAGGAGTATCACTCCGTTCGTATGTGGGGTCCCAGTGCAGATCCGTGATGTGCCAAAAGTTCCCTGGGTAAAAACGATGCGTAATTGCGCACAGTAAATTGTTCCAGCATTGTGACAAGAAAAAAATTGTAATGTGGCAACATTATGACATATTTGCTGCTTACCTGACAGTGCAAGAGCCTCTTTGAAAAGCAGACAAGATAAGAGCAACCTTACTGCGGACATGTTGAGCTCTTTAAAGAAAGCAAATCGCCGACAAAAGTCAAGTGCAGGTTTGAAAGGTAAGTCAATAAAGGGTGAAGCGAGATAAGATAGCCCTCAGCTATTGACGCCTCTTAAAGGTGGTCCACTAGCAGAAACTTCAAATATTAAACGGACAGTAGCCTGATATAGGCGACACCTCAGAAATGAACTTCAGACTTCAATGTGCATCTTTCTCAATTACAAGGACAAAACATTTGGCAGGTTCACTACACACCTACGCTACTGCAGTGTAAACCATATGATGCAAAAGTTCAGTATATCAATCATGTGGAATTATTCTATTGATTATAATGATTCGACAATCGATGTGTATTTATAGGCTTAGCTGAGAGTGCCATAAAAAGGCATAATCCGGGTAGTTACTTGTGAATCCCTCCAAACAAACTATTTTTAGGCTTAAGATCAAATAAGTCTTACAGTTGCCTTCGTTGGCATGGCATCACAATAAAAAAAATAGTAAGTCTAGATTCACAGCACATATAGGTGCATAACTACATTTACTTTAAGCTATATTAATCCATGTGGTCATGGTTTCAATTCTGTTACTTTGTAGCCTAATATGACAGTCGTCTATGTTGCCTTCAAGGGATAATAGTATTTATCAGATCTGAGGTTGGAATCTCTATAGAGCAGGGGTGTCAAACATACGGCCCGCGGCCCGCCAGGGGGTCCAGCTCGGCCCGCCGGATGACTTTGCTAAGTGTGAAAATTACAGAAAGACATAAATTGCATTTCTATGAGAATATGGAGGTTTACGAGTACAAACGTTTTGATTTTTTTTAATCGATCCAGTAATTGCTTCAAAAACAGCGTAAATGCGACGTCTGCTCCGGAGGAAGAAGCGCTCGGTGCCAGCCCCTTAACTAACTATGTGGCCCCTTAACTAAAATGAGTTTGACACCCCTGCTATAGAGCTTTAAAGAGCACCTTTCATTAAAATTAAAAGTTTAAGAAAAGAAATAGTTTCTCTGATAATTATTTTTGACGATAATTTACAGAACGTTTCTAAAGTAGATATTAAAGAAACATTTGAGGCTTCCATAATTGTTCTAACTTGATGGTATTGTTTTATACATACATTATGTATGAATAATAACCATGAATGTAGCATGGATCATTTTAATTCAATTGAATTTTATTTAACCGATATGGTTGACTTCCAAACTTTGCGTGTGATCGTACTATTTCCGACAGTTCATGAATGCAGCTCACCCTTCGATCACGTAAACGTTAAAAAAAAAAACAACGTGAGAGGCCCCGTGCTTTGTCTTTCAGGTACACGTTTTAACCAGGCTGTGTGCCTCTCCATTGGGCAACATCAACCAAAATAACGGCTAAATACACGTTAAACGTTAGGTTGGGACTATAGCGGATGTTTCTGCAATGGCCAATCTTAACGTCTTAAGCGAAAAATGACGGCCTGACAAGCAAAACTCAGGCGTAATATATCCTCTGAACTATCCACGCGACAGGATGTTTCGCGGGACTTTTTCTGTGCGCATGCGCCTTACGTTAAGATTTGCGCGCGGAGTTTACAAGGAAGGAGACTGAAAAAGCGCTGTGCGGTTGTCGACCCTGTTTCACAGTGTAAATACCACTTCAGATTTGGTTTTTATTAAGTTGAATACAAGGCGCCAACATGTGGAATCAGGGTAGGTTTAATATCCGCATTGTTGTGTTTATAAAGCGGTATGGTGAGCTTGTTGACGTCTCTGGTTGCGGTTAACGTTAGCTTCGTGACTGCTTCTTTGTTGTTGTTGTTGTTGTTGTTGTTGTTTGTTGAATGTTAGTAAAGAAAGTCGTGTGTGGTTTAAATGAAAAAGCGTGAAGAGTACGCAGTTCGTCGTTTCAGCTGACACTGCCTCCTGGTTTTTTTTTTCCCAGGTGGGTACAGTGAGTCGGGTATGGCCGGGGGTTACACTCAATCTCCAGGAGGCTTTGCATCACCTTCTGCATCCCAAGGAGGAGAGAAGAAAGGGGTCTGTACACCGCAGCGTTTTCATAATTCACTGGAAACTGTAGATTAATGTAGACAATGATGAAAACCTACCATAACCCTATCTCCTCTTTACACATTTGTGCACATGATATTTGTTGTAGTAGAAACACTGATTGATTGATTGATTGATTGACTGACTGACAGTTGGATGTTGAAGCACAGCAGTCAACCTGTATGTATGTATGTATGTATGTATGTATTTCATTTTACAGAGAACCCGTGCCAATCAAATAATCCCCTGCACGGTGTCTCAGCTGATGTCCGCTTCACAGACGGACGAGGCCTTCAGAGTGGGAGATGTGGAAGTTGCCCAGGTAAAGTGAATCAGGAGGGATTATGTGGTGGCACAACATGCAGTTGGAAATAATAATCAAATGAGTGTCTTAACGGTACAGGTGCACAGGGCTGAAACAAATATCGGGTAATCTCTTGTCATTTTGTTGTTGTTGTTGTCAAACATGTTTGACTTCTAAAAACAAATGTCAACACAGTAACAATTTAAAACCCAGGGATATTTATTTTTCAGTGGTACACGAACAGGAAAGGCTACGAATCCCGATATGAAAGCCCGAACTAGGAACTGTTTGTGACAATCGTCAAAACTATTTTCTGTAGAGCTTAAAGGATCGATCAAAAAGTTAAGTAAGAGAAAAGCAGCTATTTTGATGATGCATCATTGTTTTATTCAGTTGGTGAACTTCCAGGCTCTCGCACGGGAGAGTTTGGTTCCTTTATTTTATGGTATAGTAACAAACCAAATTTTGTTACATGCCTCTAATAAGCGTTTAGTCGTTAATATTTCCTAATTGTATTGTTTGATAACAGTTTATGGTCTGCGTCACAAGGTCACCATTGTGGGCATCATCAGAAGCACAGACAAATCCATGACCAACATCCAGTACAAAGTGGACGACATGACGGGTGCCCCCATGGACGTGAAGCAGTGGGTCGACACCGAGGTAAGTGGGGGTCATTAATCCGTTCACAGTATTCTGCTGTTGTACATAAACTCAAGTCTTTTGTGGAAGACAAACCACTTATCTGGAGACTATAAACATATGATGAATACATGTTCCACTGAGGTTCATCACCCATTTGAAAAATTGTAATTTTAGATGGGAGATATTTTCATCGTATGACGTGATCGTTCCGAGAATGATTACTGGTCATAAGTTTCACTTTTAACTTCCAATTTTGTTATGATCCTAAATAAATTAGCTTAATTCGCAAGCAGGCATTAAACACATCACCTCGCACCAATAGACACAACAGATTATACACATTAATAAACATAAAATGAATAGAATAAATAATTGTACCAAGTCTTGAATTTTAAATAGGAGATCAAGACCAGACCAAATGTACTGTGGAGTACAAAGTTAGCCGTTTATGCTCTAATTGATAAATGCCTCCGGTGGTCCAGGCTAAAATCTGAAAATTGCTTGAGTAATCTCTTTTTAGAATCTGTATCATATATATGATATTACAGTGATCAAGCAGCCTGGCAATTATTTTTTTTTTTTTTTTACTTTCACAGGACCCCAGTGTGGACAGCACTGTCCTGCCCCCAGCAACATATGTCAAAGTCTCAGGAAATCTGCGCTCTTTCCAGGTGAGCTTACAGTCCTGAAACAGTCTCTCCATAGAACCCAGAATCTAATAGGATGGTAGCTTTAAGAGCCCAAGCAGACACGTACGATCATTCCTGAAGTTTAAAAATGTATACATTAGTGTGTCTTTAATAATAATTTTACTTGACTGGCCAACATAGTTTTTGTTTAGTTACTTGAAAAATGCATATAGTGCTTTTTGTGTGTGTGTGTGTGTGTGTGTGTGTGTGTGTGTGTGTGTGTGTGTGTGTGTGTGTGTGTGTGTGTGTGTGTGTGTGTGTGTGTCCCAGAGCCTTTGACTCCCAGTAGTTCCTCTGCAAATGGATCCTTATTTATATTGTGTGTGTTTTCTGTATCAGAACCACCGATCTGTTGTGGCGTTCAGCATCCGTCCCCTTGAAGACATGAATGAAATCACCTCACACATGCTGGAGGTTGTCCAGGCACACATGGTGCTCAGCAAGCCTCAGACCATGGTAAACACACACATCAGCAGCTTTTATTCTCAGATGACACACGTGAATGTTTCCTCACATCGTAGGGTTACAGTCTCAGTTAAAATAACTTCCATTTTTCAAGTAGACAGTCTGCTGTCACATTTTGAAGTATTTATGTTTCGACACTTCCTATTTGCTGTTGCCCAAGAAACATTTTCAACGCTTTCTTGATTCTTGTTGTTCTGGGTTTTGTACCCTCATGGTTGAAATGCACTTATTGTAAGTCGCTTTGGATAAAAGCGTCAGCTAAATGTAATGTAATGTAACACAATTGATGGTTTGTTTCTCTTTCAGTCAGGCAGTGGAGGAGGAATGAGCAGCAACACCACACCCATGTCACGGCCAACCACAGGAAGCATGGGAGGGAGTTACACGGGTGCTAACGACATGACTAATAATGGGTTAAGCCCAAATCAGAATCAGGTGAGCCTAAAGGAGAGAGAAATCCTCTGAGGTTCTAACTGCCAACGCTTCTCTATGAAGAGCGGTGTGCTGCAGACACGACTAAAGCCAGCTGTTTGATCATTTCACATCAATGTGGACAAGAACATAAATGAGATATGAAAATGTAAAAAAATTTGTCAAACCGGCATCTGTATTTTGCTTTAAGTTGCCCCCCCCCCCCATCCCCCACCGCGATAATCCCCGGCTCAGAGTTACTGTCTCTTCATCCTGTTAATATCAACTACAGAAACAGCTTAATGAGTAAAGCAAGTAACAGTTTCACAAAGAGACCCTGTGTGTGTTTAATATGACCATGTTTGTCTCACACAGGTGCTGAGTTTGATAAGAGGCTGCCCAGATGCTCAGGGTATCAGCATTCAGGACCTGAAGCAGAGACTCGGCAACATCAGTCTGTCTATCATCAAGTAAGAAAAGTTCTGCTTTAAGTTTTAAGAGATACATTTTCATTAAATAAAAACTACATTGTGGTGTTCCAGTCCATTAGACAGTAAAGTCAGTCACTGTACAGTGAACCCTCGTTTATCGCGGGTACGTTCCAAATAGAGACCGTGATAGGTGAAATCCGTGAAGTAGTAACCTTTTTTTTTTTTACAATTATTATACAATGAAATACTCCATAATACATTGAAACCAAAGAACAAAACCTTTTTACAGGCCCAAGCATTTGTTTAACAAATAAAAGTACTGTATAAATGTTTTTTTTACAAATAACTACTGTACTGTAAAATAATAATTTGAATCATCAATACGAACTGAAGGCTTCAAATTGCTGAGATCGGCACCGCCCCACTGCGACCCAAGTCATTGGATTAGAACGGGAGAAAATGAAAACTGATTATGAAAACAAATACAAAGTACAGTCGGACAAATAGTGACTCGTGTATTTCACTGCTCTTCTGACTGAGCCGCTGCATCCTGACTCCGCTCTGCAGCGGTTCTTTCTTCTAAAGCCGGCGGTGCAGGTGTGGTTTTTCGAGAGAAGAACATATTTATCGGTAGTTGTTGTTGCTCTTTTTTCTTCTGGGCAAAAAGATTCTTATAAACCGACATGCCACCATCGATTATTTTTAATTTGGCAAGCTGTTTTACGTACATATTAAACCGCAACGTTATTGACAAACAGGTAGAGAAGAAGCGGAGAGACTGTTTAGCCAATCAGAATGCAGAACACAATGCACGATGCAAATCCGTGAAGCAGCGAGACCATGAAAGGTGAACCACGTTATAGCGAGGGTTCACTGTATTACAAACATAGAAAACTCTGTCTCTCTCTCTCTCTCTCTCTGCGTCTCACTCTCTCTCTGTCTCTCTCTCTGTGTGTCTCTTTCTCTGTCTCTCTCTCTCTCTCTGTGCCTCTCTCTCTCTGTCTCCCTCTCTCTGTGCCTCTCTCTCTCTGTCTCTCTCGCTGTCTCCCTCTCTCTGTCTCCCTCTCTCTGTGCCTCTCTCTCTGTGTCTCCCTCTCTCTGTGTCTCTTTCTCTCTCTCTCTCTCTGCCTCTCTCTCTCTGTCTCTGTCTCCCTCTCTCTGTCTCCCTTTCTCTGTGTCTCTCTCGCTCTCTCTGGCTGTTTAGCAGTGATTTAGGCCTAGGTATAAGTAGGGATGTGTCATTTCCTCACATTAATTTTATTATCATGACAACTTAAATTCATATTTTGATAATGGCAATATTGCGATTCTTTGAGCATAATGAAGTCATACCATGATGCCGTGTGATACTGATGTATGTTTCATGTGGGACTTTGCACACATTCACATTCACATTGGCTACAAGCGGAGGTGTTACTTTCAAAAAGGGGAACAAGCAGTATGAAAGCGGTTTGGTTGTAGAGAATCACTTTTCTAAGTAACGGTGCCAGTGTGTTAGTTTTTACCTAGTATTTAAACAATAACCTCTATTTTGTTTAAATTTTGTTCATTAAAGTAAAATGGTCAAGTATTTTTGTCACGTCATCAGGAACATAGTTCTTCCATCTGCCCATGTTATGCCTCTTGTTCTTTTATAATCTGACATTTGTTCCTCAATTATTTAGAACAATTCTTTGTTTGGAACATTTGAATTTTATAGGATTTCTTTTTCTTTCTTTCTTTTATTCTTTTTTTTTACAATTATTTTACATAAAGTGCTCCTAAAATACTACTCGTATTTCTCTTTGTGATCTAACAGGCAAGCAGTGGAATTTTTAAGCAACGAAGGTCACATCTTTTCCACCATCGACGAGGACCACTACAAATCAACAGACAATGATGATTAACCAGCTTCACCTTCTGAGCACCTGTAGGGTTACTTATTTTAGTTTAACCTGACAAAAGTCTTTAGTATAGCGCTTTATCAGCTATGTCACACGCTATCGTACCTCTTTAATACCACAGAACGAGATGAAACCTTGTTACGGTATGGTGGGTGAGGTCAGTTGAAGACCACATTGTTTAATTTGGGTGAGTTTTGGTTTACACATGATATATTCTGCTGCATGTGTTCCTGTTGAAGAAGTGGTTGTTTGTAGTTAATACAATCTTTCTGTGTACACCCCACTGTAAAGCGTTTTGTAATTTTAAAGATTCATAAGTACTTTGTTAATGTAACCTTTGCCCAATTGAAAAGATTGTATAACATAAAGCTTGTTCTCTACCTTGAACTCTGGTTTCACAGTATATCAAATACTTACTGACACTATGTAACATTTTCTGTACAACATGGTTTGGATACAAAAAACTCACTAATGGCTTTTTTTTTTCACTAAAAACTATTTAGGACAAACTTTGATTTCGCATTTCTTATGCTAATTTCTCAACAATTCATTATTAATTTACATATGTGTTGACACTGTAACACCACAAACTGAATTTCACATCTTCTTTTTTTCAGTCACACACACTGCAGGATATACAAAGATAAGTAAACATGTCCTATGGGACCTCTTTTAGGTCACAAAAGTTCGCTATAAATAAGTTTGAAACAAAATTTGAATACAGCAAATTGATCTGGTGCATTCAGGAGTCATTTTATGATCAGGGATATCAAAGTGAGTACAAACTTGAGTACAAAGTTCAAGTCAAATGAATACATAGAATTAAAATACTGCTTTCAACCTTAAAAGAAAGATGGTTAGACAACAAAATGTACTTCTATTTAATATGACGTTATATTGCTGAACATAAAAAAAAAAAAAAAAAAAATTGCATTTTACATAATGTCTAGCACCTTTTATACTCGGATATAATTAGTTTGATGTGGTTGAAGGGGGGAATCGTCTGCTATTGCAGAAATGCATTTTGAGGTTTAGACTGCTGCTGTCTGTCAAGACTGGATTGGACTTTTTCTGGGTAGAGTTTGCAAACAGTATACAATTAAGGAATAGTTTACACATTAAAGCCTTTACAATAAAAAGCAACCCATAGCTACCTCTGAAGATTATAAATGTGTATCTTTGAGAAAAGGAAGTATTGATTAATCCATGGTCATACTGAAAGCTGTTTGTGGTGTTTCATTAGACTAGAATTAATTACAGTGTTGCTGTTGTTTTGTTCCATTACTGACTGTGTTTAGTATTGCACAATACGAATACGGATCTATGTACAAGGCTACTACAGTTACAGCCCCACAAGTTGCTATATCGTTAAATCACGTTACTGAAAGGTCTGTACAAAAAGTGTTGGAACGGCAAGGGTAGTTTGTTCAATCAAAGTTTCTGTGCGGTGATCTATAGGTGGCACAGCTACAGCAACTTTCAACCTTAAAGAAGGTGGAGAAGTTTGAGTGGAGGAATAAAGTGATGAGTAAGAAGAAATTGTGCTGACCACATGAAGAAAAAGGGGGAGTTGAAAATACTGGAGGATTTTTGTCACATCACATATTTGTGTGGCAAGACATTTGCTATTACCTAAATAAATCCATATCTTTAAATCTATTATCATCACAGATACTGTATGAGTATATATAGTTAAATAATTTAATATTAAGATGAAGTTTCTAACCTTACAAGTGTGAAATCAATTACTGTACAAACTGAAATGTTCCTTTAGGAATAAGTAAAGTAATATTTTTTTCTGTGAAAGCACATGAGTTTGAACACAACATTTCCATTTTAAGGACAGTCCAAATGTAAACTTATACTTTGGTGCACTGCCATAAACCGTTTCCTAATGGCAGCACAACAAAGCTGTGATAACTTAATCATTATAAAACTCAATTCTCACTGTTTCAGAAGAACATCTCTTCTTAGTAGAACAAGGCACTCTCCTGTGCTGTCTTCACCATAACCCCCAGAAAGTCATCCACACTTTCATAGTCGTGGTCACTGTCCTCACCTGACTGGACTTCACATCTGGGCACTGGGGGGAAATACCATACGGTTCACTGATTAGTTTATATTTGCAATATTCTTATATCATACTCTTCTTTTACTATTTGTTACACATATCATGAATGTCTACTTGGGAGGAAGCTGTGTGAAAATATACAACTGTATTACGTTTCTCAAATCTCTATTGGGAATTTTCATTTCACTTTCCAGTGTGGCAGCTCGGATTGACAGTGAACACATTTCATTTCTGACTTCCGACTTTTTCCTGTGTCATATGTAGAGTTCCATTTTTGTCCAAAATTATTAATAACTCTCAGCCCTCATACAGTAGACTGCCCTGGTCCCACAAACAGAAAATGTGTATTAATCCATGTCTGTAAAGTCCTAAACAGAAGCACTAATTGATCATGCTTCAGTGCCTTTCATTAGTTGATAAAGTTCAATTCCATTTTAGGAAGTGACTTGAAAGAAATAAACTCTATTTTTAATCAACTTCTACATACATATAAGAGGGAAGTATTGTTGATTGTGTTCATAGAAGACATGAGAATATACATAAGAATAACATCAGATCAATTCTGTAAGTAATACAGTCTGTAAAAAAGAGCTTCACCTTTATTATTGGACTCCTCCAGTTTTACATAAGTGTTTGGCAGCGCTTTGCTGGTTGTCATTTCAGCCTCTGAGTACTTCCGGGGTGTGATTGGTGGAGGTTTACTGTCTGAGCTCTGCACAATAAGAGGAAGTGAAAATATTATTTTTTCATTTCATGTTCACCACGGTAACAAAAAGTGGAAGCATCAGGCTGATATTTTCACCTAAGATTTCCTAAAAGTCACATTGTGAAAAAAAGTGTGATCATGCAGTGTGGCTTACAGAGAAGCCTGAGAAACATCACAAAGAGACATCAGAGCGGAACCACAACAGATTTAAGCTCTTCAGACAAACAAATGCATTAAAAGTGATACTTACTGGAGGCGGCGGCGCTGGGGGCCTTCTTTTATTGTTTAATGTCAAATCACTGAACTGTTTGGTTGGGATGCTTTTTTCTGCTCGATGCTTGGATTTATCTGCTTTGGTTGATTTCCTTGAGGGTTTTGATGGCATCTTTTTGGAGGCTTTCGTACATGAGAGATTTTGCTTTGGTGGGCGAGGCGGAGGAGCTGCGTCTGAGTTACCCTGTTTACGAAATTCATAAAAGAATGTGTCTGTCACCTCAGTAACCTTCTCCGTGTGGCACTTGAGGGGTTCATCATTGGGCCATGGCAGGGGGTCCTTGGTGAAAGAGACAGACATAGAGAGCCACTGGGCTGGGATCTCAAAACAGTAGTCTGGGCGTTGTAGGAAGCTTGCTTGGATGGTGGGCTCCGACAGGGCCCCCTCTATTCTGAGACACCCAAACCCAGCCAGTGGATCAGTCTCGAGTTCTGTATCACGGCTCACCACCTTAACATCCAGTGGCAAACTAAACTCCTTCCCCAAGTCCCTGAGTCTGTACTTCTTGGTGTCACCGAGTACTTCTACAAAGTGACCCTGCATGTAAAGAGGCAGAAAGATCTCCTCTTTCTCATCCCCCTTTTTGACCTCTTCATGATCATGATCATCATCATCGTCATCATCATCATCATCATCATCCGGCTCTTGAAGACGCTGACACAGAAGAGCCTCCACGGACTCCTTCTGTCCCTTGCTGCCTTCACAAGGCAAATCTAGTCTACCGCAGCGCACAACCATCAGCTGTTCCCCCACACTGAGGGCAGGAAGGCCCTCCTCCTCAACTTCCTCAAAGTTTCTTATTACGTTGACCTTCAGACCTAATGTCTGGGTTGAAGCAACATACAGCTCGTACACTGAATTAAACTCTCTTGGCCGTCTTCGAAATCGTCCACCATACTGCTGAGATACCAGGAAGTACTGCTGTGCCTTCCGGCTCTTCAAGCTGGACAGCAAAATCAAAGCTGATGTTCCTTTTTTGTGAAAAACCAGCTTGTTAGTTTTGCTAAGTTCTGGCAGCCAACTGCACTTGAACAAAGAGCGGGTCTCTGGGCCTTCTAATATCTTTGCCACAACAGGGAAAGATTCATCTGGCTGAGAAAAAACCTCTGTCAGACTGAGAGGCATAATGAAATTCACATCTTCACACAAATCAGTGATATCCACCACATCCACCTCTAAGCTGGACGGGAACCTCAGCACATTCTTCCTCACTGCAGAAAAATGAGAGAAACGGTCCATGTAGTCAAGTCATTCAGAAAAAGTACATGAAGATAGTATGATATGTTTCATATGTAATGGAAGGTGCATTCAGAACATTTACTCGAAGTAGGCTATAACAATGCAGTTTGAATACTCATTAGTCTCATTAGCGTTCAAATACTGATTCTAGGTACAGAATCAGCAAATTGTACTTAAAGTTTCACAAGTAGGCTACTAATTATGCAGAAGAAAATTCCTCCTGTAAATTTTCAGTTATAAAATAGTATACAATTTGTATAGGCTACCGTTAGTATGCAGGTATCATATTATTTAAAAAGATCATTGTTGGTTTTAAGGGTAAAATCTTAATCTGTATATGACTAAAAATCCTAAATGCACTGAAGTATATGTACGTCATGAAAAGGAAACAAGTTATTCAAAATCTTATTCAAGTGCAGTATTCGAGTGAACGTAAAAGTCATATTCCACTGTAATTTATTATAAATTACTGTATAATTTAAACATAAAATACAGTCTGTTTTTTGTTTTTTTCAAATAGTTAAAAAGTAGGTTATTCTCACAGCTCATGATGGCATGGACTTCGTATACTGGACTGAGGACAAAGGGCCGTTCACACTTGGTGCTATTGATGAAGCGAAACCTTCGACTCCGCAGGCAGGGCGAAGAAATGATCTCCTGGACTGTGAAGCACTCTTCGCTCTCACACTCGTAAAACTCCCCTTGGGAAGACAGAGGGACGTACACTTCAGCTGAGGTGTCTTGTTGTCCTTGAACATGGCAGCGCACTTGGTCCTCCGCACCCTCCTTCTTCTCAATGGAGAGCACAGTCAAAGCTCTGTCAGCTCCCAGGGTGAAACTGCCAAAGGTCATCTTGGAGTGGCTGGTGAAAGCGAAGGGAAGGCATGATTCTAGCCCTACAGGCCTCAAGCTCAACATCTCCTCCACTGTACTGTACGGCATCCCGTCTGGAACAACCTTGAACAACGCTGAGAAACAAACCGGTGTCAATGAGCAGCTACAAATCCAACGTTAGCCATTCTCACGAAAACGTTTTCTACTTCTCACACCGACCTTTATGGGTGACAGGCAGCTCGAATTTGTCATTGTTGCTGACGTCTTCACAGCAAACGGAAAGGGGCTCAATCCTCATGACCTTTATTAGATCACCAGTAGAAAAGCACACTTCACTCCCAGAAATTTCATATATAGAACCTAAAGCAGAAAGTGGACCAAAAAAGAAACCAAAAATATCAATATTCATCAGAGTTCTTTTTTAACTGTACATACTCTAATATGAAATATTTATAATTATAAGTCAGGAACAATACAATCGTTTCCACTACAACAAATGTTCACTGTCTTACTTGGCTACAACAACAACTGATTTAGGGTTACGAAAGGAAGGAAACATTTATCATTTAGATATAAATGTATGCAAAAGATACAGACAGACACAATACAAAAATCTAGACACATTTCAGATCATAGTTATCTAATCTCTTCAAAATATCTACCATCTCTTCAGCTTCGGGCAGGCCTCATCTAGACACACAATCTAATTTCTCATAGAATAAAACAATAATAGTACGTACCTTGGAAATACACTCCGGAGCAAACTTGTAGAATTCTTGGCAAACAGGTACTGTCCAATGATGCAATTAATTCTTGAAGCGGCAAAGCAGTCATGCCTGCCATCACTGTCGCCTCGATGTGCTGCACTCAATGATGAAGGCTGGCGGCAAATGACAGGGGAAGCGCACAGACGGGGAAGCTTTTTCAGCAAAAACCACAAAAAAGAATGAGGAAGTTACAGGAGTTGTTTGCACAACGTTTGCATTCACAGATGGAGGCCAGGAGATATATACAATGTGTTATTATTTGAATGTGAAGATGAGTGAATTATGTTATTATTGGTTGCAGCAAAAAGCAAGTTATCAGCAAAATAGAACAGATGAAGATACTGTAAAATAGTCTAACGTGGTGTTTGTGTGTGTGCGTGCATGTGTGTGTGTGTGAGTGTGTGAGTGGGTTAAGATAGAGAGACATAAAAAGAGAGAGATCACAATCATTACATTTCTACACAGTAAATTTCTGGAGGGGAATATCCTGGAGTTAAACATAAAGTTGGATTTTGGGAGTTTATTTTCTAAGTTAGACTCCAGCTTGTGTTCAGGGATTATCTTTGGTGGGGTAATATTTTGGTGTTCATTCGCTGAGTGTTGAGGAGCATTTTAAACATTTAGTTTAAAATAAAAAAAATAAAAAAAATCTGTTTATTAATATTTCAATGAAGACATAATAATAAATAAAATGGGGCCATCATTCAAAACCATAAGTGTACAAGGTAGGAATGTAAGATATATACCAATCAGAGTTAAAGTATAGGTTTGGTTCGTTTTTAACTGTTTACATAGTTTTCATGCACCATGAACTGTTGCACACTGAAAATAATCACAATGTGTATATTTGTTAAATGTGAATTTGTGACAAATATGTTGTTACATATATACATTATATAGTGTGATGAAATATTAACTCCATGAATGTCAAACAATACACATTTTAAAGTGTTGACTGTTAACAATGTGAAAGTTCACATTCAAACAACTCCAGGTGAAAGTGAAAATTTACTCTTCATGGGAGTCCAGTTATAACACCCAAAGTGTTCAGGTTCAATTCCTGAAATGTTTTTTAAAATCAACTCCAAGAAAATAGTTACTTTCACTTTTGCTTCAGTGTTTTAGATGGTCTCACGTGTACAAGCAAAAAGAGTTTGAACTCAGAGTTTATTCCAAAGATGTGAATTTACTGTGTCGGGGATAACGTGCTCCATTGCTGATCAAAAAAATATTTTAAAAAATAAATTATTGTTTCTCCATGTCAAGCAGATCAACTTGGTCTCGTCAAACTCAAAAGGTTTTGTGTCATGTAACAGCTGTGAGGCCAGGGCCAGGGTCAAAACACACAGTTAGTAGTTGCTACTCACCGGCAGCAGGACTAATGTTTCACATGCGTCATACAGGAAACTATTAAACTACCTCATAGTCATAGTGGGAAAAGTAGCACCTTCACTTCTTTCTGCTACAATGGAAAGATTAAGCCAAGCATCCTCCCACCTCAATGACATAACAAGGCAGCAGCCTATAGCATCTGACAAAACCCACATTTTTTTTTTTTTTTTTAACCTTAGACAGCCTCAAAGATCAGCCTTGTCTTCAGATGTTTTCCACCACAACACCATATTAGGAGAAAAGCCCAAGCAACAAATATGCCCTGCACTGATCGGAAGAACTGGTGGTTTGACCCTAACCCTGACCCACGAGTGGGATACCTTTCAAAAACCCCCCCCCCCCGCATAGCTTTTTGAGTTAAATATTTAGGGTCTAGAGACTCCTTGTGGTTCTTGTGGGAATTCAAAGTTGTTCTTGGTCACTGTAGTTTTTAATTTTTATGCACAGTTAGAGAACGCTGTCTCTCATTTTAAATTAAGGACAAAATAAAAAAAATAAAAATAAAAAAAATGAATCACTGAATAAGGTCTAATATCAATTGAACGTAAACTATATGCTCGGATCGCAGGACTTCAACTCCCAAGTACCCGAAGTGACGTTTACCCATCATGCAGCTCGGCTTTGAGAGGCTGAAAGCAAGATGGCGACTAAAATAAGCAAAGAGAGTCCCCCTCCTTTTGATTGTCCATCATGGTGAGAAAATGCACACGCTGAAGTTGAAACAGTCTGTCCGTAACGCAATATCAGATGCAAACGAGCGGAGTGACGTCCGCTCGTTTGTACGTCTGACTTTCACGCAAGAGAGAAGCTCGTAATTTACCGAAGCTAACGTTAGCATCTGAGCGGGGCAGCGGGCTAACCCGCTAACGTTGGCATCGATTTACAAATGGCGTTGAGTGTTTTCGTTTTCTTGGATAAAACTTGGAACTAATACCAAAAAAAAAACAAAAAAAACAAAGCTACAGTAAAAAAAAAAAAAAGTCATCTCTTTGCTTATGTTCGTTATGTTATGCAGACTGTATACGTGTTTAAAAACCTTCACCGACTGTTTGCTTTCAGGGCAGGCAAACCGCCCCCGGGGCTCCATCTGGACGTGATGAAGGGAGACAAGCTTATAGAGGTAACCGAGGATCTTGGAAATGTACCGTTGTGTGCTGGCGATAAAGCGTGTCATGGCTAATAATGTGGCAGGAGAGTTGAACGCACCAGATACACGCCTCGACAGCCTGCTCCGTCCCAGATGTGCTCGCACATCTGGGCTTTTCTGTGGCTGCGAGGCTTCAAACGGTGCGAGAGCAGCAACAGCCCTGCTGATTTAAGCTTTTCAGTGGACAGCAACACTGTTGAGTTATGACTCAGAGGCACAGAGAGCCGTTTAAAGAGATGTTCAGCAGTTCTAATGTCCTGATTCGTTGAATTTTTTTTGTTTTGTCTGTCCTTCTAGAAACTGATCATAGATGAAAAGAAGTACTACCTGTTTGGGAGGAACCCCGACTGGTGCGACTTCACCATCGACCATCAGTCGTGCTCACGCGTTCACGCGGCCCTCATCTACCACAAACACCTGAAAAGGGTCTTCCTTATAGACCTCAACAGCAGTAAGAAATCACTCGCACTGACACACTTTTATGCTCATTCTTCAAGGTCGGCAGGTTTACGTAGTGCGTGGAGCGAAAGAAAAAGGTTTTACTGGGCAAAATGAAGGCACAAGGTGATGCACATCAGAGCTGAAAGGACTCTTTGATTTATCAACAGCGAACAGTGTTAGTATTATTCTCATTTTGATAATCTGTTCATAATTTCTCAAGCTGAAATATTTAACATCCTGAGGTTACAGCCTGTAGATGGTAAGCTTCCCTGTATTTTCACTTTACATCACAAATGTAATATATTTGAGATATTATCCAGAAAAAAATGGATCAATTCACAAAGTAATGGAAATAATCATTAGATTTCAGGTTAATTAAAAAAAAAAAAAAAAAAAAAAAAAGCTTTGTCTGGGCCTTCTCTCTTTTAGTTGCCTCACATCTTTCTGTTTGTTATCCTGTGAAAACAATAGGTTTACTAACTTCAAACTATCAAAGTTAACTTGTATTGAAGCTGCATAATCTCTCTTGTAGTCTCTCTCTCTCTCTCTCTCTCTCTCTCTCTCTCAGCCTTAAAAAAGCAATTTATTCTGGTAACAGTAGAATGACATTTGGTTTCCCACAGCCAACTTTGTAGTAACAAGCTCCAGAAAATACACATTGACCGGATATACATGACTAGTAACTTAGTTGGGGCAGAAAGTGCTTATGTTATGCACAACACATGAGTCTTGTGGGAAAGGGATATAAATATTAACATATTATAAATCATTTTAATGAATGTGATTTAGTAAATAGTATATAAATTAAAGGACTGACGAATAATAAGTTATATTTACAGCAATAATGGCAAATATTGACATGGTTACCCTTGTTTGATACAAAGCTTTATTCTATGCTTTGATTTGTTCACAGGAGCATCTGTGAGTATTTTGTTTTCATTGTTATATTATCACGGGCTTATGCAAACCTTATGTAATTGCATCATTTCAGCGCACGGTACTTTCCTCGGACACATCCGCCTGGAGGCACACAAGCCTCAGCAGGTTCCCATAGACTCTACAATATCTTTTGGGGCCTCGACACGGACCTACACCATCAGAGAGAAGCCTCAAACCCAAGGCAGTGCTGGCACAGGAGACAGTAAGACAGGGGAGGACGAGGAGCTGAAAGGACTGCTTGGCCTTCCTGAGGAGGAGACAGAGCTGGAGGTACGTTACAATATTCTCATGTTATTAAACGTGAACTGCGTTGAGAAGGAGGAAGAAAATAGCTGCATGTGAAGGGCCAAGGTGCTGTTTGCTAAACTTCAGGCATGTTGTTGTTTTTTGACAAATACAAATGTTCACTTTTTCCAGGGGTTTATGATGCCACTTGTTACTATCCAGCTCAGTCTGATTTATTGTGTTGTGATATCAATGCAACCACTTCACACCTTTTTCTCGTGATGTCTGTATCCTGCCAGAACCTAACGGAGTTTAACACGGCTCACAATAAGCGCATCTCGCTCCTGACCATCGAGGAAGGCAACCTGGAAATCCAGAGGCCGAAAAGGAAACGGAGGAACTCCAGAGTCACCTTCAATGAAGAGGACTCCATCATTAACCCAGGTACAGATCAGAGTGAAGGAGGCATTAGTGTAACTCAAGAAACTCACAGTATGAAACAACCGTGCTTAAACGCAGCTATTTTTTTTACTGATAATACCAAACAGAAAAAAAAAAAAAATGGTGGTAGATTTGTCACTTTTAGTTTAATTGAAAATTCCTTGTGAATGTTTTAAAGCATGTAACTGAGGAGGATTTTTAGTTTTGACTAATTTGTAGGTTTACTTTGAAACCAAACTTACGCTTGTCTGAATATATCTCCCTAATTTGTGTTCTTGCACAAGGCTTCCGTAGATTGTACATATATTAATTAAGGCAGTTAATTATTTAGATTGAGAAGATTTTGCAGTGAGGGTCTTTGTGTATTGTGTAAATATATAATAAACCCACATCAATGATCAGATCTGTCCAAATCTAAGTTTCATGAGAAGAAATGCAACCCAGCAATAAATTCTTAACAATTGTTTTTTTTTTAAACCCTCACAGAGGACATAGACCCCTCGGTCGGACGGTTTAGAAATATGGTGCAGACTGCTGTCATCCCCATTAAGGTAAGTTTTGTGTGTTGATCTATTACGTTAACAGTTTTAGCAAAAATGATAACCGGTCCTCTGCAGCTCACTTGTTGAACATGGCACCGGTTTTCCCAGTGTGAAACACTTTGAAAATTTGCAGTGGGTTAGCTGCAAGTTTGTGACTCGTGAAGTTAATACTCTTCCATCCCTGCTGTAGAAACGGAGATCAGAGAGCCAAAACACTCTGGGTCTGGATGACCTCACTTCAAAACGAATCCACAGCTACAGCTTGGGCGGTGGCCTCTACGGGGACTTGCCTCCCACCAGTCACGAGAACCAGCCAACGGGAGCTCCAGGAGGTGCTGCTATGCAGGGAGGGCTTCCTCTGCCCTTCCCTAATCCAGCACCAGAGGTTGACCTGGCCCCAGAGGCTCCCCAGCCCCCCGTCACCCTCAACCCCACACCTGTAACGGCCCCCTACCTACCAGAGACCCACAACGAGCCACGCAAAAAGAAGTATGCCAAAGAAGCTTGGCCGGGCAAGAAACCCACCCCTTCACTACTCATCTAACCCGTTTCTTAAAGCTGATGACTCTCAGGTTACCAGCAGATACACCAGGGACTGTGACCTGGCCGAGGTGGAGCCGTTCACCTCTACTTTTTTTTAATTTTATTTGTTGTGTTACTCACTGTCATTGCAAAAAGGCACCACACATGTTCCCTGTAGTCTGTCACAAGAGAGTCTGACTCAAAGGATGGAGAATGTTGATATAAACCTGCCATTGGTCAACACTTTTAGTCTTCCATTTTTTTGCTATCTGTGGGTTAATGGTTTCAAGATTGCACACACAACAGGAAACAACAACAACAACCTCTGAGCTTTGCTAGTTTTTATGAAGATTTGGATCCTGCAATAAGGCAGGCCTGCTTGGTCCTTTAAGGGATGAAGCCATTTTAATCCCAGGGATCGCATCCCTACGTGTAAATGTTCCACCAAAACAAGTCCCCCCCCCCAGACTTGAGCGAGGCAGCAGTTCTGCATCCTCGGCTTAGCGCCACCCAACACGGTTGTGATTGGTTCAAGGAAAAGATATCATCCTCTTTGTCAACAGTTCGTAATTTGGCCCTAAAATAGCACAATCTTGTTGATGGCAACAAAATTCGCCTGAATTAACAGGATTTGGCTGTGAGCATTTGAGTCCGAGTGGCAGGCTACATGGATATAATGCATCACTACGTTATGTTTATGATGGATTTGATTTGACGGATGTGAAGTTGTATTCTTTTCTACATGTTTAATATTTTTATTTTTATTTTTCCCCACTCCTGAAGAACGTTGGAAGTGCCATTAAATCAAATGGCATAAAGTACTTTTATACAAGATATTTTACTGAGAAGTCAGGAAAGTCAGACTCCAGATGTGAACTGAATTCATGTCGAAACCTAGGGCTGCTTTTTATTTTGAACACCTATTGATATAATGTGATCGAATATTTTACTCGTTGCAAGATTTTCATTCCATGTATTCGACCAATATCACATAAACTGAAGTGTCTTGCCTTTTTCCTACTGGCCACTAGATGGTGACCTGTGCACACAGGTCAGAATTTCAATGAGGTTTAGCTGCAGGCTTGCAGGCACCTTTGTTCAAGGCCTGTTGAACCAACCTTAACCAAAATCTGTATGTGCATCCCATGACTTCATTTGTCATGCAGGTAAAAGCCATTTGCCCTGTCCAAACAATAGACTGATCGTATTTGGCCTTCGACTGTTTCTGGTATATTGAGTTTTAAATGGTTTGTTGCCCATTTTCCCTGCACAGCTCTACTGTAAGTACAAGAATTTGACAGTTTTGTATGTTTGGGATTTAATTGGAATATTGACAAGTAGCAACAGAATATAGGAGAATGGATTCTAGCACAATAACAAATACCAGCTTTGCTGCAAAACATTGTTAGTAAAAACGGGGGTTTGGATTTGGACTGCTTTATTGATCATGTAGCACGTCAACATCTCTCATGTAACAGAGTACAGTGCAGTTTATACAGTACACTGTTATTTTGTTTTCCTGAACCAACTTGAGTCATAGGAACTGTGTCTTTGCACACAGCAGCAAAAAAAAAAAAAAAAAAAAAAAGTTAGTTAATTACATGTCAAACATGTAATCGACTTGTACTGGGTTTATACAGAGCGTACTTTAAAGGTCCCACGAAATGTTTTGAGTTTTTCTCTCTCAAATGTGGACAGTACAAAGGAACAATACCTACAACACTGGTCACAGGGCATGGTATGCATCCTGACCAACAACATTTCTTTGTAATTTCCTTTGGAAAGAGCTGCTTGTCAATACGGTATCGAGACTTAGAGTAAACCTACGGGGTAGTGTTTAAAAAAAGAAAAGAAAAAAAAAAGGGCTGGTTGAGTTGATAGAGCTGACTGAATGATCTTAGGTTAGACTTCCATAGAGTTCTATCCTCTGGTAGAGCATGAGACGACCACAAGTACACTGCTGTCCAGGAAAAGCAGTTTCCCAAGAAGTTCAAGTGGCCATTCTATGGGATCTTTAAATAGGTGGAAGATTGGATTTCTGAGATCAAAAGAGAGGAATCATTTCATTTTTACAAACTGTGCTGGTGACTTTTTGTCCTTGTGGGTGTGTGGATTTTGTACTGATATGACTGTAAATAAAAAATAAATTACTTTTGACTCATAAGCCTTTGGGGCCTTTCCTGATACTTTCACCCAGCTTGTGCATGAACCTGCTCATTGTAGTGGTAACACCCTTGGCCTGATTGTATCCTGAGTGATTCTAGCCTGTCCTTGTAACATTGATGCATCAACTTGAACTTCTCTTAGGTTAGGTTAGGTAGTTACTTTATTAATCCCCGAGGGGAATTATTATTATTATTTTTATTTTATTTTATTTAAAAAAAAAAAAAAAAATTAGGTTTAGGTTGTTTTTTTTTTTAGGTTGGTGTGTGATTTACTGTGTTCAAACTGCAACTGAAGAAACCTCGATCAGGGGTCTCTTAACAATGATCAACCTTTCCCTTCTCCCACCAAAAGTGGTGCACTAGTTCTTTCTCAGCCCTCATATGGAACAATAATCTTTCTGAACGATTTCAGTCTGCTTTAAAGGCCTGCCACTCCACAAACTACTGACTCCAATTCCACCTTTGTGCTTATTTACTGGATCTCAGTGTCGTTTTAAATGTCAATATTTTCTGATGTGAAATATGGTGAGGTACTTCTGTATATATAGTACACCTCTCTGATATAGCTGCCTCGATTGACACGCATCTACTTGTGCCTGTAAATGCAGATGACCATCAATTTCAAATGAGTAAATTACTATATCAGCTCAGCTAAACCTTTTGTTTGTTTGACGTGGTTGTGACTCATTCATCAACCACAACCAAAACACCCTGAAAGACGCAGCACAACACAGTGAAGTAAGATGTTCTTTTTTTTAGGTTTTGGTGTAAGCCATGTCCTCCCTTAGTACCAACTAAGCACCTGTAATAGTATGCATCCATTTGACCTTTTCTTGTAATGACCTACATAAATTACCTTAGGTGTTTTATATATAATGAGAACAATGAAATAATGAACGTTATATAATTTGTGTTTTGCAGACCTTAGGAGGGAAAACTGAAAGCTTCAGAAGGTGAAGTTATAATTTCTTTCATAACATCTAAATTATACATTTATATTATATAATAACAAAAATGATGAAAGGACAATGTTCCTTTTCAAATATTTTATATTCATTACAAAATGATTAGGAGCAAATCTCCCAAAGCAATACAAGTGCTATTCATTTTTCACATAGAAAGTGCAAAAATGTCTCATTAAAAACAGTGTTTCAGTGTAACGAGCTGATTTCAACTTTTCCTATTGTAGTTTTTCAACAAGTAATTCATTCCAAAACATAGAAAATACAACACAATTCACAATTATCTAAAACTCTATGTCAGTGCAAAAGCTTAGTTAAATGTTAGAAGTGCATCAAGTCAAGTAAAATGATTCACTTACTAAATAATGCATTTTCCAGGAGTTCGTGCAGTTGCATCCCTTTACACCTCTGGGTCTCCAGGTTTGATCTTAATGTGGATACCATTCAGGGAGCGGAGAACCAGTTTTGGAATTATTTTCAGTTTGAAAGCAGGGTCTTCGATCAGATGGTGACGCTTCAGTGTCTGGGCTATCACCACTTTCATCTCATTCATAGCAAAGATCTGACCAATGCAGTTTCTGAGGGAGGACAACATATTATATATAAGAAATGGAAAACGGAAAAGAAATGATTTGAGTAATAACACGAGAGGAAAGCAGCATGTTCTCATGAGAGTAAGACATGTAGCAGACGGACCAGAATGAAAAATAAACTTTTTTATCAAATCAAAATTCATGACAAAGGTTGTGTATTGTTTCAAATTGAATTAATATTAGGTTACCCAATGTTCACCTTTACTCTAAATTTCTCTAGCAACTCCAAAAAAAACAACTTGTATTTAGTAGAAAAAAGCACGGGTGCTAATTTACACATTCACATACGCATCAGACTGTCAGATAGGATAGACAATGAGTAGCTGTAAACTGATGACATCATTCACACGGTTATGAAGTGTCAGGTGACCACAAACCTCAGCCCGTGCTGGGCCCTTCTGTGCTCGAAGGGCACAGACGCATGAGGTGACCTTGTAGAAATGTTCTCCGGAAGGAACCGCAGCAGAACAAAGACCTATCAAAAGACAAGATGGAAAAAAAACATCAGTGTTGTGCCGTAGTAAAATGAAGTACTGAAATAAACAACTTTAAATATTTCACTATGTAATAAAAGCTGAATCAAAGAATTGAAACTATCTGATGGAGAATGAGCCATAAGACAGTGTGATGGTGAAATGAAATGGTTTTAAGAACATTCTAGTATAACAGCTTAACATGAGTTGTATATTGTTCAAGGCTGACTTGGTTAAACAAACACTCAAAAGTCACGGACCTCAGAGAGGTCAATGTTATTCATCAAGAATCAGTAAAGTCAAGGCACTGACTTGCTTCCATTTTACAATGTTTTCATTGTGTAAGCCTACCACTCCATGGTGTCCTTGCCATCAATGATTTCATCCCTGCAAATCTTCTGGTGTTCCGGGTGGCAGGCCAGGCAGTAGAGGAGGAAAGAGGCTCTACTCTACTGTGTCGTGGCCCTCAAACATGAAGGTGTCCACTTCTGATCGTATACCTGCATCTGACAGACCCTGCTGATTCTCATCCTGGCAGTGAAATTAAAGATCAAAATATAAAAATGAATCAAACTATTTGTTAAAGTACAACTACTGTGGCTAGTACTCCTACAACTAATACAAATTGTCACCATTTTACTTGTGAAGCACTTAAAAAAAATACTGTACTTTACAAAGAAACCATAAGAGTTGAGCATAAGATGTACAGTCAAGATTTTGTTAATCAGGTCGGTGATGAGTATTGGAATCTCCTTCACAAATCTCGTTTCATTCGATGGATTTCAGCCTTGCTTACTCCGAACTCGTTTTTGTTTTTCTCATTAGCCTGTAGATTCACAAACGTTTTCTTCGGGTGTATTCAGGGTATGAGAACAATACATGACGATGAGGATTGGTGTGTTATTAGTTAAATAGGTTGGGTTGGTTGGTTCATAATTGTAACTTCAATGAAGACCATTTTCTTATTGATTTTAAGACACATTTAAATGCAGATGATTTTAAGTTCAAGTCTTTCTTGCCACTGTATTTAAAGGTAAGAAAAACAAGCTGGTGGAGCACGACACTTTTCTCAGCAACAAAAAATTGAACTCAAACAAAAAACATCAACTTCTTTTCTTCTTGGCTAAAAGGTTATTTCGTATTTGTCTTGCTATGTTGACTTTGTGTAATAGACACATTAAAACTGCCTTATATTTATGTCCATAAGAGAATATTAACATAGACATGCATAGACATGACAAGCCGAGAAAGCTGAGGTGAGCCAGACCCTGGTTTATCAGGAATGTTTGCAGGAACCAACAAGTTTGGACAGCAAACATTTACTCATTCCATAGCACCTGTCACTTTATATTCATCATCCAAGCTGTATTTATTTATTTTAATTTTATAGTTAGTCTTTGAGTGTGTATTTATTCATTGCTTTTATTTTTATGAAAATAATAATTTTTTTATCTATCTTATTTCCTAAATCCCATACGTATTTGTAAATTTGTTCATATCGTGTGCACCTTTTTTGTCTTTTTTATGCTGCTGTGACGAGCAAATTTCCCCACTGCGGGATGAATAAAGTCAAATCTAATCTAATCTAATTTTAGGGGTGTTTTGTTTTAAATGTCTCGACTTAATTCTCACAAATCATTTTAACATTATTTTTCCTTCGGCGTTATTTTGACAACAGGTATGTATGAGCATTTTAAGGTTTGTGGCGTGTGATCACACTAAGCAACTGAAGGAATGTGTCATATTTGAAATAAGAGCTAAAACTGATATTACGTAACATACTCTTGCAGAGAGAAGGATGTCCAGAAAGTCCAAGTATCTCTTGCCCTGTATGAGGCTCAGCTCGGTCTCTTCCTTTAGTTCTTCTTTCCTCTTTCTCATAACCGCCTCTTCAAAAAAGAAGACGGTAGATGAGTATTTGCAGTCACTCTAGAAATGAACATACATGCATGGCAAAGTGATTGAATCCGGATCAAGTGATAATTGGAGCATTGCTAATCACATTATAGTTTATCTGTATGACTATGAGCCACCCTGCTTGCTTTCCTATATCTAAAACCATGTGGGCTGACGTAGAAAATAAGGTCATTGTGGTATGGGAACGTACTGAATCACAAATTTGTCAGATTTCTGAGTTCATACACTGCCTGCATGTATGCATTTATTCCGCTGAAATAAGAATGTGGGCAAACATTAACAGCCACATTTTCTCCAATTAAGATGAACCCTTCTGTATTGTTTTTGATTTACAACAAGGGAGAACATAGAACGGAACCTGTGAATGGTTCGAAAACCCACACTTCATGACGCCATCCTGTGTCATAAGGCTCACGTGTTCAAACAATTCAAAGGCCTCACTGGTGTTTGTGTAACTTTCCCACGTGTCCTGGTAATAATGAGAACAGCTGTGACTTCTCTGCAGGATATGGAAAATACCCTGACACTCATTAACTTGAAAAGACTTCGTGCAAAATATGTCATCCAGATAACTGAGGCCTACGTGTTCATCAACACATTGCACTTTTTTTTTTTTTTTTTTTTACACAATAGGAGTTATGATTTTTACATTTACATACCGTTTTTGCAGATTGGGACATGAGCTTTACGTATGGTTTCAAAACATCGTAACTGAAACCTGGGGTCAAGAGCCTTCTATGGCGAAACCACTTCGGACCTTTCGACACCAATAACCCGTCTCCTGAAGACAGAAACAAACAGTGAGTGTGAGTAAAAGTAGCTAAATAAACAACTTTGTGCCAAGTACAGGTGTATTGTTAAATATTTTGGTGAAGTTTAAAAAAAAATGTTGGGGGGAAATCGAAACTGTTGTGCATTTCAATAAAGACTTGTGGAGTTATAGATGTAAATTGATTTGGCGTGTTTTGAAAAATATAGAGTGATGGACTTTTGAATTGACCATAAGTTCCAGTGAGCCAAAGTTTTGTCCCAATGCAGAGGATGTCCTGAAAAAATGTCTGCTCTGTAAGATGTACAGAGGATTTATTTATTTATTTTTTAAGTTTGGAATGTGAAATGGCTAAAAATTTGGATTTCTTATGACAAAGGTTCGGGGCGATCGGCCCAATGGTCTTGGACAAATTCGCAAAAATAGGTGCAAGACAAAACTGAAAAAAAGTCACAAATGTTGACATTTTTACAGCAGAAGGGTACTGGAGCAGAGATGCAGAGACATACATTTGAATAGTTAAAGAATTTAGATTCTAGCCCAAGCAGTTTTCGAGATAATTGCATAAACGTATAGTTGATTGCTAAAGCACCACCATTAGGTCAATTAGTGTCATTTTCTGTGCCTGAGCAGTTGGAGCAATTTGCAACCTACATGCCACATTTGGTGAGTTTTCACCCTATGGATTTTGCTGCCTAATCACTTTTAGCAGAGAAAAATAATAATAATAATAAGAAGAAGAAGAATCAGAACAAAGACAAGAGGGTAATGAAGTTACAGTTACTGACTGATATGTAAGTATATATGACATCATTAGATTATTGATAGTGAAGCATCAGTGTGTAAACAGCATTTCACTGTTGTTGCTTCTGCAGCTCCAACAGTAGGTGGGGAGGAAAGATGACAAAACAACGCTGTGATTCACAAGTATGTTTTCAGTTTCTGGACTTTTTCTGTGATCTTTGATTTTTGGTGAAATGAAACTGTACTTAAGTAAATGTACTAAGTTACTTTCCACCACTGCTTCTGCTTAGTTTGAAGTAGCATTACTACACAAGTAAAATGATGAAAAGTCTTTAAGTATTAATAGTCAAATGTATGTAAGTATCAAATGTAAAAGTACTCATAATATAAAATGTCTCTTTACAAAGAAGCAATTATTGACTTTACAACTGAATAGTCGATTAGTGGCGTGTGGTTAATCTGGGATGCCTTAATAATCATAAATAAAGACTTTCATTTAAAGTTATAAACTCTCTACAGTGAAACGAGGTATTTAGCATTTGAACTATTTCATAAGTGTCGTTAGGCTTCAGTTTTCCCGACGACAAAGTTGCAGATGCTGCAAGCTTTATGAGCTCTCTCTCATACCTCGAGCACATGTCCAAACAGCCAGTGTCCAGGGGGTCGTGGAAAAGAATCATAGGTTCGCAGCACAGCCTTTCTTCCGACGAGAAAAACGCTCGACGTAAACACAACGAAAATCAGACAGAGCGCAGCAAACAAGTGATGCATTTGAGGCCAGCCGAGCTGAAATTTCACAAAAGCGTCTGTTAACTCCATACTGACGATGCGTCACTGGAGGATGAGCTCTTTTCTGCACATCACTAAAGGAGACCTAGGCCTATTTGTTGTGATGCATACTGGGGTACAGTGTAAAGTCTCCGGTTGCTGCCTGGTGGGCGGAGAATCTGCCGTCTGATAACCAAACGGTGCCTTTGCGTGCTGACGGAAGTTTCTTTCTTTTGAACGCACGAACGTCCAACGGTATGAAATTCCCGTTAACGACAGATTATTAAAAAATATTTAATTATAGCTTAATGATATTCAAAATCTATTAATCCATTATTTTTGTGTTTACAATGTAAAACAATTTCAATTCATAAACTGCGAATATTATACATAGCCTATGTTTTCCTTTAATTCAGCCCACATATTTCACGTTTCTAAGAAGTGCACAGTAGTTTTTGAATTATGTATTGTCTGTTTTTAACTCCATACTGAAGATGCTGTTCAGGGATGTAGAGATTTTGAGGGCTCTGTGGGTACCACCTGCTGCTGGACTCCGTAGATAGTTTTTGTTTTTAGTAGTCTGGCTCTATATTGAAGGTAATTGTTGTCGTGCTGCAGATGTCTTCACTGATGGTTTTGTGTGATTGCAAAGAATCAAAACATCCAAAGTGCTTTTGCGCAGTATAAAGTTTAAGTTTTTTTTTTAAGACACGTCATCATTGTGTAATGATCATGTGGATGATTAGAATTGTTCAGACCCAACCATTCGTAAGCCTGCTTTGCTTATGAGTCATCTCTAATTCATATTGTTCATGTCATGCACATTTTTCCATCGTTGTACTTTCCAGACTCTAACCCTTGATATCAGTTTCTGTTGTCTGTTAACCGAAATCTTCTTTAAACTTTTAGCGTGCTGGTATAAACCTGCAGCACAGTAACAGTGGAGCTTATCAGACTATACTTTATGAAGTCCAAAGTTAAGTTTAAGCCTGGCAGATGAATGAACTGCACAAACAGCTCGCAGTTTCTGTTTTTCTCAAATAATTTAATAAATTACAAATGATCTCATTAGCATAAATTACAATGCGAGTACAAATCTCACACCTCCATATGAGAAAAGTAACATTATCGATGCACACACTGTATTTCAACACTTTTGCTACGATGCAACAAGTCAAATAAACACCACACAGTCAGAAAAAAAACTGTGTGGGTGGGTGCCCCGCTAACTTTCCTCTACACTTGGCTGTTGGACCACTTCCGATATGTCAACTTAAACTCAGATGTTAAACTCAATCTCAAGCCTTGACTCGTGTCAAGAGTCTCTGATCTGTGTTTTGATGAGCGGTGACAGTGGAACCACAGACGGAGTGCTTCTGTTCTCTTCAATTTATTATTTATTTCTTCATAGACATGAGCTGCTCAGCCACGAACCAAAAAGGCTTTGATTTCCTTCTTTTACTAATTATTTGGAACTCATCCACTTTCCCAGGAAACAGTAAGTAAATGACTATCCCATTAATATTACAATGTATTTAAAATACATAAAACTTCCTGTTTTACTATTAGTGTGTAACAGAAAACTGATATTTTAGCAGCTGAAAATCACCTTCACTTCTTGCTGGGATGTCGAGCTGTGATACCATGTCAACATTACAGCGGTGACTCGGACTCTTTCCAATGGTTGTACAAGAAGGATGAACATCATGTCACAATCAAGCTCATCTTTCAAGCTAAGAATGGATTACCATACCACAGCACCATTCGTCCCAAAAGGAATGTTACGCTCAGTCGTTCATTGGTCATCGATCATTTTACTGAGGACGATCAAGGCCTGTACTGGTGTGAAAACTGCCATCGAGGCAAGTGCCCGGTTGATCAGCCCACAGTCGTCGTAGTGAAAAAAGGTTCAAGCCGTTTCGGAATGTCATATATTTCTTTCAACAAAGACAAAATCTACCGAAAATGTCAACTCTCATTTTGTTCTGTTCTGTGTATTTGCAGAAATTCTGAAGGAAATTCATAATCAATTTTACATAACTGCAGGCAGCAGTTTTGAGCAGGCATGTCCGGGTGGATCTATGAACTACAAATGGACATATGAAGCAAGTACTCCTCTCGGGAAATCCGTACCAGGACCAGAAACAAACATTGTGACTTCCAACAAGCCTATATATATTATGAATGTCAACAGAACAGATGCTGGGACATATACCTGCTGGACAAGCTGCGACGGACGCAGTTATAAGCTGCTGACTATCAATTTGTGTGTAGTTACAGGTGAGAAACTAACACACATACATGATCTTCCCTTAACGAAAAATGATTCAACTTACAATCTATTTGCTGCTTTACAGTACACCGCAATGAGGATTCATCTGTTTCTTGTGCTGTCTTCTGTGACGTGGGACTCAATAATCCCAGCACAACAAATGTGGAGAACATTTCAGTGTCTGTAGATTCACATGGGTACTTAAATTGTAGTGTGGGGCAGATCTTCAATGGACATACAGTCACTAGCAGTGTTGTACCAACAACTGTGTTTAGCAAAACAACAGGTGAGTGTTTCGCTGAGCGTTTTTGTTTATGAAGTTTGTGACCTGAATCAAAGAAATATGAATACTTTTTTTTTTTTTTTTTTTTTTTTTTTTTTACAGGTGTACCTACAGAGTCAAGATATCTGGTGCCAGTTTTTTGTGGAGTAACAGTACCCTTTGCATGTCTAATTTTAATGGCACTTTTATTTCTTTACTTCAGACAAAGAATTCTGGCAGGTAGGCTATGCAGCTATTTGTCTGATTGAAATTTTCGTTTCTTTTTTTTCCAGTTGTTGTTCAGTGGTCGGCTGTCTTGATGTTTATGTGTCAGTGACCATATTCTTCTTCTTTTTTTTTTTTTTAATCTCTTCAAAGCATTTCCATGTCACCTTTGTTGCTGTGGCTTAAAGGGCAGGGTAAGTTTCCGATGATAACTATGATGTTGTTACCTAAAGCTATCTACCATGAAGAAATGAACTACCGTGTGTTGTGTTGTTCAGGTAATGAGATTACTTACGTCTTGCTGCAGGTGGAGAACGACAGATCAGTGGTTTATTCATCGATTGCCATCAGGACACCTTCAGAAACGACAGGCATTCATATGACTTACAGTGATTGTGTTTATAGTGAACTAAAATTATAGAGACAATGTTCCAGGTTAAGTTGGTGAGTAACTAGCAGTGTCAGTGATTATATTTTCCACCCTGGTTGTAATATGATTTAGTAATACATTCCTAAAAAACAATTATGTATCATGAGACAAAGTGTGACTTGGCCCACGTTGTTCTGAAGGGGAATTTTGAAACATGAAGTCCTTTTTCCAGTTTCCAAACTGTTGAATGATCTCTGATGGAATTCTCTACATCATAACTTAACCTCATCTCAATAGGAGCCTCTCGGAAAAAGATGAGGCAGGTGTTTTAAACCACCATATATTAGTGCAGAGAATGTTAATGAAAAGTCTTGGGTTTGATACTAATGTTATATGTAAAGATATTATCTTTTGATACTATAAAATACAGAGTACATTTAGTGAGTAGCTTATTTATTCCTTTACTCCACTATATTTATTATTTACTCAACTAAATTGTTTGTAAAAAAGTTAGTTAGTTACACCTAAAAAAATTACAACGTTAAAATGTTGCTGAAATACAGTGGTGAAAATTCATTATTTACTCACGTACTGCAATTAAATAAAATGGCATGAGTATTTCTATCTTATGTTACTTTACTCTTGCACTTCACCAGTTTATAGGAACACATTGTCATATTTACTCCATTACATGTCTTTGAAATGTGAAGTTTTACTCACAAAACACCAAATCGGCTTGCAGTTATGGATTCACATGTAAGAATAGGTTATTTTGAAGTAGGCTGGTCAAAATCACATTGACCAGCTACAAGTTAGTTTTAATTTAATTGTTCTATTTTATTTTATTCTATTTTATTGTATATACTGTGCATTTTTATATTTAATTATTATTATTATTTTTTACTGTTGTTTTATTGCTTTCCTGTATCTATAATGTTTGCTGTAGCGAAAAAAAAAATTCCCCTTGTGGGATTAATAAAGTAACTATCTATCTATCTTACAATAATTGTGGTTTGCATGTTTATAAATAATTACCTTCACTTATAATAAAACAATACTATACTGCACATGATAAAATGGCGCTTTTTAAAAAAAATAAAAAATAAAATTGTTATTACTTACCGAGCTCTCGGACCTTAAAGATCTCAGCATATCATCCTAATGGAGCGCTTTGTTTTCAGGCTGGAGGTTTACTTGCAGGTATCACTGGCGTTTCTTTTCTCTCTCTCTCTCTCCTCTCTCAGCTCTCCCCTCGCCAAAAACGGCATTTAATTTGACTTATACTTTAATAACATTTTCCTGATAACAGCTACTTCAACTTAAGGCAAGATTTTGGGATATAGCACTTTTAGATGTAAATATATATATATATTTTTTTACAGTGTGCCACTTAAAGAAATGTGACGTAGTGGCTACGTCATAAGCGTTACCGATAAGCATTGAAAGGAGCCCTAGACATTTTTTTTTTTTAGCAAACTGGGAGAAATATTTTCTATGGGCTTTGAATAGGTCATTTGTAAGTAGCGTAACGCCGGTAGAGGAGAACAAGCGTGCTCCGGTAGGTGGCTGTAATGAGCCTCAAAGTTGGATGCGAGCCGCTGCAAAACCATCCAAAGTAAGACGCTTTTTGCGTGTCCTGCTCGGGCGGCTGCGTTCATTCATTCATTCTCCGATAAGTGACCAAGCTGTTGAGCTGGTTTTTATTTAGTTTATTTTTGATTTTGATCGACTCGTTTACTTTCGCGGGGTGCCACGTCCGACAATCCTGTTTCTTGTAACGACGCTGAAGAAACGCTTCCAGCTGATATCTGAACTCCGGCGGACTCAGCTGCTCAGCTGACTAGCCGCGTGCTAAATTAGCGAACCGTGCGAAGCCGACCGGGTCTCCGGTTTGCACGGTGTGCGGGCTCCGCCGAGGACGAACACGGCGTCGTCCGCTCGGTTTTTCCTCAGCAGGTGTACGGCTGCATTTAAAAAAAAAATTTTTTTGCCCTTCGAGGTTTCTCAGGTAAGCGTTTCAAACGGAAATGCGTGACGTAGCTTAGCTCGCTACATGTGGTGAGCGAAGCTCTCGTTGTTGTGCTAAAAGTTAACGACGCGCTCAATGGGGAGATATTAAAAGTACCTGCAAGGCATTTTGCAGGTACTTTTGCATTTAGGGTTTTGAATGCAATATTTTAACATGTATTAAGAGTATTTTTTTTTAATTTTTTTATTACACACTGTCTTATTGCTACTTTAAGGATCACAATATTTGTTCCACCACTGCTCTGAACCCCTGAATACAATAACAATCATTAATGTCTACCTTACAAAATGTCCCTACGCCACGCAGTTACCTGACTTTTTTTCTTTTTTCTTTCCCCCTCTCAGGCCCAAAACAGCAAAGTACCCAAGAACAGATGGAGGCTCCTCCCGTCTCTGTGATGCCCGTCACTGGGGGCACCATCAATATGATGGAGTATCTGCTACAAGGTAAGAGAAATCATATTTAAGTTTTAATCGCTATTTTATTTTTTATCCCTGGTTGTTGGTTTCTATTCTGTGGAAGTTTATGATTTATTTATTTTTTTTTAATGTTTTTTGGTACACTTTATTGTTTTATTGATTCAATTTTTAGTCCTGTATTTTGATTTATTTGTGTGGGGGTGTTCTTTTTTTTTTTTTGCTTTAATTTTGTGTGTTTTAATGTGAAGCAATTTGGGCAGCATGTTTGTATTAAAGGAGGAGGAGGATATAAATAAAGTTGAGCTGAGACACGTCTACAGCTCAGGGCAGAAGAAGAAGCAAGTCAACTGGCAAATAACTAACTAGCCTGAACGTTTATACGCAGCTTTCTAGGACTGAATTATAGGGAGATAAAGTTAACATGTAATTTATGTTAATGGTACTCGTTTGTAAGTCATTGATTCACTAAATTGTGTTTTTGACGTTGCGCTAACGTTACCGAGTCATGGATAGGTTTAAAGTTATTTGCAAATCGTTTTAAGTTATAATGCATCAAAAATGAAAGTGGCTCATTCTGGGGTTTTTACTACCATTTTTCCTTCTCTGTTTCTCAAGGAATCTCAGCTGTTGTAAAGTGTTGACACTACATGTCATTTCTATATTTATGCATATGTTTTCTCTTGCCTTTTATTAATTCAGGCAGTGTGCTAGACCAAGCCCTGGAAAGCCTCTTGCATCGCCTTCGAGGTCTGTGCGACAACATGGAGCCCGAGACCTTTACCGATCACGAACTGGTTTACCTTCTGAAAGGCCAGCAGGGAAACCCTTTCATTCTGCGTGCCCGGCGCTCCCTCTCCAGCCCCACAGCTCCATGGCACGTACGCTACTTAGGCCAACCTGAAGTGGGAGACAAGAGCCGGCATGCCCTGGTACGTAACTGTGTTGATGTGGCTGCCTCTCACAGCCTCCCGGAGTTCCTTAATGAGATGGGCTTCCGCATGGACCATGAGTTTGTGGCCAACGGACACATATTTCGTAAAGGCGCGATGAAAATTGTTGTGAGCAAGTTGTCACGCATCCTGGTTCCGGGGAACACGGAGAACATCGAGCGCTTGTCACTTTCATACCTGGTGGAACTGAGTGTGCTCGCCCCCGCTGGCCAGGACACTATGTCAGAGGACATGCGTAGCTTCGCTGAGCAGCTCAAACCACTGGTTCACCTGGAGAAGATTGATCCAAGTAAGCAGAGACATTAACGGATTCATACAAAGGGTCAAGTCCTCTCTGACTCACATGGACAAATGCAATCTCTTGTTGTTGTTTTTTTTGTACGTTTATACGTTAACGAAAATGAAATACACTGCAAATTTCAAGCAACAGTCATAGATCTGGTGAATTTCCTATGTGGACTAAATGTTTTAACTACCACTGTTGGATATTAGAGCCCGTCTAATACTGCTTTTTTTGGGGGGGTCGATACTGAAGTAAAAAAAATTCCGAGATCGATATTTTGGCTGAAATGTAGTTATCAAACGATTGTGACAAAATGGAGGCAGGATATTTTGCAGTTTTACGATCAACTTTATTGTTCAAAATTACATCAGTGCATTGAGACATAAATTTCGCTGGGGATGTAATAATTACAATTAAGTGTAAATAATAAAAAAATTAAAAAACACACAAATTGAACAGTTTGTAAATTACCCCAAAGATGGTTTTCTGCATTTAATTTTGTAAAAAAGAGTTTTCACTTTGGACAATATATACAAGGCCAGTACCCAACATTAAAATCAGCTTACTGATAAATTGTTTTGGTTTCTATTGAATATCCTGGTCACAGAACTAATGATGTAGTCATCTTATTATTTATTTACCAATTAATGCCCTGTCCCTGTGGCTGTAAAGTAATGAAACTTAATAATACACTAGCAAAAACAAAACTAACTACAGTGTCAGTTATGTGCTATATTAGTGGAAATTCCAGCATAAACAGTTTTTTTGGGTGGTGCATAAAAGATTAACACTTCAACTTTAAGGTGAGACAACATTGTCATCTGTTGCCAGAGTGTAATGCTGCACTAAATCCTGTTCATGTTCAATTGTTGTAGTTTCTGATGCGTTTATTTATTTCCCTGAGTTTAATTGAATCCTTGTTCTGTTTCAAAGTCCTCTCAGCCGACATGTTCATTTCATCCCACTAGGGGTCTCTCTTTCTCTTCTTGTAATTGTCTTGATTGGAGCACCCTGGATGCTACCTCACATCATCTAGAGGAGCTGTGGTTGCCATGGAAATAATTAGCTGTGAGATCTGCACATCTTTTCCCCCACTCTAATTAGCTTTCTCAATTGCTTAATGATACATAGACCTGTGAAAGCCTTTCTTTCTTCCCCTCAACAAAAGCATTGATTTTCCCTCTCTTCCCCTCTCATTTCTACTGTTAACCCATTAGTGCCTCTTTCATGGGAACTTGAGCTGGAATGAAAAGCCCTACAGCTTTCTCAGGTTCTTTACTGTTCATGTTGAAATCCAAAAAGGCCTGTATACTAGTGTGTCAACATTATGGCCGATCTACCGCAGAGACCGAAGTAACTAATGCACATCCTGTCAGTTATGATAATACTGCTTGCAATAAGACATGAGTGCTTCTAATAATACCCCTACAGGAAGATGCATTTGCAGAGGTTGGGATGTAAAGTGTCCATGTGCATGTCTGAGGGGAGAGCTCGAGGGCAGATGGCTGTCTCTACATGTTGACCTACCTGCACGTCAAGGCTGATGAGGACAAGCTCGCTCAGGTGGAAAGGTGAGATGACACTGTGTCCACATACATTTGGTGCGCTTTGAAAACCACCCTTTGAACATTTTGTAATATATGAATGACAGTTCTAAGGGACTCCTCCTTTTTTCTTTTTTTTTTTGAAAACAAAGCTGATATGTGCTCAAATTGAACCTAATTTTATATTTGGTTACTTTGTACACAAAGTTGGCTGTCAGTGAGCCTGGATTATCCGATGGAGACAGTTTTATGTTCCAACAACCAGAAGCAGACTACCGGCCCTTAGGACCGAAGCATGATGTTTCAGCTCTGACTGAATTATGTATTAAAGAGGCAGATGCCTCCTTGCCCAAGGCTTTATATGTCCAGCATGGATACACTACAGTCTACTGGCTTTCTTCCACTTAAACTTGTGTTTAGCACAGTGCTCTTTGGTGATGAGCTGGACTCCCACTGCACCTCCACTCCACATTGCCTGGAGAACAGAAGCATAGCTGGGCTAATCAGTACCTTGGCATCGGGCCTACTTGTCTATTGTGGATGTAGGAACCCACTGACTTGCACAAGTGAGGGATTTAACTCGATGCTGGAGGCAATATGATATGCTGCATGGTTTATTTGAAGAAATTGAGACCAGAGTGACACCTTCAACACATTAGCTTGCAGTACAGTGGTTATCAAGCTCATTAGTTTTTATTATGGGATTGTTACTGTTGGAAAACATTTTGTAATGCTTGTAGCCTGCAGTACCGTCATTATCAATTCATTTTTACATTTTATGTATGTAATTTTATGACACAGAAAAGGGTCCATTCCTTTACCTATTCAACAAAAATCCTCTTAATAATCAATTAATGTGCCAGTATTTTTTTTTTAAATGGATTAATAATCTACTCTTTAAAATGTCAGAAAATAATTTTTTTTATTAACTTCATTCAAATTATCCAAAGCACAATATGCGCAAGCAGTATGATGTAATGTTTTTTTTTTGTATGATCAATAGACAAAAAACAATGACAGAAAAACAGCAAATCCAAACATTTGAGAAACAGAAACCAGAAAATGTGTCACAATTTCAGTGATAATTGACCCAAATACATGATGTATTATGCCTTAAACACCCACTTCAATGTAATTCTGCTTGTTGTACTGCTGTACTATGTCTCATACCTTCATGTGGAGTGCACTATTTTTAGTACAACATAGCCTTTAAACATGTTTGCCACCATCAGTTTATTATGATACAATTAAGCTTGCTTCAGTTTTGGGTTTGAGAGCAGCTCACGCTTGATTTTCCTCTCTGGGCCGTTTGGTCGTTCTGCGTTTTTAATGGTTAAATATAATTAATTGGCCGAGGCAGATAGTGTTAGTTAATTATATTTTGTTAGACCTCTGAAATGGGGATGGAAGCCATTACCTGCACATGCCTTTACTTTCCATTTCACAACGCAGTCTTAATTAAAACTCTTGGCACCAATTGTCTTTGCTGCCTCTGAACATTATGTTCATAGTTGGTGGTTCAGATGCCAAGATGCCACAGAAAGCTGGCACTTGCTCAGGGCAGGAAGTCTTTAAGTCAGCCTACTTTGGGCCAATGCCACAAAGGGGTGAAATCCAGCATCGCCTACACCAAAACATTCCCAATAGTTGGACTTGAGCCCTCTCCTTCCTGTGTCATTGGGAACCCATATGCTTGTTAGAGAGTGTGGGTTGTTTACCGAGAGGGGAGGAGGACCAGGGGAGGAGGTGCTTTCCCAGACAGACATCGATCTCCCAAGGGTGTTCTTGCGGCTTCTCCAGATTCCTCTAGTCCTAACCCCACGGGGCAGAGTTGGTTACAGGGATAAATTGCACAATATCATGTGGTTGCGAGGTACAGCGGAAGTGGCAGGGCCAAAGAAATAAGGATGGGTGTCCCTTTCCTTATCCAAATTACATTCCTGAGCACTCTTTAAGAGTGCGACTTGACAAGCAAAAAGCTCTGCCTTGTTGTTCATGTGGTGCTCTTCCTTGCTTGTGGTTTGCTGAGGTGATTACTGCTGTGCAGAACACGCTGTTCCAGGATCAGCCACTCAGAGCTTTAAGCCAGCCATGCTGCCTCTGGAATGTCTGGTATGGGGACAACGTAGCAGTCAGCCTGGAAGGGACCAAACAGGCATAGTTTTTCAAACTTGTGGGCCTCCCTCCTCTCCCCTCTGTATTGCCGAGTAGTCTCCTTTTCCTACAACAATCTTTTGTTCGTGTCTCTCTGAAGATTCAGCCCCTCTGTGAGCCTCCGGATCCTTCTTAATATTCATTTACTTTTCTGTCACTTCACGTGTAATCAAAACACGTTGTGTAATCTTGAGAGTCACCAAAATTATGGCCTTCATAAGCGTAAGTTGTTAGGCATCTTAAAGAACCTTGTGTTACAGACTAAAGGTTGTAAAAGGCTTGTCTGTCTCCAACATTGGGTTGATTGATATTCTTGGCACATAAATTTACAAACACAAGATTTCCCATTAATCATAGGTGAAATATAGTTTGTAGGCTTTCCACACAAAATACACTAGTAGCAACATGGCATTTTAACCATGTGATCCCACTGAAGCACAACATTAAGTCATTCCTTGACGCACTATGACACATCCACCCGCATTTAAAAGGGTACTATTTTTGACACAAATTTCTCAACATCACTCGCGTCTGAGTGCACTGTGTGGCCGTGTTGTGCAACTTTTAAGTACAGCTTCCCTCCATGCTCCTTGAATTTGTGAAAAGGGTGGGGTCCTCAGACAGCTTCAGCCACTTGGCTGCACAGGAGGTTGTTTTTAAGTGTGTGTGAGGACTGTGGATGATGTCACTGAAAAAAATGTGAGGATTAGAAAAGACACCTTTCTGAATTTAGCGTCCCGGACTCTGAAGATAATATACATGCTGAGGGACTAAAGCTGTTGAATATTCTAACGGAAATTTAGATCAACATGCCCCTATAGGTCACACTGATTACCCCGTTGGCTACAGTGCTTGCATGCATTGCTGTCTAACTTCCAGATATTACCCGAAAATGTAGCTGCGTATGAGTGTCTACAAATGCATAAAAGTGGGAAAGTTAAAGTCCATGAATAATATTCTCCCCACAGCAACCGTCCACATAACAAGTGTTAATGTGCATAAAGATGTAAAGCAGACTGTTGCTGTAATATATAGCTTGTGAGCTCAGAATTTATTTATTTTTGATTGAGAAAGGTGAAAGGGAGAGGACATGTGGTTATATATATTTACCCAGATAGTTAAAAAAAAAAAAAAAGTATTGTTTATAAGGGAAATGAACAGCCAATAAGATTAGAGCACCTGTGACTGCCGCCCAGCTGTCAGATTTTAAAAAGAGGCAGAGGGATGGAGGGTCGGAATCCCCCCCCCCTCCTCCACCTCACCCCCTTTATCCTCGGTCAGTGCAGTAGTAGAATTACACACAAGGGTCTGACCAGGACTCAGTCTGCCAGAGCAGAGGGGCTTTGGCGTTGAGGCAAATGCGATTTGAGATGATAACATGCAAGTCTTCTATTTCTCTTCATTTGGTTGGAGTCTGGTGCAGAAATCATTTTTTCATTCTGGCTTCTGAAAATTTAACCTCACTCCTCCAGGATTAAAATCTAGGGTTACCTAATCTCTGTTAATCTGGACTAAATCTGTCTAATCGGCATTGGAAATTACACTCACTGAGGTATTGGCCGCAAATAATCAGCAGAGGTGAAATCGCCTGCCGTAAATTCTCCCTGGAGGGCATTTGGACGCTGCACACGGTGCACGGGACAATCTGTTACGCACAAAGACCCGTTTTTTTTGTTTTTTTAAAGACAAAAGCCCGTGTCGAGATTGTGCAGGAATTTCTCCTCCTGTGGGTTTCACATTGTCTTGTTTTATCACGGCTGGACGTGGAGGCTGGCACACAAAGCGCCATGTGACGCTCCGCCACAAAGATCGTTATGCAGAGTTTTGATGAAGAATTTGGGGTTTGCTCCCTTCGTTCGTTACTGAGATGGTGGAGGGAGAGAGAGGGAGTTGAGGATTTCGCTGTAATCATGCTCTGAGAGTATTGATTTCGTGAGCGCACTCCAATTGGCAGCATCTCTACTATACAGCACCGACGCGTCATCCTCGGTTCACATCGACGGAGCGAGTTGTAAGCAAATGAGAACATGTGTGGGATCGGAGAGAGTGAGGAAAGGCAGAGGGGCGATAGAGGGGAGCATGAGGAGGTGTGATAAAAGACAATTTTATCATCCTAACAAGTGGATTGCCGGACTATTTTTTCTTGCTTTATGTTTTTCAGACAGGGAATTTATCGATTCGTCACATGCGCACGCCTCTTCATTATAATTGCAGACAGTTGGGTGCTGTTCAGGCTGAATGGACTTGAATGTGCCGCTGCCAGCTTAATCCGTGCAGACTGGAAGATTTAATAATTCACGGTAATCACGCATTATCGCCTCAGTGGATGCTCTCTACACAGCCCCGATGATTTTTTTTTTCTCTCTCTTTCCCGATTCTTCCTGTTGTCTTCTGGAGGATTTATCAACGGCTGCTTTGCTCCTTATCTGAAATATCATCTGTTGCTGCAACTGGATTGAAAAGCCCCCATGACTGACACGCGTTTGAGATCGAGTCTTATAAGGTGATGTGGACTGTTAAACGAGAAGCCTTTTAACCACCTTTTGATAATTGACTGCAGGTAAAATGGACACAAAATTATTGCTACTTTTATTACTTCTCTTATCTCTTCACGCGAGGCTGTGATTTTGTTTGCATTCATCATGATTCTTCTACTCCGTTGAATTGCCTCTTATTTATTCAGACTGAGCTTAAAATTACAAGGCAAATTCCAACGTGAAGTGGCATTGAAGACAGTGGATACGTGAATCGTGGAGGTATTTCCCTCCCTTGCTTTTGCTTTGATTTATTCCATTTTCAACTGAGGGTAAATGTTGATGATGGAGGACGACGAATTAGACGCTCATCAGGTTGATTCGGATTTCGAGCCGCAAAGCCGGCCTCGCTCATGCACCTGGCCGCTGCCTTGCCCACAGGATTTCCCCGATGGACACGAGGTGAACGGGGGTCTTCCACTGGCCAGCATCAAGGTGGAACCGGAGGACGTCCCGGCTTGCAGAGCGGGGCTCGTGGGCGGAACGCCCGGAGAGCTGAAACATCCAGCCGGCGCCCCGGCACCCACAGGCGCGACGCACCCATGCTTGGCTGGCGCGGCGCTCGATGTGACCGGACCCCTGCGCAAAGCCAAATCCTCGCGGCGAAATGCGTGGGGGAACCAGTCCTACGCGGATCTCATTACCCGCGCCATTGAGAGCACCCCAGAAAAGAGACTCACGCTGTCACAAATCTACGACTGGATGGTCCGTTATGTGCCCTATTTCAAGGATAAGGGCGACAGTAATAGCTCAGCTGGCTGGAAGGTAAGGTATAAAACACACCGGCCAACATGATGGGGTTTTGACGTTTTAATCACTGTGATAATATTGAGTATTCTTCCTATTCACTAAGCCATTATGAGTCTTTCACCCCTCGTGCCTTACACATGTCACCGTGGGATTCCGTGTCGGTTACGCATGAATGGTGTCATGCGTTATCTTGTCTTAGTTCATTACTGCCGTCAGTCATCCTAATATATGACTGATGGCAGAATGTAATGGACTGGAGTGGAGTCATGGAGTATGTGGGAAAGGATTTTCTCTTCTCAGCAGCAGATAACCTGGTCATGATGGTCAGCAGCTATAGTTGCGCATTAAATACCTTCACCAGGGGCAGAACCACAGGGGTTTGTATTCCATCTCCACATCTGCTGCCAATAAATGTCTCAGATAAAGTGTTTTGCATACTTTCCCACAATCAGGAAATCCACCGTTTCTTCTTTTGAGAACATATCGAAGAATCAACAGAGAGCCACTTGTAGGAGATCACAGGTCAGCTGTCCACAGTGTAAATATTCAGAGGGGTGTTCTCAGCTGACCACAGTCCACCACTATTGCTGCCTGTCTGGCTGAGAGCCTAGAGTAACCTCCTGGACATCTGCCCGTGTTATCAGCCTCTTCTCCCAGCCTCATCTTGTTTCTATTCATTATAGCCATCTGAGGACAGTGAGAAGGGGCAGTGGGATCAGCAGAGCATGCAGTGCTTGTTCTGAGGCTGTAACTTTGCTGAGCCGAGCCTTGAGACCAGATGTTAAGTTTGCATCTGAAGTGGCTGTCATTTCCATGTCAATGAGTGTATGCAAAGACGGTAGATGCCGTACAGTATGATGGTTCTTCATGAATGCATTGGCAGTCATTAGAATCTTCCCCTTGATTGTTTATCATATATTTTCCTTTCTTCCAGCGTATGCCAGTTAATGCTTGTTGCTAGAATTATAGTATTAAATAGGGCACACAAGAGGAATGATTGAGCTGGCAGCATCTCATGATTCCTGCTCATCCAGAACTATCTAGGTGTGTCATTCATATCATCAAATACAATCAAGGCGGTATTGGCATGCCTTCAACATGCGTTCATTTTTGTCTTTTGGAGGAATCCGCCTTTTGTCAAAACTTGTTGTGCTGCTGTTGCATAACATATGTCATCAGTCAGAGTTGAGTCTCTTGCTTTAATTACTTGCACCTGACTGACACTTTAAGCCTTCCCCTTTTAACTGAACTCACTGCTAAGGTGTGTCTCCAGGTAAACTCTTTCATTAGCTGTGGGCTTGCACCTAGAGTCTTCGAGCACAGGGCCTCTTTATCTTTAGTGCCCAAAGTCCCAGTCTGCTATTTATGAAATTCCAAATTAGGGGGGTTGACAGTAGCAGTCTGAGGTCCGGGGCTATTTCAGGCCAAAGGCGAGACATGAGGCCCATTCCAGGTAATGACGGGGGATTAGGTAAGTCATTTAAAGCAGGCAGCCGTAATGTCAGCAACAGACCTGACCTGGTTTCGTTCAGAGACGGTGGTAATGTAAACATACATTTAGAAGTCACATGTGCAGCTTACTTGGAGGAACCAATCAAACAGCTGATGGAAATACGGTCTCTATATACAGTACAACGTTTATTTATAAAGCAGCTACCCACTCTTGAAATAAACCTGCTAAAGTTTGAAGTGAACTCGGCTCATTAATTAAGGCTCAATTTAATATGCGGGAGTTTGAAGTCTTACCTAAACCCTGTATGAATTTCTGTATTCTGTGGTTTTTGCATGATATGACAAGCTATTTGCATGCAAATTATTTCATTAAGATAGTTAAGGAATAAAAAGGATGTGGAGCCGTTAAGCACTATCTTTTTTTTTTTTATCAGCAATTAACAGCAATAGTGCATGTAAAGTCAGCTCGTGAGATCAAGTCTGACAAAGTTTATATGAAGCCATGTTCAGATTCAGTCCATAAACCATGGACCCCAAAACAGGTGCACTCTCATACATATAATTTTACAATTATTTCAGGCAATTATATTTGACAGCAGTATTCACGAGTCGGAAAACACTACTTGTGTCATCCACTGCATTTTCATCTCTCAATCAACAATATAATGCACGAGCAAAGCATTTGATGCAAAACTGTCTCTTTTTTCTGTTGTGGCAGAGAAAAGGAAAAAAAAAAAAAAAGAGAGAAAGCATTAAGATGCTGATGAAATAAAATGAAATTACAGTATGTGTTATGGCTATGCTGTTTGAGTGGGAGGCTCGGAGGGAGGGAGTTGAGTTTAGGTTGAGGGTGGTGGTGGTTGGGGGATGACCAACGAGAGGGACAGAAACCTCTTGAGACGGTTTATCCAGCGCAGACCATACATAGTGCTTCTAGAAAAATCTTAAAAAGCAGGATGCGTTGCCCTAATTCCTATTGGAGAGGATGTAATGCTGGCTTGATGATGGGTACTAGACATGCAGTACACCTACCATTAAGCTTCTATAAATACCTAATGGCTTCTGACTTCTAGGAAGGCGGCAGTATTCTAAGGTCACCGCTTCTTAAGCAGCTCCTTACTGCGGGGATGATACGCAGCCTCGTGTTTTTGTGAACCCTGCACTTTCCACTGGGATAGCAGTCACTAGTGCACTGTAGATTAGTGGCAACATCATTGGCATTCGTTCTCCAACTAAGCTGATCCAGTCCAGAAATTTGCAGGATCCTGAACTAAAGTTTCAGACTGACAGAGTGCCCTGTATGTACAGTTGCATTTTATGTGCGAGCGTCGAAGAGTGCATGTGGTTGCATTCTGCATTTGTGCGTGGGAGAAGCACATGTCAATTGCAACAAAGCGTCAGGGATGGTAGTGTTGTGTGTGTCTTTGTGGGGGCTAGAGCAAGGGGGAGGGGCTGTCTACTTCTATAGGGGTGTGCGTTTGGGCCCGCTGATTGGTCTGACAGCATGTCACTGCAGTGAATGGTATGTAGTCTCACTCTTGACTTCATAATGCCTCTAATGGTGGGGTACTACTTGGTGTAGGGATTGCCCTGTAGGCGGCCAGAAGTTCATTAACTTCAAGGAGGTTAGATGATGCCATTGTTACACTGAGGGGGTAGCTTTACTGTGTAAGCCAGCGTGGGTGGTTATGGGATACACAAATCCATAATACACCAATGCTTTTGGTGTATTAAGTATTTAAAAATAGAAATGTGTGATGCATACTTCAAAGATATCATTCAATTATATTAGGTGGAATTGGAAATATCGAGCACTGTAGCAACATGCCGGGCTCCATGGAAGAAGACCCGCTTCCTATGTAGATATGAAGAGCTCATTCTAAAGTAATAAAAAGCACAATTCTTCATTTTAGGGGATTATGCACTAATGAAAAAACTATTATGAATATTGTATTCCTTGCTTGTCAATAGATCCCTTTCAATTTTCGACATACTGGTCCTATAAACACATAGTTTTCCCTTTGTGTGTTCACTGTGCCAGGGTTTTTCCAGCACTTGGGCCAGTCAGATGCCAGCGGATTGTGCAGCAGGTCGGCAAGGGTGCCAAGCAGTCACTCAGACACTTTAATCCAAAGCGACTAGACTGTTATTTATAAAGAGTCTTTAGGCAGAGGTGTGTGCAGGGCCAGCAGGGTAAAAGGTCATGGGGCTTTCTTTGGTCGACAGAAATTAGACCACCCCTAAAAAAAAAAAAAAAAAAGAAGATATATAGAAAAAGAAATGTGACAGCGGCTTTGCAGTAAAAAGGAAAGACAAAAACTGCATATGGGGAAATGAAGAGGGCAGAAGGAACAATGTCTCACGGCACATGTGTAGTCTAATCTTATGTACACGCACATAACCCCTGTCTCCATAGGCAGTAGTATTTAGAACCGGGCTGGATCATATCACTTTATCTAATTGATTTATAGGTAAAGAGACAGTCAGACTCTCGTAATCCTGTCGGTATGCACGGGCTCCGGCAGCTGCAACAGAGAGACACTTGGCAAATATGACGGATGTGAATGTCAAATGTACAGCAGAGAGAGTGTTTGACAGAAGCTTAGCATGACGTGGAGAGACTTGAAACTTTCAGTGTGTGTGTAGAGTCATATGCTTGTGTCTGTTGTGTGTGTGTGTGTGTGTGTGTGTGTGTGTGTGCAAATCTGAATATATGCTTGTGTTGCCGGATGATGGTCGGGGAGTCTGGGGAGACTGGAAACTATCCTAGACTTCAGCTGATTCATATTTTATTCTCTGTCTTGGCTGAGGGGAGCAGAGTAATTTGAGAGTGCGAAAAGACACACTCGCACACACACATACACAAAAGCTTACACGCTCATGAAATGAGAGCATATGATGCATGCTGGACAGATTTATGGTGTTAGGATTATGAACACCTTACATCTCCCCTTGGCTCCTTCACCCAGAGCCAATTTGGGTTCAGGCAGTGTATTCCAGCTTGAATTGGGTGTCTGATGCCAAGAAACCCATTCTCGCTGCTTTTCCCCCTGCAGCCTTCAGGCAGCCGTGGCAGTTCATTTCTCACTGAAAATGATTAATGCACATGCAAATTACCAAAGCATGGGCACGCATTCAAATATGGGAGACAGCAATCAGGAGACGGTAATATGAAAAACAATATAATTTTGCCTTTGATATTACTTCATTCTCTCTCATCGCTACATCTACCAGACACCCATGTTATCTCCTCTTCTATCTCTGCCTCTTTCTCTTTTGCTGCGTCTATCTATCCATTAATTACACATTCTATACATTCCTTCTGTCTTAGTGGTTTTAGGTACAAGGGCCAATTGAGGTGAGGAGTCTTTCTCAAGGGGGCTATGGCGTCAGGATTTTGAGCTTTAGCAGTCTCCTGCCAGTGATCTAGACTGCCTTAAGCACCGAGCCTCCTCTTATCGAGGAGAAATCTCATATCTCACATTATCTCGGAGATAATAGGATAACAATGCTGGATTTTACACAGCTCGACTCCTCTCAGCTACTGGGTCTTTAGGAGGATGAGGCCGTCAAGTTCCCAATTCGACAGGGTTGAACTAATTTGGATGTTCTCAGTTGAACTGAACTTCAGCTGTTGAAGCATTTCTTACCAAGTCTATTACCCATGGCTCTGTATTTTCTCCTGCATTTCTCGTTTGGTAACATTTCTCAGACTATTAAATACTTGGTTCATTTTTTTTTTTTTTCCCCCCCCGAAGCATAGTGAAGCAGAGAGAAATTGTCGTTGTTTTCCCATTGCACTATTTAGGGTGATGGTTGCCACTATTCCCTCTGGCTCAGACTCGCACATTTGCACGAAAACTCACAGCGCACTTGTTCCTCCTCAAACCACCCACGGAGGAACACTCTGTTCTTGGGTGGGGTGAGGCATTTTTTTTTTTTTGGGGGGGGGGTGAGTAACTCGAGAGTGGAAGTGACTTTCTGTGGTGCCGTTTTGCTGTCTGATTTTGTTTTGAAACCTGTCTCTCGGCGATTGGCTCATACGGAAGGCGTGGCTCTGTTTGGTAAACTCTTTGGCAAAGCCACTCACAGCTGCAGGGACAGAATGTGGTGTGTGTTTCTCTCCGAGGCCGTGCGAGTTTGATGCCATGGAGATTTGATTGGTTGGAGGGGGGGGGGCGGCGGCGGCCTTGAGTGTTACACCAGCGGTGGGTGATTAGAACACATCTCTTTTTATTTCCATGGAGCCAGCTATGAAACTGGGGGAGAAGGGAAGGGAACAGAGACGAGCTATGTCATGGCAGCGTCGCTGGACATACAGTACGTTCGAGGCATACGCCCACAATGCCCACGTTTCAATACAATGCGAGTAGCAGTCACTGCGTTCCTGCTCCGTTACTCTTCGGCCGGGTTCTACTGACACAGGCATCCCTGTGACTTGTAGTCCTATTAATAAAATCTCCCTGTAGTCACTAGTTTAGAGGATCTGCTGACCAAAAATGACGGTAGGACTCGCAGATCATTGTCGGTGGAGTTAATATTGCTCCCAGAACCCTTAAAACATTTTTCATTCATGACCATAAAATGACAAATACACAAAGCATGACTCACCATATAATAACAGGTCTTGAAATGAAATACCTCCGTATGTTTTTCTCCAGTGTACCATGGTTAGGGAAATGCCTGTTGTAGTTACATATGCTCGGTTCAGCAGTGCACACTGAATGAAGAGGATTCACACGATGGAGGGTTCTTCTAGTATGCGAGATATTTGCCATTTTCTAGACTCAGTCCGTCGCTATGGTGAAGCATCTCATTGTAGCACAGAGTCAAGTCTGTCACGTCTAATCTGATGGCTGGCGGCTGAAGTTATTTTGTCCCAGAGAAACGTTTGTATTACAAATGTTTTTAAATGGGTTTGAATGTTCACTTCAGCATGTGAATAAAATGCCCTCGCGGTGCGAGAAATTTCGCTCTCCATGTGTAGTGGCATGTTTGTTGCTCATCTGTGTCAATGTGCATAATGTGTGATTGTGGCTCTCTCTGTGCGCGCCTGTGTGTGTGTGTGTGTGTGTGTGTGTGTGTGTGTGTGTGTGTGTGTGTGTGTGTGTGTGTGTGTGTGTGTGTGTGTGTGTGTTTCTGAACGTATTTCTCTCTTCTGCCTGTATGAGTTTATGTTTGTGAGTCTGTGTGTGTGTGTGTGGGTGTGTTGGGGGGGGTTGATGGGCTCAGTGGGAGCCCGGGTCCCGGGGGAACAGCTCTCGTTAATAATTCAGACGAGGCTCATTATCAAGGCAGTGCAGATTTCTCCCTGATTCCACCTTAATTGCAGGCAGGCTGCTCCACTCAGGCAGTCGGTAGTCACGCTGGGTTGACTCTCTCTGTCTTTTTCTCCACCACTACAGGGCCTGCTCTGCTCTGCTCTGCTCCGTCTCCAACACTCTCCCCTATCACAGCAAGACGGCCCCTTGGCTAGCCTGCTGCATATTAGCGTACACCTAAAATAGTGTGACGTGCTGTTTTTTTTTTTATTTGTACTTTAAGATACAGACCTTACACTGTCTGAGCAATACCACGAAATGCTTTGTTTTGTTGGCCAATCTGAAGATGATGCATTTTTGTGGAGCTGAAACAATAAATTGATTAAATGATTAGTTGACCAGCAGAAAAATGATTCTCAATATTTTGTATTTACAAAAGAAAATATATATATATATTTTTTTTTAGCTTCTCAAATGTTTAGCTGCTTCTGTTGGTTTTGCATTGCTATGAATTAAATAAAATCTGGACTGTTGGTCAGACAAAACAAGATTTCTGCTTGGGCTATAGTTTTGAAGGCAAAATATTTAATTGATTTACAATAACAATAACCTCGATCCGAAAGAAAAATAATCCTCCGTTGCGATCCTTATAGGTTATATGATTTATGGTTCATTATGGTTGAAGTACCATTTGTATACTTGCATATCAATCTAAAACATGAGCAATATAATGCCTTATGATGCACACTGCACAAAGCCTAATGTTATCATTTCGTTATAGGCTTTGTGAAATATTATAATGGCGGGTTTATCCTTGAAATAGCCTGTAGCATATTATCATACTGATGATGCTATAGAACGCGTGTTGCCGTGATTGATATCGAGCTACAATAATGCTCCTCTTCATGCCCGTCTATAGGTTTTATGTAATGTATCTTGTCTTCATAATTTACGCTGACTGATGGGTTTCCATTCAGCCCATTCAGTGAAGCCGTGCATAGAGTGCGACATAATGGGCCTGATCTTGTCATACATGTACTCGATATGAATATTTCAAATCAAGCCATTGTTACTAGATGGGAGCTTTAAATAAACAACACAGACGCTTCTTCTTCTTCTGCTTCTTCTTCTTCTGCTTCTTCTTCTTCTGCTTCTTCTTCTGCTTCTTCGTCTTCTGCTTCTTCTTCTTCTCCTCCTCTCGGGCCGTAAGAAGAAGTGCGCTCCAAGCTGTATTTCTCTCCCAGCCGCAAAACTGGCTTCCCACAAATCACGCTGCCCATATTTCTTAATTCAATTTTTCTCTCCGTCTGATATCTCTTCCTGTATGCAAGGGATTGATGGCCGTGCGCATGTGCATGTGTGTAAATGTGTGTGTTTTTATGTGCGCATATTGCCATGTCTGTCCCTGAGAAAGAGATGATGTACGCCGAAGTGAACGGTGTATTTCACAACGCTCCATCTCCGGACCCCTTCTGGCAGCCATGTGCCGGGTCCCCTCGCTTTCCTGTGCCTGTCCATCAAGCCCCCTGTCACGAGCCAAAAAGGATTGTGGGAGGGGAAAGTGGAGCGTGCAAAGGGCCGTCGATCAGTTTACCTGAGCTCGGCGGTCCTGGCGAGTGATGGAGGGAGTCGCCTCAGAAAGGGAAATGTAGTTAACGCTGACTGATTGGAGCAGGTGGGTAGAAAATAAAAAAAAAGAGGGCAGCGGAGAGGAGGAGTAGCAAGAGTTATGTTCAGAAAAGATGCTTGTTATGCTAATGGATGGTGGATATGCTTCGGCTGAACCGCGCGCCCGCGGCTGATGGATGGAGCCGCGGAGGTCACCTCGGGTAGCGGCTGGTCAGCACCCTGCTGAGCTGTAATGTCTGCTCACCTGAGCTGGAAAGCTGAAACTAACCTTGGAAAGAAATCACTTCACTCGTGTGGGCCTGTGCATTTTATATGTGTAAAACAGCTCATGTGTGAGCTGATCTGTGTGAGAGCCAGCATATGTGTGGCGAGGTTACAGGATTGGAGTGAGGTTGTTGGGTTATGAGGTGACTGTGAGACCAGCTGGGAATGAGGGGGGAGGGGGAGGGGGGGGAGGCATGCGTGTGTGTGTGTGTGTGTGTGTGTGTGTGTGTGTGTGTGTGTGTGTGTGTGTGTGTGTGTGTGTGTGTGTGTGTGTGTGCTTTTGTGTGTTTGAGGGAAGGTATTGCCACGAGGGGGGAGAGGAGGGTGGTGGTGTGTGTGTGTGTGTGTGTGTGTGTGTGTGTGTGTGTGTGTGTGTGTGTGTGTGTGTGTGTGTGTGTGTGTGTGTGGAGGGGGGGGGGGGGGTTGACATTGACATTCTTCCCTCCCAATTTGGATCTGTATGTCAGTGGCATGAATCTGGGTCAGGACACTGGGTCCGGTGTTTAGTATGCTGACCGTGTGAGGTCTGAACTCAGAGTCTGCTCATAGCCCTGAATGAACTCGGCACGTCTGCCTCGCTCTGTCTCCAGACTGTCTCCTCTACCCCTCTGTCTTTCTCTTGGACCCCTTTTTTCTTTCGTGTCCGTCTCTTCCCCTTCTTTCTCCTTCGTTTTTCTCTATGCGCCAAGAGCCTTTTTCTCTCCTATGTCTCTGCCTTTTTTTCTTTCTGTACTCCAGGCCCCCCCCTCCACCCGCCGCCCTCCTATCCTTCTTTTTTCCTGCTTTCTTTTTCACTGTCAGTCACTCACGGCCTTCTCTTCTCTCCTCCCTTGTTCTATTTCACACTCTCAGTCCTCCCCACAAAGTAGCCTTTTTATCACTCATTTCCCTCTTCCCTCGCTCATTTCTCCTGCTCCTTT